>NW_027507685.1:261199752-261399752 GCF_037356315.1 Lithobates pipiens | reverse complement strand
ACACTAAGGTAAGGGGGACTCAGATGTAAGGGGTGGTTTGGGAACCCTGATTTAAGGAGGAATGCTTCCCAGTCATTAGTACAGTGACAGAGTACAGTGCCTTGAAAAAGTATTCATACCCCTTGAAATTTTCCACATGTTACAACCAAAAACCATAAATGTATTTTATTGGGATTTTATGTGATGGACCAACACAAAGTGTCACATAATTGTGAAGTGGAAGGAAAATGATAAATGATACAAATAAATATGTGAAAAGTGTGGGGGAGGGGCATTTGTATGGCGCCCCCCGGAGTCAATACTTTGTAGAACCCCCTTTCTCTACAAGTCTTTTTGGGGGTGTCTCTACCAGCTTTGCCCATCTAGAGAGGACATTTCTGCCCATTCTTCTTCCTTGTAAAATATCTCAAGCTCTGTCAGATTGGATGGAGAGCGTCTGTGATCAGCAATTTTCAAGTCTGGCCACAGATTCTCGATGGGATTTAGGTCTGGACTGTGACTGGGCCATTCTAACACATGAATATGCTTTGATGTAAACCATTCCATTGTAGCTCTGGCTGGATGTTTCGGGTCGTTGTCCTGCTGGAAGGGGAACCTCCGCCCCGGTCTCAAGTCTTCTGCCGACTCTAACAAGTTTTCTTCTAAGATTGTCCTGTATTTGTCTCCATCCATCTTTCCATCAACTCTGACCAGCTCCCCTGTCCCTGCTGAAGAAACCCATCCCCACCACATGATGCTGCCACCACCATGTCTCACGGTGGGGATGGTGTGTTCAGGGGGATGGGCAGTGTTAGTTTCCCCCACACATAGTGTTTTGCTTTTAGGCCATAAAGTTGAGTTTCGGTCTCCTCTGACCAGATCACCTTCTTCCACATGTTTGCTGCCCCCTCCCCCACATGGCTTCTCACAAACTACAAACAGGACTTCTTATGACTTTCTTTCTCCAATGTCTTTCTTCTTGTCACTCTTCCATAAAGGGAAGATTTGTACAGCTTGTATAACAGTGTAAATTTTCTGTCCCCTCAAAATAACTCAACACACAGCCATTAATGTCTAAACCGCTGGCAACAAAAGTCAGTACACCCCTAAGTGAAAATGTCCGAATTGGGCCCAATTAGTTATTTTTTTATCCCCTGTGTCTTGTGACTCGTTAGTGTTACAAGGTCTCGGGTGTGAATGGGGAGCAGGTGTGTTAAATTTGATGTTATCGCTCTCACTCTCTCATACCGGTCACTGGAAGTTCAACATGGCACCTCATGGCAAAGAACTCTCTGAGGATCTGAAGATAAGAATTGTCGCTCTACATAAAGATGGCCTAGGCTATAAGAAGATTGCCAAGACCCTGAAACTGAGCTGCAGCACGGTGGCCAAGACCATACAGCGGTATAACAGGACAGGTTCCCCTCAGAACAGGCCTCGCCATGGTCCAAAGAAGTTGAGGTCATGTGCTCAGCGTCATATCCAGAGGTTGTCTTTGGGAAATAGATGTATGAGTGCTGCCAGCATTGCTGCAGAGGTTGTAGGGGTGGGGGGGTCAGCCTGTCAGTGCTCAGACCATACGCCGCACACTGCATCAAATTGGTCTGCATGGCTGTCGTCCCAGAAGGAAGCCTCTTCTAAAGATGATGCACAAGAAAGACCACAAACAGTTTGCTGAAGACAAGCAGACTGAGGAGATGGATTACTGGAACCATGTCCTGTGCTCTGATGAGACCAAGATAAAGGTATTTGGTGTCAGATGGTGACAAGCGTGTGTGGGGGCAACCAGGTGAGGAGGACAAAGACAAGTGTGTCTTGTCTACAGTCAGGCATGGTGGTGGGGGTGTCATGGTCTGGGGCTGCATGAGTGCTGCCGGCACTGGGGGGCTACAGATCATTGAGGGGACCATGAATGCCAACATGTACTATGACATACTGAAGCAGAGCATGATCCCCTCCCTTCAGAGACTGGGCCGCAGGGCAGTATTCCAACATGATAACCACCCCAAACACACCTCCAACACCACCACTGCCTTGCTAAAGAAGCTGAGGGTAAAGGTGATGGACTGGCCAAGCATGTCTCCAGACCTAAACCCTATTGATCATCTGTGGGGGATCCTCAAATGGAAGGTGGAGGAGGGGAAGGTCTCCAACATCCACCAGCTCTGTGATGTCATCATGGGGGAGGGGAAGAGGACTCCAGTGGTGACCTGTGAAGCTCTGGTGACCTCCATGCCCAAGAGGGTTAAGGCAGTGCTGGAAAATACTGGCGGCCACACAAAATATTGACACTTTGGGCCCAATTTGGACATTTTCACTTACGGGGTGCACTGACTTTTTTTGCCAGCGGTTTAGACATGAATGGCTGTGTGTTGAGTTATTTTGAGGGGACAGGAAATTTACACTGTTATACAAGCTGTACACTCACTACTTTACATTGTAGACAAGTGTTATTTCTTCAGTGTTGTCACATGAAAAGAGAGAAGAAAAGATTTACAAAAATGTGAGGGGTGTACTTACTTTTGTGAGATACTGTATGTATATATATATATATATATAGGTATCTGTGTCTCTGTCTCTCTCTCTTTCTATCTATCTATTTATATATATATATAGAGAGAGAGAGAGAGAGAGTGAGAGACAGAGAGAGAGATACCTATATATATATATATATATATATATATATATATATATATACAGTATCTCACAAAAGTAAGTACACCCCTCACATTTCTGTAAATCTTTTCTTCTATGTTTTCATGTGACAACACTGAAGAAATGACACTTGTCTACAATTTAAAGTAGTGACTATATATATATATAGATATATACATATATACATATATATATATATATATATATATATATATATATATATATATATATATATATATATATATATTTTTTATATTTTTTTTCAAAATTTTTGTTTATATAATAAAAACAACATTTCATTTGGGTACAGAGTTGCATGACTGCTCAAATGTCAAATAGCCCATTACCGAATACCCTGTTTCCCCCTAAAATAAGACCTAGTGTGATTGTCGGTGTTGGCTGCAATAAAAGCCCCACCACCCAAATAACCCATAGTTAAAGTCCTTCTAGGTCTTCTTTTCAGGGTAGGGCTTATTTTTGAGGAAACAGGGTAGGGCTTATTTGGGTGGTAGGGCTTATATTGCAGCTACCACACGACAATCAGGCTAGGTCTTATTTTAGGGGAAACAGGGTAGCAAAACAAATTGGCCTGGTCATGAAGGGGGTAAAAGCTTCCAGAGCTGAAGTGCTTAAAACCCCTGCAATGTACATTGATCACCCAGAGGGGTTTATTTTTTTATTTTCATTATTTTTTTTGTCTCTCAGCAAATGCGGAGTTCCTCCTTAAGATCCCATTAACTGCTCAGAATGATTACAGCAAGGCGCAGGGACCGGAGATTTTTCTTCCCTGAAAAAACAATAATCAAACAATTTTTTTTTTTTTAAGTTTGGAGAGCCTCTTTTCAATTGGTCGGCGCTGATCTCATCCATCCCATTGAATGAGAATTGCCCGGACCGGCCATGAAGGATAAGAAAGGAAGCGAAGTATCACTTTGATCTCTCACATGGATGTTGGCTTCTTGCCGCAGCGCTCAGGAAAGCAGACAGTTTGCTGAAGTTGTCAGGATACATTTATCTGATAAGGTCAAAGTGATTCCACAGAGGGGGGAAAACAAAGCAAATCTATGTAAAAGCTCCTGGGTATTTGTGTGTTAAATGAAGGATGTAGAGGGGGGCGGGGGGGGGGGGGGAGGGGGGGCACACAAAGCCTCTAAACACGAAGAGAAGACTTTCTGGCCGGGATTAATTTTTCAAATGTTAAGAACGTCGGGTATTGAAAGCTCCGGCTTTTTAGGACGCGTTTTACGTTGTTCTTTGTCTGATGGAAACATCTGCTGCATCTGTCGGCTCCGACTTTCAGCCTCGGCGCTGAGAATTATGGAGCTTCTTCTTCTTCTTGTGCTAAAATGGGTCAAGGAAGTAACTTTTCGTGTTCTATTCATCAAATGATGCAAGGTGGCCTCAGCTGGCCCAGAGTCGTTGTCTTCTCCGTATCCATGGTGTGGTTGGATAATGTTTTTGGTTTGACAATTTTGGGATCGGCGTGCCTGCTATGTTTTCTGGTTGGGTGTTGTGGATCTGCATATCTCAAATGTTTTTTTTTTTTTTGTCACAAAAGTTTGCAAAATTTCAAGCCACCCCAGTCTATAATGAGATCCACCTGTCACATGACCATGACATCTGACTCCACCATCACATCCAAGTCCATCAATCTTTCCGAGTCCATTATCACATCCAAGTCCATCATTCTTTCCGAGTCCACCATCACATCCAAGTCCACCATCATTTCCGAGTCCACCATCATTTCCGAGTCCACCATCACATCAGAATCCACCATCATATCCGAGTCCACCATCACATCCGACTCCACCATTATTTCCGAGTCCATTATCACACCCGAGTCAACCATTATATCCAAGTCCATCATTCTTTCCGAGTCCACCATCACATCCGAGTCCACCATCACTTCCAAGTCCATCATTCTTTCCGAGTCCACCATCACCTCCGAGTCCACCATCACATCCAAGTCCACCATCACTTCCAAGTCCATCATTCTTTCCGAGTCCACCATCACCTCCGAGTCCACCATCACATCCAAGTCCACCATCACTTCCAAGTCCATCATTCTTTCCGAGTCCACCATCACATCCGAGTCCACCATCATATCCAAGTCCACCATCACATCCAAGTCCATCATTCTTTCCGAGTCCACCATCACATCCGAGTCCACCATCATATCCAAGTCCACCATCACATCCAAGTCCATCATTCTTTCCGAGTCCACCATCACATCCGAGTCCACCATCATATCCAAGTCCACCATCACTTCCAAGTCCATCATTCTTTCCGAGTCCACCATCACATCCGAGTCCACCATCATATCCAAGTCCACCATCACATCCAAGTCCACCATTCTTTCTGAGTCCATCAGCTCATCCGAGTCCACCATCACATCCAAGTCCACCATTCTTTCTGAGTCCATCAGCTCATCCGAGTCCACCATCACATCCAAGTCCACCATTCTTTCTGAGTCCATAAGCTCATCCGAGTCCACCATCACATCCAAGTCCACTATCATTTCTGAGTCCACCATCATATCAGAATCCACCATCACATCCGAGTCCACCAACACATCCGAGTCCACCCATCACAACCGAGTCCACATGTCACATCAGAACACCCTTTCATATCAAGTTCTCTGCTCCCCTCTTCCACATCATAGTCATTCTTCCCAAAACCAGGGCCGGCGCTACCACTAGGCAAACTAGGCAGCCGCCTAGGGTGTAGCCATGGCTGCCTGTTTCCCTTAGGGGGTCTGAACCCCCCAGAGCACCCTACCCAAATGCCAAGTTAGTCACTGCTGCCACATGGAGCCTCACCTTCCCCCCTATACTGTCTCTCCTACCCCTCATAACGCCTCACTCAGCCCCCCATACTGCCTCACCAAATCCCCCCCATACTGCCTCACTTCCCCCATACTGCCTCAACTACCCCTCATACCACCTCACCTAGTCCCCCATACTGCCTCACACATCCTTCAGCCTTCCTCACCCACCTCTCATACTGCCTCACCCACCCCTCATACCACCTCACCAACCCCCCCATACTGCCTCACCTACCCCCATACCGCCTTACCCACCCCCCATACTGCCTCACCAAATCCCCCCTATACTGCCGCACTTCCCCCATACCACCTAAACCACTCCTCATACCACCTCACCTACCCCACATACTGTCTCACCTACCCCCATACTGTCTCCCATATCACTCCTATTGCCTCATCCACCCCATCATACCGCTTCACAAACCCCTCATATTGCCTTACCTATCCCTCATACTGTCTCACCTACTCCTCATACCGCCTCAACTACCCCCTCCTTCCCATATTGACTCACCTACCTCTTAAACTGCCTAACTCACTGCCTAGTGTCTCATCTACCCCTCATACTGCCTCACCTACCCCCCATACTGCCTCATCTACCCTTTATATTGCCTCACCCACCCCTCATATTGCCTCGCCTACCCCTCATACTACCTCACCTTCCCCCCATACTGCCTCACCTATCCCCCATACTGCCTCACCTACCCAATACTGTCTAACCTACCCCTCATAATGCCCCACCTCCCCCACATACTTCCTCACCTTCCCCCATATTGCCTCTTCTGCCCCCCATACTGCCTCACGCACCCCCCCCTACCACCTCACCTTCCCTCCATACTGCCTCACCTATCCCCCATACTGCCTCACCTACCCAATACTGCCTAACCTACCCCTCATAATGCCTCACCTCCTCCACATACTTCCTCACTTTCCCCCATACTGCCTCTTCTGCCCCCCATACTGCCTTATCTACCCCCCATACTGCCTCACCTACCCCTCATACTGCCTCACCTACCCCCCATACTGCCTTATCTGTCCCCCATACTGCCTCACCTACCCCCCAATACTGCCTCACCTTCCCCTGTACTGCCTCATCTGCCCCCCATACTGCCTTATCTACCCCCATACTGCCTCACCTATCCCCCATACTGCCTTATCTACCGCTCACCCCCTCATCCAAATAATTTGGTGAAGGGAGGATTATGATGTGGGGTTGTTTTTCAGGGGTTGGGTTTGGCCCCTTAGTTTCAGTTAAGGGAACTCTAAAGGTGTCAGCATACCAAGATATTTTGCACAATTTCATGCTCCCAACTTTGTGGGAACAGTTTGGGGGACGGCCCCTTCCTGTTCCAACATGACTGCGCACCAGTGCACAAAGCAAGGTCCATAAAGAGGAACTTGACTGGCCTGTACATAGTCCTGACCTCAACCCAATAGAATACCTTTGGGATGCATTAGAGTGGAGACTGTGAGCCAGGCCTTCTCGTCCAACATCAGTATCTGACCTCACAAATGAGCTTCTGGAAGAATGGTTAAACATTCCCATAGACACATCTCCTAAACCTTGTGGACGGCCTTCCCAGAAGAGGTGAAGCTGTTATAGCTGCAAAGGGCGGAGCCAACTCAATACTGAACCCTCCGGACTAAGACTGGGATGCCGTTAAATTTCATGTGTGTGTAAAGGCAGGCGTCCCAATACTTACAATACACACAATACACAATACTTAGAATATAGTGTGTATATATATATATATATATATATATATATATATATATATATATATATATATATATATACAGTGCCTACAAGTAGTATTCAACCCCCTGCAGATTTAGCAGGTTTGATAAGATGCAAATAAGTTAGAGCCTTCAAACTTTAAACAAGAGCAGGATTTATTAACAGATGCATAAATCTTACAAACCAAAAAGTTATGTTGCTCAGTTAAATTTTAATAAATTTTAAACATAAAAGTGTGGGTCAATTATTATTCAACCCCTAGGTTTAATATTTTGTGGAATAACCCTTGTTTGCAATTACAGCTAATAATCGTCTTTTATAAGACCTGATCAGGCCGGCACAGGTCTCTGGAGTTATCTTGGCCCACTCCTCCATGCAGATCTTCTCCAAGTTATCTAGGTTCTTTGGGTGTCTCATGTGGACTTTAATCTTGAGCTCCTTCCACAAGTTTTCAATTGGGTTAAGGTCAGGAGACTGACTAGGCCACTGCAACACCTTGATTTTTTCCCTCTTGAACCAGGCCTTGGTTTTCTTGGCTGTGTGCTTTGGGTCGTTGTCTTGTTGGAAGATGAAATGACGACCCATCTTAAGGTCCTTGATGGAGGAGCGGAGGTTCTTGGCCAAAATCTCCAGGTAGGCCGTGCTATCCATCTTCCCATGCATGCGGACCAGATGGCCAGGCCCCTTGGCTGAGAAGCAGCCCCACAGCATGATGCTGCCACCACCATGCTTGACTGTAGGGATAGTATTCTTTGGGTCGTATGCAGTGCCATCCAGTCTCCAAACGTCACGTGTGTGGTTTGCACCAAAGATCTCGATCTTGGTCTCATCAGACCAGAGAACCTTGAACCAGTCTGTCTCAGAGTCCTCCAAGTGATCATGAGCAAACTGTAGACGAGCCTTGACATGACGCTTTGAAAGTAAAGGTACCTTACGGGCTCGTCTGGAACGGAGACCATTGCGGTGGAGTACGTTACTTATGGTATTGACTGAAACCAATGTCCCCACTGCCATGAGATCTTCCCGGAGCTCCTTCCTTGTTGTCCTTGGGTTAGCCTTGACTCTTCGGACAAGCCTGGCCTCGGCACGGGAGGAAACTTTCAAAGGCTGTCCAGCCCGTGGAAGGCTAACAGTAGTTCCATAAGCCTTCCAGAACCTTGAACCAGTCTGTCTCAGAGTCCTCCAAGTGATCATGAGCAAACTGTAGACGAGCCTTGACATGACGCTTTGAAAGTAAAGGTACCTTACGGGCTCGTCTGGAACGGAGACCATTGCTGTGGAGTACGTTACTTATGGTATTGACTGAAACCAATGTCCCCACTGCCATGAGATCTTCCCGGAGCTCCTTCCTTGTTGTCCTTGGGTTAGCCTTGACTCTTCGGACAAGCCTGGCCTCGGCACGGGAGGAAACTTTCAAAGGCTGTCCAGCCCGTGGAAGGCTAACAGTAGTTCCATAAGCCTTCCACTTCCGGATGATGCCCCCAACAGTGGAGACAGGTAGGCCCAACTCCTTGGAAAGGGTTTTGTACCCCTTGCCAGCCTTGTGACCCTCCACAATCTTGTCTCTGATGGCCTTGGAAGGCTCCTTTGTCTTTCCCATGTTGACCATGTATGAGTGCTGTTCACAAGTTTGGGGAGGGTCTTAAATAGTCAGAAAAGGCTGGAAAAACAGATAATTAATCCAAACATGTGAAGCTCATTGTTCTTTGTGCCTGAACTACTTCTTAATACTTTAGGGGAACCAAACAGAATTCTGGAATTCGGGTCGCAAGAAATGAGATCGGCCACCAGTACACCAGGTGTGATCAATTTCGTATGATTCGCACCACAGCTTGTAGACTTTCTAACTTTCACAAAGACCAAATAATATCCACTAATTTGGGTTATTTTTTTTACCAAAGATATGTAGCCGTATAAATTGTGGCCAAAATTTCTGAAGAAAAATTAATAATTTGCATAATTTTCTCACAGAAACAAAGAAAAATTTGTTTTGTTTTTTTTTAATTTTCGGTCTTTTTTCATTTATAGCGCAAAAAATAAAAAACCCCAGAGGTGACCAAATACCACCAAAAGAAAGCTCTATTTGTGGGGAAAAAAAAATAAAAAAATCATTTGGGTACAGTGTTACATGACTGAGTAATTGTCATTCAAAGTGTGAGAGCACCGAAAGCTGAAAATTGGTCTGGGCAGGAGGGGGGGGGGGGGGGTTTAAGTGCCCAGTAAGCAAGTGGTTAACACACTGAAAGATCTGCACATCTGTAGTCTGTAGATCCCCTGCGTACGCCCAGTAGGGGGCAGGTTCTCTTTAAGTCGGTTCTTGACATTAAAGGACAAGCTGACAGCATGAAACAGGCATTTCGTTTTTTTTTTTGTTTTTTTTCACCCTGAAAAATAAAATAATAACTTTGACACTTAGACTAGCAAAAAAAAAATGTCAGAAAACATTAGAGCAAACAAAGAATGTTTTTATCCCCTATGGGCGAGACTTTATGCCGGCGTTCCGCACTTCCTTGCAGCCATCTCTGAAGCTTTGCCCAGTCACTGCTAATGATCTAAATTATAGAGAGGAGTGCGAAGTCTGAGGGTACATTAGACAAAATGCAATTTTCACTTTCCTGAAATGTTTTACTCATTAGAGAAATGCACACAGACCTACTTAGACTGGGAGATAGCTTTCCTCTATCCGGGGATTTGGATCTTTATACATTTTTTACTCAAGCAAAATCCTTTCTAAAAGAAAAAAAAAATGAAGGAAAGCGAATGCATTGGCAGAAATCTCTGTTTTGGTTTTTGTTCCCCCCCCCCCCGAACCTGGAGCTTAGTCAACATCGCTACTTGTGCCAAGGTACATTACAGGGTTAATAAAACCGGTCCCCATCAGTCTCCGCCCCTGAGTAGACATGTGCATTTCGTTTCGTTCCGATTCGAAATTCGGATGAATTTTCATTATTCGGACATTCGGATGCATCCAAATTACCGAATTACAATGCTAACGAATTCAACCGAATTCAGACGAAATTCGACTCAATACCAGATTCGAAATGATTTGAACATGATTCTAAATTATTTCAACCGCATTCAAAATGATTTCAACATGATTCGAAATTATTTCAACATGATTCGAAATTATTTCAACATGATTAGAAATTATTTCAACATGATTCGAAACTATTTCAACTGCATTCGAAATGGTTTCAACATGATTCGAAATTATTTCAACTGCATTCGAAATGGTTTCAACATGATTCGAAATTATTTTAACCGCATTCAAAATGATTTCAACATGATTCGAAATTATTTCAACATGATTCGAAATTATTTCAACATGATTAGAAATTATTTCAACATGATTCGAAATTATTTCAACTGCATTCGAAATGGTTTCAACATGATTCGAAATTATTTTAACCGCATTCAAAATGATTTCAACATGATTCGAAATTATTTCAACATGATTCGAAATTATTTCAACATGATTAGAAATTATTTCAACATGATTCGAAATTATTTCAACTGCATTCGAAATGGTTTCAACATGATTCGAAATTATTTCAACTGCATTCGAAATGGTTTCAACATGATTCGACATTATTTCAACTGCATTCGAAATGGTTTCAACATGATTCGACATTATTTCAACTGCATTCGAAATGATTTCAACATGATTCGAAATTATTCCAACCGCATTCTAAATGGTTTCAACATGATTCGAAATTATTTCAACTGCATTCTAAATGGTTTCAACATGATTCGAAATTATTTTAACCGCATTCAAAATGATTTCAACATGATTCGAAATTATTTCAACTGCATTCGAAATGGTTTCAACATGATTTGACATTATTTCAACCGCATTCAAAATGATTTCAACATGGTTCGAAATTATTCCAGCTGCATTCGAAATGATTTCAACATGCATCCGAATTACTGAATTGCAATGCTAACGAATTCAACCGAATTCGGCCGAAATTTGACTTAATACCGGATTCGAAATGATTTGAACATGATTCTAAATTATTTCAACCGCATTCAAAATGATTTCAACATGATTCGAAATTATTTCAACATGATTCGAAATTATTTCAACATGATTAGAAATTATTTCAACATGATTCGAAATTATTTCAACATGATTAGAAATTATTTCAACATGATTCGAAATTATTCCAACCGCATTCAAAATGATTTCAACATGATTCGAAATTATTTCAACTGCATTCGAAATGGTTTCAACATGATTCGACATTATTTCAACTGCATTCGAAATGGTTTCAACATGATTCGAAATTATTTTAACCGCATTCAAAATGATTTCAACATGATTCGAAATTATTTCAACTGCATTCTAAATGGTTTCAACATGATTTGACATTATTTCAACCGCATTCAAAATGATTTCAACATGGTTAGAAATTATTCCAGCTGCATTCGAAATGATTTCAACATGCATCCGAATTACTGAATTAAAATGCTAACGAATTCAACCGAATTCGGCCGAAATTTGACTCAATACCGGATTCGAAATGATTTGAACATGATTCGAAATTATTTCAACCGCATTCAAAATGATTTCAACATGAATCAAAATTATTCCAACTGCATTCGAAATGGTTTCAACATGAATCAAAATTATTTCAACCGCATTCAAAATGATTTCAACATGAATCAAAATTATTTCAACCGCATTCAAAATGATTTCAACATGAATCAAAATTATTCCAACCGCATTCAAAATGATTTCAACCGCATTCAAAATGATTTCAACATGATTCGAAATTATTTCAACCGCATTCGAAATTATTTCAACCGCATTCGAAATTATTTCAACCGCATTCGAAATTATTTCAAACGCATTCGAAATTATTCCAACTGCATTCAAAATGATTTCAACATGCATCCGAATTACCGAATTACAATGCTAACGAATTCAACCGAATTCGGCCAAAATTCGACTCAATACCGGATTCGAAATGATTTGAACATGATTCGAAATTATTTCAACCGCATTCGAAATGATTTTAACATGATTCTAAATTATTTCAACCGCATTCGAAATGATTTCAACATGGTTCGACATTATTTCAACCGCATTCGAAAATATTTTGTGACCCGACTTTAGGGCCATGTATCTCGGGGTCACTTGGTGCTAGCAACTCCAAATTTGGATATATTTGTAGTGCTAGTACTATTGTGTTTGCTTTCTAGCTATAAGTGACCCCAAGATTTGTGGCCCCAAAATCGGGTCGCAAAATGTCATTCTCTGCTGCAGAAAAGTGCTTGACATTTTGTGACCCAAATTTGGGGCCACGTATCTCAGGATCACTTAATGCTAGAAACACCAAATTTGGTATGCAAACACAATAGTACTAGCACTACAACATATCCAAATTTGGAGTTGCTAGCACCAAGTGACCCCGAGATACATGGCCCTAAAGTCGGGTCACAAAATATTTTCGAATGCGGTTGAAATCATTTCGAATCATGTTGAAATCATTTCGAATCCGGTAGAAATATTTTCGAATTTGGTTGAAATATTTTCGAATGTGGCCGATTTTTCGAATTCGGTAGAAAACGAAACGAAATCCGAAAATGAATTTAAGGAAGTTAACGAATATAACTAAACGAAATTAATGAATTAACGAATTAAAACGAAACGAAACTAAACGATTTTTTTTCCTTTTGCACATGTCTACCCCTGAGGAGCTTATTGTCTTGGTCAACCTTGTTTCGGTCAAGGCGCCCTTTAAAATTATACAAGATCTCCAGGCACCCCATTCTAAAAACAAGTCTTAGCCCTCGTATGCACGGTCAGATATTCCGACGGAAAATGTCCGATCGGACCATGTTGTCGGATAATCTGACCGTGTGTGTGGGCTCCATCGGACTGTTTCCATCGGAATGTCCGACCGACAAAGTTTGAGAGCTGGGCTATAAAATTTTCCAACAACATGATCCGATCGGACTTGCGTTCCGATTGGACAAAAGTGCCCCGCATGCTCAGATCAAATTACGACACCAAAGCTATTGGCTACTAACTGCAACATAGTCCTGTCGTAATGAACGAACGTCATCATGTTCCAAACGATCGGATTTTCCGACAACTTTGTCTGACCGTGTGTACTGAACACCACTTTCGGACAAAATCCGTCGGAAAAAATCTGAGGGATTTTGTTGTCGGAATGTCCGACCCGTGTGTACAAGGGATTATAGTTTTTTACATAAAGCAGCATCATCCACACACCTAGGGCACTCAACGTTAGAGGTGATATACAGTACTCTTCCAAAGCAAATACTGCCTTGCGCACCATTTCTGACTAGCATTCCGAAGTTTCTTTCCCTCACTCAGCTAATGTGCACCCAAAGGCTGACGGAGAGGAGGCAGGGGTGGGACAAACAAGGAATCTGTGCAGGCACCCAACATCCTCTTTATCAACCGATGATGTCAAGCATAGTAAGCTCCCCATATTGCTCTTTTTTCCATTTTTATACTTGTGACCACCAGCTTTTTATGTACTCATATAACATGATGTACTGTCATTTTAAATAAACCTCTCTGGTTTTTGACCTGCACTGTATGGAGCCTTTCCCTTTTTTTCTTACTCTTACCCCGGTTTGATTGAGCTTTTGTGCATACTCTGACCTCCTGAGGGTTCTCCCCATTGAGTAGAGGTTTTTGTCATACATTGGAGAATTATAAGGATTGAGGGAACCTTGTCTGGACCGTCACCACTGAAGAGTGGTCATATCCTGTTTGAAGTGATCCCTCTCCTGCCTAAGATAAATTGTGAAGCCTTTCCCTTTTATTCTTACTCTTGCCCCGGGTTTGATTGACCTTTTGTGCATAATCCGACCTCCTGAGGTTTCTCCCATTGAGTAGACGCAGGGGTGCTCAACCTGTGGCTCTCCAGCTGTTGCAAAACTACAAGTCCCATCATGCCTCTGCCTCTGGGTGTCATGCTTGTGGCTGTCGGAGTCTTGCTTTGCCTCATGGGACTTGTAGTTCCGCAACAGCTGGAGAGCCACAGGTTGAGCACCCCTGGAGTAGAGGTTTTTATCATACATTGGAGAATTATAAGGATTGAGGGAACCTTGCCTGGACCATCACCATTGAAGAGTAGTCATATCCTGTTTGAAGTGATCCCTCTCCTGCCTAATCTAAACCGTGAAGCCTTTCCCTTTTATTCTTACTCACGCCCCGGCTCGATTGACCTTTTTTGCATACTCCGACCTCCTGAGGGTTCTCCCATTGAGTGGAGGTTTTCGTCATACATTGGAGAATTATAAGGATTGAGGGAACCTTGCCTGGACCATCGCCACTGAAGAGTGGTCGTATCCTGTTTGAAGTGATCCCTGACCTGCCTAATCTAAACCGTGAAGCCTTTCCCTTTTATTCTTACTCTCGCCCCGGTTCGATTGACCTTTTGTGCATACTCCGACCTCCTGAGGGTTCTCCCATTGAGTGGAGGTTTTCATCATACATTGGAGAATTATAAGGATTAAGGGAACCTTGCCTGGACCATCACCACTGAAGAGTGGTCATATCCTGTTTGAAGTGATCCCTGACCTGCCTAATCTAAACCGTGAAGCCTTTCCCTTTTATTCTTACTCTCGCCCCGGTTCGATTGACCTTTTGTGCATAATCTGACCTCCTGAGGGTTCTCCCATTGAGTGGAGGTTTTCATCATACATTGGAGAATTATAAGGATTGAGGGAACCTTGCCTGGACCGTCACCACTGAAGAGTGGTCATATCCTGTTTGAAGTGATCCCTGACCTAAACCGTGAAGCCTTTCCCTTTTATTCATACTTTTGCCCTGGTTCGATTGACCTTTTGTGCATACTCCGACCTCCTGAGGGTTCTCCCATTAAGTGGAGGTTTTCGTCATACATTGGAGAATTATAAATATTGAGGGAACCTTATCTGGACCATCACCGCTGAAGAGTGGTCGTATTCTGTTTGAAATGATCCCTGACCTGCCTAACCTAAACCCTGAGACATTTGCCCACACAAACCTGATTGATCCACTAGCGCTGGTAGGTGGGTCCACCGTACTCGGTAAGAGTACCCATCTATACTTCTTTTTTTTTATTGTTTATTTATTGGATATTTTTGAAAAGATAACAAAGAGAAATCAACATACGTGTTCACAAGAGAATAAAAGAGAGAGAAAAAAAAACAAAAAAGAGGAAAGGGGATTCCATCCCAGTGTCCCCAGAACATAACACACTTTATATTACAGGAGTAGACATATGGCGTCAACTTATTAAACAGAATTTGTATACACATCATGGTGAGAAAAATAAGAATTTACTACAGAGTTAGTTCAGGAACAGTCTATTTGACCTTTCGTCTATTTTGTATAATCAGAGGTCTAGATTGACTGACATGTTTATTCAAAGCTACTTACGTTTTCTCCAGGTCGTATTCGGAAACATCCCATGTCCCCCAGACTGTGTCAAATTTAGGGGGGAAGTCCTCAATCACAGCTGTGAGATGTTCCATCGTATGGATATCTGCTATGATTGTTAAAAATTGTGCGAAAGTAGGAGGGGTATTGGCAAGCCAACATTGAGGGATGGCACTTTTGGCAGCTAGTGGGATATAGGCCATCAGTTTTTTAAGGGGCTTAGGTATTTTCGGGAGGGATAGGCCCAGTAAGAGATGTACAGGTTGAAAAGGAATGGAAACGTTTTTTCTAGGAGTGTGTGTATCTGGGTCCAAAAGGATGAGATCAAGGGACATTCCCAGAATATGTGGTAGTGAGTGCCTATAAACTTGCCACACCTCCAGCATAGTCCAGAAGATGTCAACTTTTGTTTCAATGAAAACTCTGGAGTTCTGTACCAGAACATTAAGATTTTATTGGCCGATTTTTTTTTTGGGTCACACATCTGGATATCTTCGAAGTAGCTTCCCAAAACTCCCTCCACTCGTGCAAAACAATGGATCTATTCAAGATGTGGGACCATTTTCGCATATAAGAGGCATATTAGGCGGGGTTCATTGGGGCCTCTGGAGCACATCAGTTCAAATTCCGCGGGTATGGCTAAAGCCAGTTGTGGGGCTTTTTTGGAGAAGAAATGTTTAAATTGTAGAAACGAGTAGAAGAGATTCTTTGGGACCTCATATTTAGATTGCAGTTCAGAGAAGGTGAGGAGTTTACGTGTCACCGGGTGGACTAAATGGCGTAGCTGAAATATACCTGCCTCTGTCCATGGTAGCATAGCTTCATAAGATAGGCTGTCAGGAATTTCTGGATTAAAAGTGATATTTATTAAAGGAGAGCGTGGGGATGTGAGTGAGTATTTACCTAAGCATCTTCCCTGAGATAGACTTCCCTGAAGATGACCACAGCATGCGGCATGGGTGAGCAGGTACTGTAATGCCGCGTAAACACAATCAGGTGGACTTAGTCTGGCGGACAAACCGCCGCAAAGTACGCTGGACTGTCCGAACGAGCGGACCTGCCCACACACGACCGGACTAGGTCTGCCGAACTATGGCGGAAGTCCACCGTACTTTTGAAATGAATGGACTTGCCCACACACGGAAGAAAGTCCGTTCATTTTGAACGCAGCTCCGGGTAGCCGGGACTAGCGAAGGAAGTCAAGTCCGCCGGATAGTTTGATCGTGTGTACGCGGCATAATGCTCATTTCAATCTCGGACCAGTCTCTACTTCTATGACAGAGTATTTCTTCACATTTTACAGATTCACTGTCAGTTTTATGTTGTCTACACCATTTACATTCAGATGGAGGATTCAACATGGTGTATTTGATGGACACTTTTTGTTGAATTTTATTTTTCACTTATTCTTCAGTTCACAACAGTGAACATTGGATTTTTGTTTGTTCATCACATTAGTTATATGTCACGTATATTATTCACTTCATTATCGTTTTGAGCGCTACACTATATTCCTTTATTCTGTAATGGTGAAAACCTGTAACTTTGTGTAATTAAAGGTCTTTATGGACCTTGCTTTGTGCACTGGTGATCAGTCATGTTGGAACAGGAAGGGGCCGTCCCCCAAACTGTTCCCACAAAGTTGTGAGTTTGAAATTGTCTAAAATGTCTTAAGAGTTTCCTTCACTGGACCTAAAGGGCCAAGCCCAACCCCTGAAAAACAACCCCCCACACCATAATCCCCCCTCCACCAAATGATTTGGACCAGTACACAAAGTAAGGTCCATGAAGACATGGATGAGCAAGTTCGGGGTGGAGGAACTTGATTGGCCTGCACAACCTGATAGAACACCTTTGGGATGAAATTTGAGCGGAGACTGCGAGCCAAGGCCTTCTCGTCCAAAGTCAGTGCCTGGCTTCACAAATGCGCTTCTGGAAGAATGGTCCAACATTCCCATAGACACATCTCCTAAACCTTGTGGACAGCCTTCCCAGAAGAGTTGAAGCTGTTATAGCTGCAAAGGGTGGAGCCAACTCAATATTGAACCCTACGGACCAAGACTGGGATGCCATTAACTAGGCATCCCGATACTTTTGGTAATATAGTGTATGTAAAGTGCTGTCTAAATGGAAAATGCTATGTATGAGAGGAGCATGATATGGTGGCAGCAAACATTTGGGGTCCAGTTGCAGTAACAGAACGGCATTCTAATTGGAGTTCAAACAAGCATAACAGCAGGAAGTCAACCCAACCGGGCGCACTCACGGTATTTGGCAGTGAACAATGTAGAAGTAGGTTTCGGAGGCACTGACAGCGTCTGTCTTGAGGTATGAAATGTGGTCTGACCAGTCTGTGCCCAACGGGGGAGGCTTCCAGAAAGGATAGCGTCTCCTTGCTTTTCCCCTACTCATCTGGAACCTCTCGCTACTACTGACCCTGACAGATGAGTGACCAGTCCCTTCACTACCCACACATGTGCCAATCCTAGGAGCCAGGGTCTTAAATAGACTCTATTTGACTGAAGATGGCTGCCAGAGTCACATGGGGTGATAGAATCCAATCAGATAGCTCAACTAGGAAACATTTTCCTCTTGAATTCATCTCCCTCTGCAATGCTGCTGTGGTTGAGCACCATCTGCACTGGAGAAATTAGACTTTACCTGTATTAAAAAAAATTTTTATACCCGGTAACATTATCGCTGGGCCTCTGTGCCCCTCTACACAATGCAGGCAGTTCATGGCTAGTGGGAGGGGCCGTCAAGGTGTTGTACATAGCTTCCTGAAAACATCACAGCACCCTGTCCCAGTTCTCCTCTCAATAGCCCTCAGTTGTGATACAAGCAGTGGGCTGGCTCTTGGCAGTGGTATCACTAGGGTTGGTGTCACCTGGTGCGGTAAAACATTGGGGGTTATTTACGAAAGGCAAATCCACTTTGCACTACAAGTGCACCATAAGTTGCTGTAAATCTGAGGGGTATATCTGAAATGAGGGGAAGCTCTGCTGATTTTATCATCCAATCATGTGCAAGCTAAAATGCTGTTTTTGTAATTTCCCTTGCATGTCCCCCTCGGATCTACAGCGACTGCACTTCCAAGTGCACTTTCAGGGCACTTGTAGTGCAAAGTGGATTTGCCTTTAGTAAATAACCCCCATGGTGTCACCCCCCTCCTGTCTAGGCTGCCCAGCACCCTGCAGGCAGCACACCGTCATGGGGCGCACCCAAAACCAGCTCCTGTAAATGATAGCATAGGGTGGTATAGTGGCAGTTTAGGGTAGTATAGGGTGGTATAATGGCAGGCTAGGGTAATATAGAGTGGTATAGTGGCAGCCTGGGGTGGTATAGGGCAGGTTGGGGTGGTATAGGGAAAGTTAGGGTGGTATAGGGCAGGTTTGAGTGGCACAGGGCAGGTAGGGGTTGTATAGGGCAGGTTGGGGTGAAGAAAGGCAGGTTGGGGTGGTATAGGGCAGGTTAAGGTAGCATAGGGCAGGTTGTGGTGGTATAAGTCTGGTTTTAGGCGTTATAGGGTAGGTTGGGGTGGTATGGGGCAGGTTAAGGTGGTACAGGGCCCGGTAGGGTGGCACAGGGCAGGCTAGGGTGGTAAAGGGCAGGTTAAGATGCTCCAGGACAGGTTGGAGTGGTACAGAGCAGGTTAAGGTGGTACAGGGCAGGTAAGCATGGTATAGGGCAGTTTAGGACTCTATGTAGTGAGTGACAGTGTGTAGTAACTTACAGCATGCCTGCAGATGAAGACCCGGGTGGGGCTGCTGTGTCCTCGCCTCTATCTCCTGTAGCTGCGGGATCAGCCAGAGTGAAGGGGTCTGTGGGAGGAGTGGAGGAGGTGGCCACACCCCCAGCTACGCCCACAAACTCCAGCTGCCTCGGGACTGATATTGGAGATCCCAGAGTGACAGCTTAACCTGACGGGAGAGTGTTACAGGCAGCCTCTCCTCACATGGCTGGATGCCCTGTTCGTACCGCTCGGCTGCAAGCAATATAGTATCGTGTTTAGAAGGGGCCCCCAGTGTCACCCGGGGCGGGCCACCCCCGCCACCCCCATAGCAACGCCGCTGGCTCTTGGGAGGAGTTATGCAAATATCAAAATGGGTGGGTTATGGAGTGAGTTAGGGCAGCAGTCTCCAACCACCCCAGCACCAGGGACTGGCCTTCATGGACTGGGTGGGTTGGTGCTACTTGTTTCCTCTGGGGAAGGGGTGCTGCTTGTTACCTCGGTGGGGGGGGGGGGGGGTGGGCGGTTTGTGTGCAGCCTATTACCTCCGGGGAAGGGCCTGCTGCCTTTTACCTCCAGAGGGCGTGGGCATCTGTACTCTGTCACCTCCATGCCTCCTGGCTCTCCTACCTCCTCCTTCTTCTTCTCCTCCTTTCTCTCTCTAGGTAAGGTGACCACAGAGAGGGAAGGGAGTAGTGAGTCTATTAGAAGGGGAGCGAGTGCCCTCTGGTGGTGGAAGAGGGGCAGGTTATGCTGGCTAGATTGCCTGGTGCCCACCCCCAACAGGCCATGCTCCAGCACCGGTGGTTGAGGACCCCTTTGTTGGGGTTATGGAGTGGATTGGAGTGGGTGGGTGTACCTAGGCAGGTTGCGTTTACATGCAGAGTGCCCAAGGTAACACCCACATGGCATGCTGAGGCTCCATAAGTGAAAACATTGGAAATTAATGAATGAAAGGGGACGGTCCAGGGACAGTCAAACTGGGGAGGAAAGAACGGAAAAAAAAGAAAAACGACCTTTCCGGTCGGGAGCCACGAAACGAACCCTGCAAGGTTAGTTCAGCGATTTCCCTGCTGAGCTGTTCAGTGCTCTCCACCAATGGTCGATCGGGAGTTGGGTTGGTCGGCTGCTAGTTTTCCATCATGCACGTCACGTGTGACATAAGCCGGCTGTCCGGCCGCCTTCTGTCGGACAGACCAACATACACACGGGCAGAATGACGGCTGGTATTTTTTGGTGCCAGCAAATCAGAGGAAGCCATTTCTGTCCAGGAGAGGAGCTGGTACAACTGTGCAAGACCGGTAGGAAGGCTTTCAAAGAGATGTATGGGGTTTTTGTTTCTTAGGAATTATACTTACCTAGGTGGATGCTGCATCGGTCCCCCTGCTGGCTCTAGCACTGAGAATCGAGTGATCAAACACCACCGATCGCTTATTTTTCAGAGCTCTCTGAGCTCAGTCACCGGCTCTCTTCTCTCCCCGCCCCCCCCCCCCCCCGCGCGCTCACTGGAGTGTCCGACTATGGGACGGGAGCGGCCGGCACAGGCTCGGCTCACAAGTGCCGGTCCAGCCATGTGGGTGGACTTCGTTGTTGTGATCTTGCCCGAGCCTGGACTGGTTCCGTGACATCAGCCGACAACGGGCTTCAGCCCCCTGTCTGCTGAAGATGGGCTCCAGGAGTGCAGAACGGACAGCACTCCACAGAAGGAGTACAGCCAAACAAGCTTTCACCCCCGTACTTCTCCTTTAATCGTTTATTGACGGACCATTCATAAAACCAATTTATTGTACTTTGGACTCGGAAACATCGGAGCCAATCTGCGTCACGCCGTCAGCACCGAACACGAAAAAGGCAAATGCAATCTCTGGCAATAATTATATCCCAGAAATAAAAGTAAAGACGGAGTGGAAATGCCAGGCCAATTTGCTCGCCTCTTCCTCCCCCTTCCCCCGATAGAACAGATTCCGAGGCCGAACCCCTCTTAGGTTGAGTTCTGTCGAGAGATAAATCTGTGATATAAATGGCCGCATCCTCGGGTGCAAGAAAATAATAATAATAAAAAAAATTGTATATCTTCGCAGACGTAAGGATAGAGAGTGAGAGCGATCTTCATAATGGACCCGGGAGCGCCAATGCTTTTATTGGCGAGACTCCAGAAAGCGAATTCGGTTCCTCCATAGGTCAGAAATAATAATCATATATGGAATGTTTCGCAACGCGTAGAGAGAGGGCAGAACGCGGCTCCCGTCGTCTCCGATCATCGTGCTTTTGTACTTGAGCGTGTTCCATATTCTTCAGAGGAGCCGAGTTCAGCCGCGGACAGAGAAGATAAAAGAGCGCCTAGTGAAGGTTCAAACCTCTGCTGAGGATTTTTAATATGATAACATTCATTATTCTGCTGCTTAATAGGAGCATTCGAGAGCGTTCCCTGTATCCGGAATGAAGCCAAAGAAAATTCGGGGGATTTGAGAAACTCAGTCTCCTAACCACCTTTACATTCACCCCCTTCCTGGCCAGGCCAATGTTCAGCTTTCAGTTCTGGCGCATTTTAAATCACAATTGCGCGGTCATGCAACACTGTACCCAAAAAGAAACATGTATCTTTTTTTGAGAGAGAGAGATAGAGCTTTTTGTGGTATTTAATCACCACTGGGTTTTTATGAGTGCTGCTCTGATGAGGCTGCACTTATGGGCATTGATGAAGCTGCACTGATGTGCACTGATGAGGCTGCACTGATGGACATTGATGAGGCTGCACCTATGGGCACTGATGCGGCTGCACTAATGGGGACCCATGAGGCTGCACTGATGGGCACAGCACAGATGAGGCTGCACTGATGGGCACTGATGAGGCTGCACTGATGGACATTGATAAGACTGCACTAATGGGCACTGATGAAGCTGCACTGATGTGCACTGATAAGGCTGTACTGATGAGGCTGCACCGATGAGGGTGCACTGATGTACATTGATGAGGCTGCGCTGATGGGCATTGATGAGGCTGCACCTATGGGCACTGATGAGGCTGCATTAATGGGCACTGATGAGGCTGCACTGATGGGCATTGATGAAGCTGCATTGAAGATGCTGCACTGATATGCATTGATGGGGCTGCACAGATGATGCTGCAGTGATGTGCATTGATGGGGCTGCACTGATGATGCTGCACTGATGTTCATTGATGAGGTAGCACTGATGTGCACCGATGAGGCAGAACTGATGGGCATTGATGAGGCTGCACTGATGGGAATTGATGAGGCTGCACTGATGGACATTGATGAGGCTGCACCTATGGGCACTGATGCGGCTGAACTAATGGGGACCCATGAGGCTGCACTGATGGGCACCGATGAGGCTGCACTGATGGGCACTGATGAGGCTGCACTGATGGACATTGATGAGACTGCACTAATGGGCACTGATGAAGCTGCACTGATGTGCACTGATAAGGCTGTACTGATGAGGCTGCACTGATGAGGGTGCACTGATGTACATTGATGAGGCTGCGCTGATGGGCACTTATGCGGCTGCACTGATGGGCACTGATGAGGCTGCACTGATGGGTACTGATGAGGCTGCACTGATGGGCATTGATGAAGCTGCACTGATATGCATTGATGGGGCTGCACAGATGATGCTGCACTGATGTGCATTGATGGGGCTGCACTGATGATGCTGCACTGATGTTCATTGATGGGGCTACACTGATGGGCACTGATGAGGTAGCACTGATGTGCACCGATGAGGCAGCACTGATGGGCATTGATGAGGCTACACTGATGGGCATTGATGAGGCTACACTGATGGGCATTGATGAGGCTGCACTGATTGGCACCAAAGAAACTACACTGATAGGCACTGATAAACTGCACTGATCATCGGGGCACTGATGATCAGTGTAAACAATGTACTCACTGTGCCCTGTCAGATCAGCACTCCTTTCCTCTCTCTCTCTTTCTGTGAGGAAAGGAGAGCCCATAACTGGCAAGTCTGTTTACATGTGACCAGCTGTGATTGGACACAGCTGCTCACATGGCAAAGGGCCACTGTGATTGGCCCTATACCTCGATCTGTGATCAGCTGTGTCCAAAGCACACAGCAGGAACAGAGCGCGCCTGGTGCAAATACAAGGGGGTGCGTGGGAGGTGTGCATGTGGGGGGACCTTCCTCTGCATGTCCTTGGGGTACAGCTTCCTCTCTAGCAAGGAGATCAGTGGGAAGCACAGTAGACCAATGTATCTAAGTAAAAATATTTAGAAATTGTGGTCTAGACTACCAAAGAACACCCATAGGAAGTAGGCACCTCATCCCCATTACAGATTAAATTTAAAGGTGTGGGGAGAAAAAGAGGGATTTTGACGGTGCTTGTATTGGTACAAATTAAATACATAAAGTATAATAAAAAAATATATGTTTATTAAGATACAATTAAAATATCGCAATGTCCAACAATATACATAAACAGGTTATACATGAGAGGGGTCCTGAAGGTAGAAAAATTAGGTACTTGCAACACTTTATCACAACATGTTTCGCAATAGCTTCTTCAGGGGGTAAAGCCTCTTTTTCTCCCCTCACCTATAAATTAAATATGTAAAAATATTCATTTCTAGAATGTCATTTGAAGCCGAAGCAATGAGATCCTTTCTCTGCAGGTCCTCAGGTACAGCTTCCTCTCCAGCAAGAAGAACAGTGAGCAGTAGACCAATGTAACTATGTATTAATGTCCACCTTAGAAGTCTTCTTTGAGCCAAAGTAAGGAGATCCTTCCTCTGCATGTCCTCAGGTACAGCTTCTACTCCAGCAAGGAGAACAGTGAGCAGTAGTGTAGACCAATGTACTTATGTATTAATATCCACCCTTAGAAATATTCTTTCAGCCAAAGCAAGGAGATCCTTTCTCTGCAGGTCCTCAGGTACAGCTTCCACTTCAGCAAGGAGAACAGTGAGCAGCACAGTAGACCAATGCAACTATGTAAAACTATGAATCCCTAGAATTCTCCTTAAAGCCAAAGCTAGCAGATCGTTCCTCTGTGGGTCCTCAGGTACAGTTTCCTCTCCAGCAGGGAGAACAGTGAGCAGTAGAGTAGACCAATGCAACTATGTATTAATGTCCAACCCTAGAGGTCTTGTTTAAGCCAAAGCAAGGAGATCCATCCTGTGCAGGTCAACAGGTACAGCTTATACTCCAGCAAGGAGAACAGTGAGCAATATAGTAGACCAATATACAGGTAGCTACAGCGTCCTGAAAAAGTATTCATACCCCTTGAAATTTTCCAGATTTTGTCATGTTACAACCAAAAAGATAAATGTATTTTATTGGGATTTTATGTGATAGACCAACACAAAGTGGCACATAATTGTGAAGTCGAAGGAAAATGATAAATAGTTTTCAAAAACGTTTACAAATATATATCTGCAAAGTGTGGTGTGCGTTTGTAATCAGCTTCTTTTTTTTTCCATAAACTTTTTATTGAAGTTAAAAAGGTAATTGCTGACAATACAAACATTATACATATCATACAAATATACTGCAGATCATAAATGGCTTGCAAACCATCCAGTATGACAACAATAATACATCAACACATTTTATATAGCTATGCAAATGGCCGTCAATCCTATTATGCTTGGTTCATAGGGATTGCCGATAGTCATGGTATTCAGTACCCTTTTACTCTGATACCCCTAACTAAAATCTAGTGGAACCAATTGCCTTCAGAAGTCACCTAAATAGTAGTCTACATGTGTGTAATTTAATCTCAGTATAAATAATGCTGTTCTGTGAAGCCCTCAGAGGTTTGTTAGGGAACCTTAGTGAACAAACAGCATCATGAAGGCCAAGGAACACACCAGACAGGTCAGGGATAAAGTTGTGGAGAAGTATAAAGCAGGGTTAGGTTATAAGAAAATCTCCCAAGCTTTGAACATCTCCCGGAGCTCTGTTCAATCCATCACCCGAAGATGCCATCCGAGAGTATGGCACAACTACAAACCTACCAAGACATGGCCGTCCACCTAAATTAACAGAACCTTAGTGAACAAACAGCATCATGAAGGCCAAGGAGCCTACCACCTAAACTGACCGGGCCGGGCAAGGAGAGCATTCATCAGAGAAGAGCCAAGAGGTCCATGGTAACTCTGGAGGAGCTGCAGAGATCCACAGCTCAGGGGGGGAGAATCTGTCCACAGGACAACTATTAGTCGTCTCTCCACAAATCTGCCCTTTATGGAAGAGTGACAAGAAGAAAGACATTGGAGAAAGAAAGTCATAAGAAGTCCTGTTTGTACTTTGTGAGAAGCCATGTGGGGGACACAGCAAACATGTGGAAGAAGGTGATCTGGTCAGATGAGACCAAAACTGAACTTTTTGACCTAAAAGCAAAACACTATGTGTAGCGGAAAACTAACACTGCCCATCCCCCTGAACACACCATCCCCACTGTGAAACATGGTGGTGGCAGCCTCATGTGGTGGGGATGGTTTTGTTCAGCTGGGACAGGGAAGCTGGTCAGAGTTGATGGGAAGATGGATGGAGCCAAATACAGGACAATCTTAGAAAAAAAAAAAAAAACTGTCATTCCAACAGAAAAAGTCAGACCTTTCCATTGAAAATTTAGACGGACTTAGATAGAGAACATGTTCTAAATTTTTAAGCCCAAAAAAATTTCGAGCGAAAAAAATCGTTTGTCTGTATGCTGTTCCGACGCACCAAAAATCACGCATGCTCTGAAGCAAGTACGAGACGGAAGCTATTGGCTACTGGCTATTGAACTTCAGTTTTCTAGTTCCGTCGGACGTGCTGTACGTCACCACTTTCTAGACGGTCGGAATTTGGTGTGACTGTGTGTATGCAAGACAGCTTGCATAGAACGGTGGTTCTAGAAAGTATTGACTCGGAGGGGCTGAATACAAATGCCCCCCACACTTTTCACATATTTGTAAAAAAAAAAAAAAATCGAAAACCATTTATCATTTTCCTTCCACTTAACAATTATGTTCCAGTTTATGTTGGTCTATCTCATACAATCTCAATAAAATACATTTATGTTTTTGGCTGTAACATGACAAGATGTGGGAAATTTCAAGGGGTGTGAGCACTGTGTGTATTAATATCAATCCCTAGAAGTCTTCTTTAAGCCAAAGCAAGGAGATCCTTCCTTTTCAAGCCCTTAGGTACAGCCTCTACTCCAGCAAGGAGAACAATGAGCAGTAGAGTAGGCCAAAGTAACTATGTATTACTGGCCATCCCTAGAAGTCTTCTTTAACCACTTGCCGACCGCCGCACGACGATGTACGTCGACAGAATGGCACGGGCAGGCATAAGGGCTTACATGTACGTCCTTGCCTGCCCGCGGGTCGGGGGCCCGATCGGGCCCCCGCCCGGTGCCTGCGGCGGTCGGTATTCGTTCGGGAGCGATCCCGGACGAGGGGACGGCCATTCATTCATGGCCACCCCCTCACGATCGCTCCCGACGAATGAAAATGTCCCGTGACATCACTTCCTCTCCTGTAATGTAAACACAGGAGAGGAAGTGATGTATTCTCTCCTCCGTGTCGGTATTTTTCGTTCCGGCACCGAGGAGAGAGCATCGGTGAGTTGCACAAGCACTACACTACACAGTAGAACATGCCAGGCACACTCACATCCCCCCTTTACCCCTCGATCACCCCCCAATTACCCCTGCCCCCCCAGTCACAGTGACACCAATTGCTTTTTTTTTTTTGCATTGGTGTCATTTGTGACTGTAATAACTGTTAGGGCAGTTAGGGTTAGCCCCCTTTAGTTCTAATGTGCCCCCCTAACCCCCCCAATAAAGGTTTAACCCCCGTGATCACCCCCCTCGGCAGTGTCACTAAGGCTGGGTTCACATTGCAGCGGTTTATGAGAACGAATGTGATTCGCACCGCACTGCAGTGCAAATCACATCCGATCTCTGTTCGATTCGAGTTCAGCCATACAGATAGTATGGCTGAATTCGTGTCGCACCCGCCGCACCCGCCGCACCCGCCGCAAATTCGCACGGGACCCTTTTTTTGGCCCGCAGCAGAATCGGATCGCATGGGTGTTCACACCATGCGATCCGAGTTTGCAGATCGCACTGCGATATGCGAACTGATCTGGGGGTGTCATTAACATTTCACTGACACTCCCAGCAGTTCGCATAGGGCAGTGTGAACTGCCGCCGGGAGGCATGCGATGCGGGAACCCGCCGCGGATTCATGGCGTTCCCGCATCGCTCCAGTGTGAACCCAGCCTAATAAGCGATCATTTTTCTGATCGCTGTATTAGTGTCACAGGTGACGCTAGTTAGGCAGGTAGGTATTTAGGTTCGCCGCAGCTTTTTATAGCG
Source organism: Lithobates pipiens (assembly GCF_037356315.1). Taxonomy (NCBI): domain Eukaryota; kingdom Metazoa; phylum Chordata; class Amphibia; order Anura; family Ranidae; genus Lithobates; species Lithobates pipiens. The sequence goes on along the minus strand of NW_027507685.1, from coordinate 261,372,069 downwards.
CCAGGGACCCCCATATACTACCGCATAAAGCCCCCTGATTGCCCCCTAGTTAACCCTTTCACCAGTGATCACCATATAACTGTTACAGGTGACGCTGGTTGGTTAGTTATTTTTTTATAGTTTCAGGGCACCCGCCATTTATTACCTAATAAAGGTTTAACCCCCTGATCACCCGGCGGGTGTCATTTGTGACTGTAATAACTGTTAGGGCAGTTAGGGTTAGCCCCCTTTAGTTCTAAGGTACCCCCCTAACCCCCCCAATAAAGGTTTAACCCCGTGATCACCCCCCGTCGCCAGTGTCACTAAGGCTGGGTTCACATTGCAGCGGTTTATGAGAACGGATGTGATTCGCACCGCACTGCAGTGCAAATCACATCCGATCTCTGTGCGATTCGAGTTCAGCCATACAGATAGTATGGCTGAATTCGTGTCGCACCCGCCGCACCCGCCGCAAACTCGCACGGGACCCTTTTTTTGGTCCGCAGCAGAATCGGATCGCATGGGTGTTCACACCATGCGATCCGAGTTTGCAGATCGCACTGCGATATGCGAACTGATCTGGGGGTGTCATTAACATTTCACTGACACTCCCAGCAGTTCGCATAGGGCAGTGTGAACTGCCGCCGGGAGGCATGTGATGCCGGAACCTGCCGCGCATTCGTGGCGTTCCCGCATCGCTCCAGTGTGAACCCAGCCTAATAAGCGATTGTTTTTCTGATCACTGTATTAGTGTCACAGGTGACGCTAGTTAGGCAGGTAGGTATTTAGGTTCGCCGCAGCTTTTTATAGCGCCAGGGACCCCCATATACTACCGCATAAAGCCCCCTGATTGCCCCCTAGTTAACCCTTTCACCAGTGATCACCATATAACTGTTACAGGTGACGCTGGTTGGTTAGTTATTTTTTTTATAGTTTCAGGGCACCCGCCATTTATTACCTAGTCTCACTAGTGTACCCCTAAATTTAGGGGTGTCTACTTTCCAAAATAGGGTCATTTGGGGGGGGTTTGTGCCATCTTGGCATTTTATGGCCTTCAAAACTGTAACGCCCTTAGAAAGCCTGAAGGCGGTGCTTGGTTTTCGGGGCCCCGTACGTGGCTAGGCTCCCAAAAAGTCCCACATATGTGGTATCCCCGTACTCAGGAGAAGCAGCAGAATTTATTTTGGGGTGTCATTTCACATATGCCCATAGCATGTGTGAGCAATATATCATTTAGTGACAACTTTGTGAAAAAAAAATAAAAAAAAATTAAAGTTTGTAATTTTCCCGCAACTTGTGGCAAAATATAAAATATTCCATGGACTCAAAATGCCTCTCAGCAAATAGCTTGGGGTGTCTACTTTCTAAAATTGGGTCATTTGTGGGGGTTTTGTGCCATCTTGGCATTTTATGGCCTTCAAAACTGTAATAGGTAGTGAGAAGTGAAATCAAAAATTTACGCCCTTAGAAAGCCTGAAGGCGGTGCTTGGTTTTCGGGGCCCCGTACGCGGCTAGGCTCCCAAAAAGTCCCACATATGTGGTATCCCCGTACTCAGGAGAAGCAGCAGAATTTATTTTGGGGTGTCATTTCACATATGCCCATAGCATGTGTGAGCAATATATCATTTAGTGACAACTTTGTGTAAAAAAAAAAAATATATATTTTTTGTCATTATTCAATCGCTTGAGGCAAAAAAATAAAATATTCAATGGGCTTAACATGCCACTTATCAATTTCCTTAGGGTGTCTACTTTCCAAAATGGGGTCATTTGGGGGGGTTTTGTACTGCCCTGCCATTTTAGCACCTCAAGAAATGAGATAGGCAGTCGTAAACTAAAAGCTGCATAAATTCCAGAAAACGTACCTTAGTTTGTAGATGTGACAACTTTTGCGCAAACCAATAAATATACAATTATTGACTTTTTTTTTACCAAAGACATGTGGCTGAATACATTTTGGCCTAAATGTATGACTAAAATTGAGTTTATTGGATTTTTCTAATAACAAAAAGTAGAAAATATCATTTTTTTTCAAAATTTGCGGTCTTTTTACGTTTATATCGCAAAAAATAAAAATCGCAGAGGCAATCAAATACCATCAAAAGAAAGCTCTATTTGTGGGAAGAAAAGGACGCAAATTTTGTTTGGGTACAACATTGTATGACCGCGCAATTACCAGTTAAAGCAGCGCAGTGCCAAATTGTAAAAAGACCTCTGGTCATTTACCAGCAAAATGGTCCGGTCTGAAGGTGGTTAAGCCAAAGCAAGGGGATCCTTCATCTGCAGATCTTCAGGTACAGCTTTACTCCAGCAAGGAGAACAGCGAGCAGCACAGATGACCAATGTAACTATGTAAATATATCCATCCCTAGAAGTCTCCTTGAAGTTAAAAGCAAGGAGATCCTTCCTCTTCAGGTCCTTAGGTACAGCTTCCTCTCCAGCAAGGAGAACAGTGAGCAGTAGAGTAGACCAATCTAATTGTATTTTAAAAGCCATCCCTAGAAGTCTTATTTAAGCCACAGCAAGCAGATCCGTCCTATGCAGGTCCTCAGGTACAGCTTCCTCTACAGCAAGGGGGAAAGTGAGCAGTACAGTTTACCAATGTAACTATGGTAAAAATATCCATACCTAGAAGTCTTAATTAAGCCACAGCAATGAGATCCTTCCTATACAGGTCTTCAGGTACAGCTTCCTCTACAGCAAGGAGAAAAGTGATCAGTACAGTAGACCAATGTAATTATGTTAAAAATATCCATACCTAGAAGTCTTAATTAAGCCACAGCAATGAGATCCTTCCTATGCAGGTCCTCAGGTACAGCTTCCTCTACAGCAAGGGGGAAAGTGAGCAGTACAGTTTACCAATGTAACTATGGTAAAAATATCTATACCTAGAAGTCTTAATTAAGCCACAGCAAGGAGATCCTTCCTATGCAGGTCCTCAGGTACAGCTTCCTGTACAGCAAGGAGAAAAGTGATCAGTACAGTAGACCAATGAAACTATGGTAAAAATATCCATCCCTAGAAGTCTTAATTAAGCCACAAAAGGAGATCCTTCCTATGCAGGTCCTCAGGTACAGCTTCCTCTACAGCAAGGGGAAAACTGAGCAGTACAGTAGACCAATGTAACTATGTAAAAAATATCCATACCTGGAATTCTTCTTTATTCCATTCTATGGATTCTGTGCTCCACCCCAACTAGATCACTAGTCATCAGTCATTGGGGGCAACTCTAAGCCCTTGTACACACGGTCGGACATTCCGACAACAAAATCCGTCAGATTTTATCCGAAACTTGTGTTGCATACACACGGTTGGACAAAGTTGTCGGAAAATCCGATCGTACGTAACGTGATGACGTTATTTAGTTACGACGGGACTACGTTCAGGCTAGTAGCCAATAGATTTGGTCTAGGAATTTGATCTGAGCATGTGTGGCACTTTGTCCGATCGGAATTCTCTACACACAATCGGACAAAGTCCGATCGGATCATGTTGTCGGAAAGTTTTACAACCCAGCTCTAAAATGTTGTCCGTGGGATATTCCAACAGAAACAGTCCGATGGAGCCCACACACGGTCGGATTATCCGACAACATGGTCCGAACGGATATTTTCCGTTGGAATGTCCGACCGTGTGCAGTGGCGTAACTAGAACCTAAGTGCCCCGATGCAAGAAACCATGAAGGGCCCCCCTGAACCCCAGCCAGGGCCCTTCCCTCCGAGTCCAGCGGTGGAACTCCAGGGCGTGGTCACAGGTATGACCTTTGTGAGCCCTGTAGTTCCACCACTGGTATCAGTAGTTTTTATTTTTTTTTACCTTTTTAGGTGCCCCATTGGGGGACTGTTCATAGGCAGGATGGGGTCCCCGTCCCCAGAAGAGATGAGGTCCTTTTCTCCAGGGCAGAAGAAGTTACTGCCCCCAGGTGAGAAGGGGTCCCTGTCCCCACGTGAGAAGGGATCCCTGTCCCCAGGGGGATATGGAGGGGGTATGTAATAGTGTGTGCTAGCTGCCTATGCTGCTGCCGGCCATATGTAGAGGGGGCTGCATGGGCCCCCTGCATCACAGGGCCCAGTTGCGGTCGCGACTGCTGCACCCCCTATAGTTACGTCCCTGACCCTGTCCCCAGAAGAGATGAGGTCCTTTTCTCCAGGACAGATGAAGTTACTGCCCCCAGGTGAGAAGGGGTCCCTGTCCCCAGGGGAGATGGGGGTCCCTGTCCCCACGTGAGAAGGGGTCCCTGTCCCCAGGGGGATATGGAGGGGGTATGTAATAGTGTGTGCTAGCTGCCTATGCTGCTGCCGGCCATATGTAGAGGGGGCTGCATGGGCCCCCTGCATCACAGGGCCCAGTTGCGGTCACGACTGCTGCACCCCCTATAGTTACGCCCCTGACCCCGTCCCCAGAAGAGTTGAGGTCCTTTTCTCCAGGGCAGATGAAGTTACTGCCCCCAGGTGAGAAGGGGCCCCTGTCCCCAGGGGAGATGGGGGTCCCTGTCCCCACGTGAGAAGGGGTCCCTGTCCCCAGGGGGATATGGAGGGGGTATGTAATAGTGTGTGCTAGCTGCCTATGCTGCTGCCAGCCATATGTAGAGGGGGCTGCATGGGCCCCCTGCATCACAGGGCCCAGTTGCGGTCACGACTGCTGCACCCCCTATAGTTACGCCCCTGACCCCGTCCCCAGAAGAGTTGAGGTCCTTTTCTCCAGGGCAGATGAAGTTACTGCCCCCAGGTGAGAAGGGGCCCCTGTCCCCAGGGGAGATGGGGGTCCCTGTCCCCAGGGGGATATGGAGGGGGTATGTAATAGTGTGTGCTAGCTGCCTATGCTGCTGCCGGCCATATGTAGAAGGGGCTGCATGGGCCCCCTGCATCACAGGGCCCAGTTGCGGTCGCGACTGCTGCACCCCCTATAGTTACGCCCCTGACCGTGTGTACAAGGGCTAACAGAAGGAAGCAAAGCCCTGCTTCTACCAAGATGGCCGCCTCTACACCGAGACAGGGCAGATGCAGAACATGGTAAGTCAGTAATGGGGGTGAAAGACCAGTTACAGGGAGACCGCAGGCAATACTGGTGACTAGTCCTTTCCTCCTTTACCATACCCTTGCTTTTTTTTTTTTTTTTTGGAGCACAGCTTCCACCAGCACACTTTATTTTTAAATTCTATCACCACCTCTAAATGATTACATTCAATCGCATATTTAATGTAGAGAAAAATCAATCATAATAATCCCAAATAGCGCCTCTCCATCCTGCTAATGAAATTCACGCGCCCATTTTCTACGGAAGCGCCATTAAAAGCGAATTAGGCCAGTCGGCCATAAAAAAACTTTCAGGCAAATATACAAACAAGGTCACGTCTTCTGCTTTTGCTCCCAATTCAAAATAAAGTCAGTTTTCAATCAAGGAAAAGCTTGATAACCAAATTAAGCCCAATAAATTTTATTACGAGGACCAAATGTAATTAGGACTTTTTTCTTTTTTTTTTTTTTTTTCGTGTCCGCCATCTCGAGAAAGCATCACTTCCCTCTTAAACAGACAGACGGATCTATAGCAATCTTGTAAGGCAAAAATAAAAAATAAAAGATAAATAAATAAAAATGATGATAAAAATCTATAAAACTCTTTATCTGTCTCCCAGACGCGCCACTCAGAGTTTCGGAGGAGAAACTCAATGCTTGTTCCCAAAGCTCGCTCACTTGGCAAATTAACCCCGAAAATCGTAATTTTTCTGTATTCAGGCCAAATGCATTATGCTGTCTACACTTTGCAATGCTTTTTAGGTTGTCTGGTAGCTCAACTCCTCGGAGTATTTAAAAAAAAAAGAAAAAAAAAAAATAACACTTATCTCCGACTCGATATAAAATAGATTTATAATCTTGCCTTTGGAGATCATTTAGCCACCACTTCTGTTTTTTTTTTTTTTTTTTTAATGGTTTGCTAATTACATTTCACTGATCAAGTCTGAGTATTTATTGCCGTTCGAATTTGCGCCGAGATGCGTTCGCTTCAATAATAATTACACCAACAACTTTACTGTACAGCTCAACTCCTAATTGTCTGATGTCCTATTTTTATTTTTATTTTTTTTAATTTCAAGACGTTTTGTAGGCTGCCTCCTGCAATGAGTTTAGCTGGAGATAAATGCGGCGTGTTGGAGTTAACTAAAATGCTTAAGTTTTATGTTTTTTTTTTTGTTTTAATTTCACATTATTATAAAAATCATTGCTAACAGGAGTTTAAAGTGGTGTTGCACATAAAAAAAAAAAAAAAAATAAAATCACCAAAATTCCTAAAAAAAATAACAAATAAAAATATTCGAATTTTGTTTTTTCTTTTTAACTCACCTCTAAATTCATGTTGCGAGGGGTTCCTTCGTAGTCTGCCTCCTTCAGTGCTTGGCAGGGCCGTCTTTAAGGCAGGGCAAAAGGGGCAGCTGCCCTGGGCCCTGTCATTGTTGTGGGGCCCAAAGTAGCTGCCTCATACTTGCCAACTATCCCAGTTTAAATTTCCTTGTCCCTTGAAGTTTTAGCCCTGTTGTGTACAGATGACTCACCAGCAGACCCTGTGTTGACACGTAAATAACTGGCATTCATATGTAAATAGCAGCGGCATTACTAAGCAAATAGCTGTGGCCAGCTGCAGTGATGTGTAAATAAAGGTAGCATTCATATGTATATCATGCTCCCCTGCAGTGAGGAGATGATGTGCTGTAACCTCTAGCAATCAGTGAGCAGTATTACTGTACAGTAATCTCTAGCAACTAATTAACAAGCATAAATAATTTGCTGTAACCTCTAGCAACTAATCAGTGAGCCGTAATGTGTGCTGTAACCTCTAGCAACCAGTCAGTAAGCAGTAATGATATGCTGTAACCTCTGACAACCAATCACAATTGCTGCCTGATTTTAAGTCCAGCTTATATTTATTGTATGTCTCAGAGCAGGTGGAGAGTGAAATTGCATGGGAGGGGGCCCCCAAAATTTTTTTTGCCCGGGGTCCAATCAATATTAAAGATGGCCCTGGTGCTTGGGCTCTTGTCATCACTTCCCCTCGGTGCAGGAAGGGCTCAGCTCTGCCCCCTCCATGCTGCCAGTCATCTGGGACATATGACAGGTCCCAGATGAATGCGGGGGGGGCCAATCACGGCGCGTGAATGCGCCGCGGGTGCCCGGCTGTGAAGCCACAGCCGGGTGCCCACAGTTAGGATGCCGGCGCCGCCAAGCGGAGGGGGGGGGCGACGAGTGGGGCTTCATTCATCCCGCATCGCTGGATCCTGGGCAGGTAGGCAGGACAAAACTCTGGATGGCCGCACACCGGAAAAAGACTTAAAATCCTGTATTTTATTGAAAATCGTAGGTCCCATCACGTCAAATAGTCCACAGCAAAGGAAAAGGGTGCAAAACTGACGCGTTTCGCAACTGGAATCAGTGCTTACTCATAGCTGAGCGGAGCTATGAGTAAGCACTGATTCCAGTGCGAAACGTGTCAGATTTTTGGCACCCTTTTCCTTTGTTGTGGACTATTTGATGTGATGTGACCTACGATTTTCAATAAAATACAGGATTTTAAGTCTTTTTACGGTGTGCGGCCATCCAGAGTTTTGTCCTGCCTACCTGCTTATTGTGTGTGTATCAGCCAGCACCTGGGGCTCACCGATAGGAGGGAGAGCACTTGCCCTGGAGGGCTATCTTGGAGCAGTGGTTCCCCTTTTTTCTATCGCTGGACCCTGGGACAGGTAAGTTTCCGATTATTAAAGGTCAGCAACTGCAGTATTTGTAGCTGCTGACTTTTAATTATTATTATTTATTTTTTTTATTCCTCTTTAAGGGTACATCACCATTCATAGGACACCTTCCGTAAAGTACCTTGAAAAAGTATTCACACCCCTTGAAATTTTCCAAATTTTTGTCATGTTATAGCCAAAAACATGAATGAATTTTATTGGGATTTTATGTGATAGACCAGGGATATGCAATTAGCAGACCTCCAGCTGTTGCAAAACTACAAGTCCCATCATGCCTCTGTCTCTGGGTGTCATGCTTGTGGCTGTCAGAGTCTTACTATGCCTCATGGGATTTGTAGTTCTGAAACAGCTGGAGGTCTGCTAATTGCATATCCCTGTGATAGACCAACACAAAGTGGCACATAATTGTGAAGTGGAAGGAAAATGATAAATGATTTTCAATTTTTTTTTTCACAAATAAATATGTGAAAGTGTGGGGGGGGGATTTGTATTTAGCCCCCTTTACTCTGATACCCCTAACTAAAATCTGGTGGAACCAATTGCCTTCAGAAGACACCTATTTAGTAAATAGAGTCCACCTGTGTGTCATTTAATCTCAGTATAAATACAGCTCTAAATAGAGTCCACATAAGTCACATGTTGTCCAGGTTTACAGTACAGTGATTTCTGCTCAACATGTTTCACCATGAAACTGCTTCTTCAGGGGGGTTTTTGAATTACTGTAGACAGTATCACTATAAATAGAAAAAAAAATGACATTTAGAAAAAAAAATGTTGCAGAAGACTTTTCAACCATATAGAACTACATTAGCATATAATAAATGCATACAGTTGTGCTCATAAGTTGACATACCCTGGCAGAATGTATGATTTCGTGGCCATTTTTCAGAGAATATGAATGATAACACAAAAATGTTTCTTTCGCTCATGGTTAGTGTTTGGCTGAAGCCATTTATTATCAATCTAATGTTTTTACTCTTTTTTAAATCATAATGACAACAGAAACTACCCAAATGACCCTGATCAAAAGTTGACATACCCCGGTGATTTTGGCCTGATACTATGCACACAAGTTGACACAAAAGGGTTTGAATGGCTATAAAAGGTCACCATCCTCACCTGTGATCTGTTTGCTTGTAAAGAGTGTGTGTGTATAAAAGGTCAATGAGTTTCTGGACTCCTGACAGACCCTTGCATCTTTCATCCAGTCCTGCACAGACGTTTCTGGATTCTGAGTCATGGGGAAAGCAAAAGAATTGTCAAAGGATCTGCAGGGAAAAGATAGTTGAACTGTATAAAACAGGAAAGGGATATAAAAAGAGGTCCAAGGAATTAAGAATGCCAATCAGCAGTGTTCAAACTCTAATCAAGAAGTGGAAAATTAGGGGTTCTGTTGAAACCAAACCACGGTCAGGTAGACCAACTAAAATTTCAGCCAAACTGCCAGGAAAATTGTTCTTGATGCAAAGAAAAAACCCCACAAATAACTTCAGGTGAAATACAGGACTCTCTAAAAACATGTGGTGTGGTTGTTTCAAGATGCACAATAAGGAGGCACTTGAAGAAAGATGGGCTGCATGGTCGAGTCTCCAGAAGAAAGCCATTACTACGCAAATGCCACAAAGTATCCCACTTACAATACGCCAAACAGCACAGAGACAAGTCTCAAGCCTTCTGGCACAAAGTCATTTGGAGCAATGAGACCAATATTGAGCTTTTTGGCCACAACCATAAACGCTACATTTGGAGAGAAGTCAACAAGTCCTATGATGAAAGGTCCACCATCCCTACCGTGAAACACGGAGGTGGATCACTGATGTTTTGGGGATGTGTGAGCTACAAAGTCACAGGAAATTTGGTCAAAATTGATGGCAAGATGAAAGCAGTATGTTATCAAAAAATACTGGAGGAACATTTGCATTCATCAGCCAGGAAGCTGCACATGGGACCTACTTGGACATTCCAACATGACAATGATCCAAAACACAAGGCCAAGTCCACCTGTCATTGGCTACAGCAGAATAAAGTGAAGGTTCTGGAGTGTTCATCTCAGTCTGCTGACCTCAATATCATTGAGCCCCTCTGGGGAGATCTCAAAACGTGCCGTTCATGGAAGACAGCCCGAGAATTTACAGCAACTGGAGGCTTTTTGTCAAGAGGAATGGGCAGCTTTACCATCTGAGAAGATAAAGAGCCTCGTCCACAAATACCACCAAAGACTTCAAGCTGTCATTGATGTTAAAGAGGGCAATATATGGTATTGGGGTATGTAAACTTTTGATCAGGGTTATTTGGGCAGTTTCTGTTGTCATTACGATTTAGAGTAAACACAGTTGATTGATAATAAATGGCTTCAGCCAAACACAAAAAATTGCGATTCTCATTTTGGCCAGAATCATGCAGCTCTAGCGGTCAGCAAGCCCCCTGTCGGCTGACATCACAGAGAGTGACAATGAAGTCGGATTCACCCACATGCCTGGATCGGCACCTGGCTCAGCCTCTCAGCGAGCCGCTGAGAGCCTGAGCCGCCCCCTCCACAGCCCAGCACTCCAGTAAGGAGGGCAGAGCAGAGTCACTGGTTCTCTGCTCATGAAGCACTGATAACCGAGCGATCGGCGGTCTTTAATCGCTCGGTTCTCAGTATTAACAGGGCTGTCTTTAAAGCAAAGCGAAAGGGGCAGCTGCCCCTGGCCCAGTCATTGTTGTGGGGCCCAAAGCAGCTGCCCCTTGAGCCCCCACTGCCTGGAAATAGTTTATAAGTTGATTTGTGAGGGCCAAAAAAAGTTTGCCCATGCGGAAGTGGTCGCAAATGCTAAAACATCCCATATTGCTCCCACAGTGGCAGAGAATATGGGCAGCTGTCTCTCAAACATCGCGTTGTGTAGAACAGAAGGAAACAGCTTATAAGATATTGCTTTTCTGGTATAGAACGCCTGAAATTCTACATAAATATGACCCCACGGCCCCTGCGGTCTGTTGGAGATGCCGAGGAGATACAGGTTCTCATTTTCATATTTTTTGGGAATGCCCACTGATTAGCCCATTCTGGCTGACAATACAGTCTTTCATCCAAGACTTGTTTGAGATTTCCCTCCCACTAGATCCTCTGTACTTCCTATTAGGGTTACCGATTCCTGGACTTTCTAAACATGCTCAGAAGCTCGCCACCTTCATTTTACTAGCGGCTAAAAGAGCCATCCCTACTCGGTGGTTATCTCATATTCCGCCCGATCTCACCCAGGTTTTGCAGAACTTAGAACATATCAGCCGTATGGAAAAGCTTACAGCCATAGTCCACGATACTATGCCCCAGTTCTCCAAGATTTGGGATCTGTGGAACCGCTCCAAACTGAATACTGCTGCGTAATTCAGATTACTACTCCACGCCCTCTTATGATGAGTTTAAATGCTCAAATTAATCGACCAAACCATGTCACATAATTCTGAAAGGAAGGCATTCCCACGCCCCCGGCTCACTGAGACTTGGTTATTTGAAAGTGGCATTTACGGATCTGTACTGCAAATAACTGATAATCTTTTGAAGACATAATAAATATGCTGAACTATTATGCCCCACCCTCCTTCTCCCCCCCCCCCCTCCTTTTCCTTCTTGTTTTTGATTTGTCTCATATGTCAAACTTACTGTTTCTATGAACACTTGTACAAGTGTAAGATACTGTATTCTTGTTATCTTTCTATTTTCAATAAAAATACAATTTAAAAAAAAAAAAAAAAAAAGTTTGCCCAGGGTCCAATCAATATTAAAGAGGAAGTAAACCCTGATGAGTTTACTTCCTCTTTCATTCCCTGCAAAGGTAAAGCATAATGGACTACTATGCATCACATAGTAGTCCATTATGTGTCACTTACCTGATACAGGAGCCAGCGAAGTCACCGCTGTCCCCTGTAGTCCGGCGCATCCATCTTCTCGGTGGGTCTCTCTGCTCCGCCGCTGTCATTCGGCGAAGCCGTGATGACGTCACTCCCGCGCATGCGCACGGGAGCCGCCACGCGCGGCATATCGCCGTTGACGGGTGCCGTGCTCAGTGCGCCTGCGTGCCGCTGTCTATGGCGCATGCGCCGTAGACAGCGGTGCCTGTCTTTCGGCAAATATCTCCTAAACTGTGTAGATTTAGGAGATATTTCTTGGACCTACAGGTAAGCCTTAATCTAGGCTTACCCATAGGTCAAAGTGTGTTGTAAGAGTTTATAACCACTTTAAAGACGGTCCCAAGTATTAGAGCTGGTGGGGGACAGATGCAGCATCAGACCGATACTGCATCCACCTATGTAAGTATGATTCTGGAAAAAAGCCAAACCCCATATTCCTTTTTTTTTATAAAATCAGGCCCAATAAATTGAGTATCAAAGTATTTCAATGTTCATTCAGTCTACTTGGGTCACGTTTGGTAAAGAAAAGAAAAAAAAAAATCCCATAGAGTATCCATTACATTGGTAAAAAGTCCAACTTTCGGTAATGTAGCAGGAAACAAAGATGTTACATTTTTTTGTTTCAATATTGTTATTGAGGTTTTTCAAAAGTTGTTACATTTATTTTTTTTTGTTTAAATATTGTTATTGAGGTTTTTCAAAAGTTGTTACATTTTTTTTTTTGTTTAAATATTGTTATTGAGGTTTTTCAGAAGTTGTTACATTTTAATTCCAGCATTTGTGCCCTGAAAATATTGAATGCTATGTGACAGGCAATCCCTTCACGTCGCCGCTGTGCGATTGTCTATTGCAAAGCGACCAACGGATCACGCGGAATTAATGTGATGGAGGGTCAGAATTGCTCCCAGAGAAGCTGCTACTGGAAACAACTTCATATTAGCTGGAACATGGAAAAAAAATGAACATTTCAGTATTGGAGATAAAGCGCACGGTCATGTTTAACGTCTTGCAACTTTTGCATAACTCTGTTTTAGGTTTTACCGCCAATCCGATCAACTAACGACAAGAGAACATTTATTCACACGTCCTTGGGTTTAAATGCTTCAAGGTGGAGACCTGGTTGACCTTCAGGTTAAGGAGAAATGCTGGAAGATAATAATAATAATAATAAAAATAATAATAATGATAGTAATAATGAAAACAATAGAATAGAAGAAAATTTTAATGACACAGAATAAAATAAAAGAATATTTCGAGTGGCACTCAGATAAAATTGTAGGTTTTGTGCATTTCATTTATATTTTTAATCCTTTCACTGCTAAACCTTTTTTTTTTTTTTTTATTCCACATTGTTGGCTTGAAATGGACTTAAAACCTCCAAAATATATATTTTAAGAAAATATATCATGACATTTTTATACTTCATGCCGGGGATGTGCAGTGAGGGGGAGGCATGAACAAAAAAATAAAAACAAAACAAAAAAAACCATCGAGCTTTGATGGCCGTAGCTCCGTGACCTTGGGGGTAGGTAGCTTAAGTCCTACCCCACCACTGGTCAAAATTTGGGGCACCTACTCCCTATGGTCCTGGAGATACGGGGGCTCCTTGTGCAGCCTGTCAGAAGCTACATACAGAGCGGCCAGTTTAACCACTTCAGCCCCAGAAGATTTTACCCCCTTCCTGACCAGAGCACTTTTTTGCGGCACTGCGTCACTTTAACTGACAATTGGGGTTGTACCGCAAAAAAAAAGCAATATTTTTTTTTTTTACTAGGTGTGTTCCTTGGACTTCATGACGCTGTTTGTTCACTAAGGTTCCCTAACAAACCTATGAGGGCTTCACAGAACAGCTGTATTTATACTGAGATGAAATGACACACAGGTAGGCTCTATTTACTAATTAGATGACTTCTGGGGGCAATTGGCTCCACTAGATTTTAGTTAGGGGTGTCAAAGTAAAGGGGGCTGAATACAAATGCCCCCCCCACACTTTTTACATATTTATTTGTAAACAATTTTGAAATGCATTTATCATTTTCCTTCCACTTCACAATTATGTGCCACTTTGTGTTGGTCTATCACATACAATCCCAATAAAATTCATTTAAGTTTTTGGTTGTAACGTGACAAAATGTTGAAAATTTCACTTTCACACTAAGGTTCTCTAACAAACCTCTGAGGGATTCACAGAACAGCTGTATTTATACTGAGATAAAATGACACACAGGTGGACTCTGTTTACTAATTAGGTGACTTCTGAAGGCAATTGGTTCCACTAGATTTCTGTAAGACCCTTTTTCACATGGGCTTTCCGATCAGCTCCGTCAGTATTTCAGGCGGACTTGATCAGACACTCCATTCACCTCTATGGAACGGTGATTGTCAGTGGTGACATCCACCGATATCCGATCCAATCCCGTCCGTAAAAAATCCATCCGTCTGGAGGACCGGATCGGATGTCCCCATAGAGGAGAGAGGGGCTCTGACAGGTCCATCCGCCTGCTCGGAGGGGGGGGGGATCAGTGGATCGTTCCCTCCGCTGGGCGGACTGCCCCATGTGAAAGATCCCTTATGCCCTGTACACACGATCGGACATTCCGACAACAAAATCCATCTGATTTTTTTTCCGGCGGATGTTGGCTCAAACTTGTCTTGCATACACACGGGTTGTCGGAAATTCCGATCGTCAAGAGCGCGGTGACGTACAACACGTACGACGGGACTGTAACGAGGAAGTTCAATAGCCAGTAGCCAATAGCTTCCGCCCCGTAATTTATTCTGAGCATGCGTGGCACTTTGTGCGTCGGAATCGTCTACACGCGATCGGAATTTACGCGATCGGATTTTGTTGTCGGAAATTTTTAGATAAGGATCTCAAACTTTGTGTGTCGGAAATTCCGATGGAAAAAGTCAGGTGGAGCCCACGCACGGTCGGAATTTCCGACAATGCGCTCCGATCGCACATTTTCTGTCGGAAAGTCCGACCGTGAGTACAGGACATTAGGGGTATCAGAGTAAAGGGGAGGGGGGGCGGCGGCTGAATACAAATGCCCCTCCCCCTGTCCTGGAAATTTTAAGCCTCTCCTATAAGCAAATAATTTCTTTGCGCTTAAAACCACAAATACTCTCTTATATAATGCCGGGAAAAGTGCGCTTGTATGTCTCCAAGTAACACAGACAGACGCTGGTATCATAGCAGAATCCTCCCGTAGAATGCTCTACTACTTTTATTTATACTGTAAACATTAAAAAAACAAAGGGAACAGAATCAGCCAATCGGACACTTGTATTCCTTCAAAAGAACCAATCACACACATCTATATATTCAAATAGAATTACAGTAGTGACGTGTGCAGACGGTCGTGTGCAGAGCCATGCGGCCAGCATCCTGTGAGACAAAAGTGACTCGCAATTTGAACACTAACTACATGGCTCTGAACACGATCGTGTGCACACCCCCACCGCTACCAATGCCGCGAGCCGTACTCTGTCATGGCTCAGTGAACCATCATTTTTGTATGGTTATGCTATGGTTCCCATGTACGCAGATCCACCTGCCTGGAGTGTTAATGGAGTCGCCATGGAGCGGCCAGTCCCTTGGCGAGGTATAAACGATCGTCTCTAAAAGAGCAAACAGATCTGCCGTATCAAAGGGAAGGTTTCCGCAGCCAATGGTCTTCCACCAACGTCATGAGCGTGTTACAGCAAAACTGGGGGAGATCTGACAACATACATTAATAAAAATTTCCACAACACCCCCCCCCCCCCACTTTTCACATATTTATTTGTAAATAATTTTGAAAAACATTTATCAATTTTCCTCCACTTCACAATTACCATATTTATCGGCATATAACACAGGCCGGCGTATAACACACACCCCAAGTTTAGGAGAGAATTTTAGGGAAATTTTTTTTTTAGGAGGAGAGTTTAAGGAAAAAAACTTACATTTAAATACCTATCAATGCAGCCTTGTCATTGTCCATCTGCAGCCTTGCCCAGTGTCTTTGCAGCCTGGTGTCTTTGCAGCCTGGTGTCATTACAGCCTGGTGTCATTGCAGCCTGATGTCATTACAGCCTGGTGTCATTACAGCCTGGTGTCATTACAGCCTGGTGTCATTACAGCCTGGTGTCATTACAGCCTGGTGTCATTGCAGCCTGGTTTCATTGCAGCCTTGTGTCATTGCAGCCTGGTGTCATTGCAGCCTTGTGTCATTGCAGCCTGGTGTCATTGCAGCCTGGTGTCATTACAGCCTGGTGTCATTGCAGCCTTGTGTCATTGCAGCCTGGTGTCATTACAGCCTGGTGTCATTGCAGCCTTGTGTCATTGCAGCCTGGTGTCATTACAGCCTGGTGTCATTGCAGCCTTGTGTCATTGCAACCTGGTGTCATTGCAGCCTGGTGTCATTACAGCCTGGTGTCATTGCAGCCTTGTGTCATTGCAGCCTGGTGTCATTGTAGCCTTGTGTCATTGCAGCCTGGTGTCATTACAGCCTGGTGTCATTACAGCCTGGTGTCATTGCAGCCTGGTGTCATTACAGCCTGGTGTCATTGCAGCCTTGTGTCATTGCAGCCTGGTGTCATTACAGCCTGGTTTCATTGCAGCTTTGTGTCATTGCAGCCTGGTGTCATTACAGCCTGGTGTCATTGCAGCCTGATGTCATTACAGCCTGGTGTCATTGCAGCCTGGTTTCATTGCAGCCTTGTGTCATTGCAGCCTGGTGTCATTACAGCCTGGTGTCATTGCAGCCTTGTGTCATTGCAGCCTGGTGTCATTGCAGCCTGGTGTCATTACAGCCTGGTGTCATTGCAGCCTTGTGTCATTGCAGCCTGGTGTCATTACAGCCTGGTGTCATTGCAGCCTTGTGTCATTGCAGCCTGGTGTCATTACAGCCTGGTGTCATTGCAGCCTGGTTTCATTGCAGCCTTGTGTCATTGCAGCCTGGTGTCATTACAGCCTGGTGTCATTGCAGCCTTGTGTCATTGCAGCCTGGTGTCATTGCAGCCTGGTGTCATTACAGCCTGGTGTCATTGCAGCCTTGTGTCATTGCAGCCTGGTGTCATTGCAGCCTGGTGTCATTACAGCCTGGTGTCATTGCAGCCTTGTGTCATTGCAGCCTTGTGTCATTGCAGCCTGGTGTCATTGCAGCCTTGTGTCATTGCAGCCTGGTGTCATTACAGCCTGGTGTCATTACATCCTGGTGTCATTGCAGCCTGGTGTCATTACAGCCTGGTGTCATTGCAGCCTGGTGCCATTACAGCCTGGTTTCATTGCAGCTTTGTGTCATTGCAGCCTGGTGTCATTGCAGCCTGGTGTCATTGCAGCCTGGTGTCATTACAGCCTGGTGTCATTGCAGCCTGGTGTCATTACAGCCTGGTGTCATTGCAGCCTTGTGTCATTGCAGCCTGGTGTCATTGCAGCCTGGTGTCATTACAGCCTGGTGTCATTGCAGCCTGGTGTCATTACAGCCTGGTGTCATTGCAGCCTTGTGTTATTGCAGCCTGGTGTCATTGCAGCCTGGTGTCATTACAGCCTGGTGTCATTGCAGCCTTGTGTCATTACAGCCTGGTGTCATTACAGCCTGGTGTCATTGCAGCCTGGTGTCATTACAGCCTGGTGTCATTGCAGCTTTGTGTCATTGCAGCCTGGTGTCATTGCAGCCTGGTGTCATTACAGCCTGGTGTCATTGCAGCCTTGTGTGATGGGCAAAGATGGGCACAGATAATATGGCACGGATGGGGGGCACAGATGAGTGGCACGGATGGGTGGCACGGATGGGCACTGATAGGTACCACTGATAGATGGGACTGATGGGCACTGATAGGTGGCACTGATAGGTGGCTCTGATAGGTGGCACTGCTGGGCACTGATGGGCGGCACTGCTGGGCACTGGTAGATGACACTGATGGGCACGGATATGTGGCACTGGGGTGCAGCACCTTTGTTGAGGCAGATTGTGGGCACTGCTGGGTGGCACTGTGGGCACTGCTGGGTGGCACTGCTGGGTGGCACTGTGGGCACTGCTGGGTGGCACTGTGGGCACTGCTGGGTGGCACTATGGGCACTGCTGGGTGGCACTGACAGGGGGCACTTACTTTTTATTAATGTGGCACTGGCAGGGGGCAGGTGGGCACTAGCAGGGCTGGCCATGATCGGGACTGATGTCCCGATCACGGCCGCCGGTGATCGGCTTTTTTTTTTCTCCTCGCGCTGACAGCGCGAGGAGGAATACTAGCCGATTACCGGCTCCGTTATATCACATGATCAGCTGTCATTGGCTGACAGCTGATCACGTGATAAGGGGTCGGGATCGACCCCTTGCACGGATCGGTGATCAGGCGAGTCTCATAGACTCGCCGATCACAGAGCGCGCCGCGCGCGCGCCACTCAGGGGGCGCGCAGGCCGCTCGTGCACGGGACTACGTCAATAGACGTAGTCCCGGAAAAGGAGATCCGCACTGTAGCCGTCATTCGGCTATAGCGCGGGTCTCAAGTGGTTAAATTTGGCACCAATCTCTGCGAGAGGAGCCGAGCGCTGCCAACGTACACAAAGCCGGGTGTACTCGGCTAGGCTCGGCTCCTCTCGCAGTCCCGCCCAGTCCCACTCTATGAGCGCCGCCAAGATACACATAGCCCAATGTACTCGGCTAGGTTCGGCTCCTCTCAGCTCCTCTCACAGTCCCGCACTATGATGGACATAACACAGATCCAATGGGACTGTGAGAGGAGCCGAGCGCCGCCGAGATACACATAGCCCAATGTACTCGACTAGGCTCGGCTCCTCACAGCTCCGCTCCCAGTCACGCCCAGTCGCTGTGTTATGTCCATCATAGGCTGTGAGTGGAGCCGAGAGGAGCCGAGCCTAGCCAAGTACACTCGGCTATGGGTATCTCAGCGGCGCTTGGCTTCTCCACTCACAGTCAGCGGGGGATCGGCGTATAACACTCACTCATGATTTTAAGGGGAAAAAGGTGCGTGTTATACACCGATAAATATGGTATGTGCCACTTTGTGTTGGTCTATCACATAAAATCCCAATAAAATACATTTACGTTTTTGGTTGTAACATGAGAAAATGTGGAAAATTGTGGTGAAAAATGTGGGTGTGAATACTTTTTCCAGGCACTGTACATTTACATTAAACAAGAATGTGTCAAGCAGGAAAAAAAAAAAAATGAATATGGATGTTTTCCCTTCACGTGTCAATATCCTTTATTTTTAACTTCTGTGAATTTCCATTTTCAATCTCTTAAGGCCGGGCGCATTAAATTTAGACCTGTGAAAATCTGGATTTTATTTCCATGTCACGTGTCAAGGAAAAATCAATCATCGCCGGGTTGTCAGATCATCACGTAGACTTAACCCGACTCCTCAGGCATAATTACATGCCGCATTACTGAACTATGGCCGTGTTATCACTTGCAAATGTTGTATTGGATAAACTGCTATGCACAGTCCTCAGTCTTATCTGTAACATCACTTATCACCATTTACTTTACCAGGGGCTTGTTAATGACAGGGGGATCTGACAATAAGCCAGGCATTACCAAGTAAATCCTTATTAAAGCTCTGGAAGCAAAAAACTTCCATTTAAATAAATTCTCTATTTGCCACAAAGGATATAAAATGACTTTTGTGTGCACTACATGCATGTCCAAATCCATATATGACGGCATCGCTGTGCTGTACATAGCCTGTGCCGAGAGCAGAACTGTGGGAGTAGGGTTGCCACCAGTGGCAGCCGGTGCTCAAATTTTTTTTTTACGGGGGGAGGCGCAAACAAACTGAAAAATTTTGAAAAAAAACCCCATCAATTGCAGCCGCTGTGCCCATCAAACGCAGCCACTGTGCCCATCAAACGCAGCCACTGTGCCCCATCAATTGCCACCACTGTGCCCATCAGTTGCCGCCCCTGTGCCATCAATTGCCGCCACTGTGCCCATCAATTGCCGCCACTGTGCCCATCAAAGGCAGCCACTGTGCCCCATAAAATGCAGCCACTGGGCCCCATAAAATGCAGCCACTGTGCCATCAAATGCAGCCACTGTGCCCCATAAAATGCAGCCACTGTGCCCTTCAATTGCCGCCACTGTGCCATCAAACGCAGCCACTGTCCCACCAATTGCTGCCACAGTGCCCATCAATTTCCGCCACTGTGCCCAATCAATTGCTCCCACTGTGCCCATCAAATGCAGCCACTGTGCCATCAAATGCAGCCACTGTGCCCATCAATTGCCGCCACTGTGCCCATCAAATACAGCCACTGTGACCCATAAAATGCAGCCACTGTGCCCATCAAACGTAGCCACTGTGCCCATCAAAAGCAGCCACTGTGCCATCAAATTCAGCCACTGTGCCCATCAATTGCCGCCACTGTGACATAAAATGCAGCCACTGTGCCCCATAAAATGCAGCCACTGGGCCCCATAAAATGCAGGCACTGTGCCCATCAATTGCCGCTTCTGTGCCATCAAATGCAACCACTGTGCCCCATAAAATGCAGCCATTGTGCCCATCAATTGCAGCCACTGTGCTCATCAAACACAGCCACTGTGCCCCATCAAAAGCAACAACTGTGCCCATCAAACACAGCAACAATGCCCATCAATTGCTGCCACTGTGCCCATCAATTGCCGCCACTGTGCCATCAAATGCAGCCACTGTGCCCATCAATTGCTGCCACTGTGCCATCAAAGGCAGCCACTGTGCCCCATAAAATGCAGCCACTGGGCCCCATAAAATGCAGCCACTGTGCCATCAAATGCAGCCACTGCGCCCCATAAAACGCAGCCACTGTGCCCATCAATTGCCACCACTGTGCCATCAAACGCAGCCACTGTGCCATCAAACGCAGCCACTGTGTCCCACCAATTGCTGCCACAGTGCCCATCAATTGCTCCCACTGTGCCCATCAAACGCAGCAACTGTGCCATCAAATGCAGCCACTGTGCCCATCAATTGCCACCACTATAAGGAGAGAGCAGAGCTGGGGCAAGGGAGACCAGCAGGCCCCACCCACTTCAGGCTGCCTGTGCATAACTACACAAGGGGGCGGAGACGAGATCGGTTATCCTGCACAAGGAGAGAGAGCAGAGCTGTGGGATGGGCCCAGCAGACCCCACCCAGTACATGCTGCCTGTAGAAAACAATGAGTGGGCGGAAACCAGTCACCCTATATAAGGAGAGAGCAGAGCTGGGGCAAGGGCCCAGCAGGCCCCACCCACTACAGGCTGCCTGTGCATAACTACACGAGGGGGCGGAGACGAGATTGGTTATCCTGCACAAGGAGAGAGAGCAGAGCTGTGCGAGGGTTTCCTGATCCGCCATCCCCCGAGCATCAGTGTGAAGGATGGAGACCGCACTAGAGAAAGCAGAGCCGATGCTTTCTGTATATTGCCGGATACAGGCGGAGTGATACCAAATGACCTCCGCCTGTGACAGGAGCAATACAGGAAGCATCAGATCTCTACTGTAGCAGCACGCTTTCTTCCATGATAAGTGGGCTCTAACTCTCAGTATAGGAGAATTACTGTGACCAAGAGCCTTAACGTGAGAGCCAATCACAGCAGTCACATGATACATAAGCCGCACTGCTTACCAACGGCCCTTTAAGTGTACTCTAACACACGGGAGGCAGCGTAGCTTCATGTGACTGGTTTTCACGTTAAGGCTCTTGGTCTCAGCTTGCGATTGGAAGGTTGAGGGTGGCCTCCTTACCATGTGACTGCATTAAAAGCCAATCACAGCAGTCACAGGATACAGAAGTCAAGCCGTTTCCCTTTAAAGGCCCATTAAGTGGATTTTAATGCCTGGGAGGTGGCATGGCTTCTGTATCATGTGACTGCTGTGATTGGCTCTCACAATAAGGCTCTTGGACACATCTTTTATTTGGGGGGTGTCAGGTCACCTGAGGCCAGGTGACAGATGCACACTGCTGGGGTCAGGAGTGCACCGCTGAGGTTGTGGACCCTTCAACTGGCTGCTACGGATGGAGCTCTGGGTGGCTCAGGAAAAGCAGGTCCACTGGAGCACTGACACGGATTACACTGGGAGCTAGAGCACGGGATTCCCCAGGGCACGGAGTCTAAGCCCTTGTACACACGGTCGGAGATTCCGACAACCAAATCCGTCGGATTTTGTCCATCGGATTTTGTCTGAAACTGTTGCATACACACGGTCGGACAAAGTTGTCGGAAAATCCGACGTGATGACGTTATTTCATTACGACGGGACAACGTTCACGCTAGACATTCCGACAACAAAATCCGTCAGATTTTATCCGAAACTTGTGTTGCATACACACGGTTGGACAAAGTTGTCGGAAAATCCGATCGTACGTAACGTGATGACGTTATTTAGTTACGACGGGACTACGTTCAGGCTAGTAGCCAATAGCTTTGGTGTAGGAATATGATCTGAGCATGCGTGGCACTTTGTCCGATCGGAATTCTCTACACATGATCGGAGTATGTCCGATCGGAGCATTTTGTCTGAAAATTTTACCAACAAGTTGGAAAACTTGGTCCGTCGGATACTCCGACGGAAACAGTCCAATGTAGACCACACACAGTCGGAATATCCGACAAAACGGTCCGATTGGACACATTCCGTCGGAATCTCCGACCGTGTATACAAGGGCTAAGAGCCAGCAGATTTTCACCAGGGCCTCTGATGGTGAGGATGGCCTTTGCTGCAGCTGACTCCAGGTCACGACCCCCAGGGTCTCCTAGCTGGCACTCATGGCTGGCTACTGAGGGATAGACAGGAAGCAGCAGTCCAGGACAACAAGGGATAGTCAGAGGACAAGCCAAGGGTCAGGGCAATGAGCAGACAGGGAAGGTCAGGAGAACACGCCTAGGTCGAGGTATCAAGAGGACAGGGATAGTCAAGAGAACAAGCCAAGATTGGTATACAGAATCAGACGTAGAGCACACAGCAGGAACCACACAGGAAGCCTAATGCCCTGTACACACGACTGGACTTTCCGTCAGAAAAGGTCAGACAGAATCATTCTGTGTGTGGGCTTAATCTGACCTTTTCTTTCTAAAATTCTGACGGACCTAGAAATAGAACATGTTTCAAATCTTTCCACCGGAACCATTTCCTATCGAGAAAACTGTTCCTCTGTATGCTGTTCCAACGGACCAAAAACGATCAGAAGCTTTGACCTAGACCCATTGGTACCAACGTGGTACCAATGGGTCTAGGTCAAAGCTTCTGATAGCTTTTGGTCCGTTGGAACAGCATTAGTAGGCATGGCCTGGGAAGAGCCGAGGCTAAGGAAATGTTCCTTAGCCTCGGCTCTTCCCAGGCCATGCCTACTAACGCATTTCACCCAGTCCACAGTGCTTAGCCTTATGCCCCGCCGGACTTTCCAAAAGAACGGACTTGCCACACATGGACTAAAGTCCATTAAATTTGAACGTGACTTCAGGTACGACAGGACTAGAGAAGGAAGTCAATCTCGCCGCCTCCATCGGCGAGATTGACACCTTACGAGCCCCGTCTCCTGGTATGGGTTTTAAGGGTAACCCCTATGCCAAAAAATGGCATAGGGTCCCCCCAAAGTCCATACCAAACCCTTATCCGAGCACGCAGCCCGGCCGGTCAGGAAAGGGGGTGGGGACGGGCGAGCGCCCCCCCCCCCCCTGAACCGTACCAGACCGTGTGCCCTTAACATGGGGGGGTGGTTTCTTTGAGGAAGGGGGTCACCCTGCGGCCCCCCACCCCAAAGCACCTTGTGCCCATGTTGATGAGAACAAAGGCCTCTTCCTGACAACCCTGGCTGGTGGTTGTCGGAGTCTGCGCACGAGGGGCTTATCGGAATCTGGGAGTCCCCTTTTTATAAGGGGGCCCCCAGATCCTGGCCCCCACCCTATGTGAATGAGTATGGGGTACATCGTACCCCTACCCATTCACCTGGGGGAAAAAAAGTGTCAATAAAACCAGACTACACAGGTTTTTAAAGCAGCTTATTAGGCAGCTCCGGGGGTCTTCTTCTGACTTCGAGGTTCTTCTCACAGGGCTCCTCCGCTATCTTCTGCTATTTTGCTAGCGGTGGAGCTCGGCTTTCTCCTTCATCGTCATCGCCGCCCAGGGGTCTTCTTCCGACTTCTCGCCACTTTCCGGCCTCTTCTCCCGCTCTCCGGTTCTTCTGCCGGGCTCCTCCACTATCTTCTTCCAGCTCTTTTACTAGCGTTGGCCCGGTCTTCTTCTTCTTCTTCTTTTGATACGACGCTCTCTCCCGCTGTAATGCGGGGACATGTTGCGCGGCGACTTATATAGGCATAACATAGGGTCACTGGGTGATCTCACACGGTGACTCCGCCCCATATGACGTCACAGTCCCATGGGATGCTGGGACTGTGACATCATAAGGGGCGGGGTCACCGTAATAATTTCTTCCGCAACATGTGTATACCCCTGGCTGCTGCCTTTCTAGCTAAAGGGGGGGGGGGGGGGGTTCAGCTGCTTGGTGTTAATATCCCCCCCCCCTGTCCAACCACGAGTGTAATCAAACAAAAAGGGTCATTATTGACTGCAATAATAATGGGGGACTTATTATTTCTCAAATTGTATTGACTTTGGCAGTTATCTCACAGTTCCTATTGAATCAGATAAAGTGCGGATTCTAATGACAGGTACACTTTTTTATGCGTCATTCAGGATTCATAACTGCAGCAATTATCTTTTTTTTTTTTTGCATAAATAAAGATGCTGTCAATTTTAAAAGACATAATTAGAGTCACGCTCTGAACAGATTCCTGCTTTTTCTGATGCGTATGCTCAGAGCACTGGGAACAGACAGCGAACAGTTGGCACCGACCAAAAAAGATTCACGGCGACTTACCAGCACCGTCCCGGTGGAAGATTCCGGATGTAATGATGGGAACAGCTGGTCAGCATCTTCAATAAAAACTCAGAGTACTTTGAAACTCTAATGATGTGCTTAAATATTGAATGTTACACCGACCATATTAAAAAATATTAATATTCCGAAGTTCATTACAATTATGTCTCACAGATGTTGTAAAGGATAAAAAAAAAAAAAAAAGAGTTATGGGGAAAATCTGCACGACTTTTATCATGTGAGCAGGTGTACAATCAAACGTATGCTTCTATCTGAATGGCGATTTAATTGGAAACGGCGACGACGAGTATTCACAATGAAACTTCATATATTAAAAATGAAGAGGACCTATCTAATCTAATCTAATCTAATGGTCCTTTCAGGAATTAAAGGGGAATTGTATATTTGTGTAGCGATGTAGTTGCCGCTAGTAACAAACAATCCACCAAATCACACGGCTGCCAGACTTCATACATGACTCGCAAAGACAATGAACGGTCTTTTGCTGATTTTGTTGTTTTATTGGGGGGGAGGGGAGGGGGTACAACTTGGATGGGTAAAGGGTATGTGGGATGCCCATAAGATCGATTAATTGCCATCATATCTTAACCACTTGCCGCCCGCCATATAGCAAAATGATGGTGGCAGAGTAGTTTCAATATCCTGACCGGATGTCATATGACGTCCAGCAGGATATCAAGCCGCTGCGCACCACCCAGGGGCACACATCGCGGTGAACGTTGTTGCGGGGTGTCAGTCTGACACACCGCAATGCCGATCTAGGTAAAGAGTCTCTGACGGAGACTCTTTACCACGTGATCAGCCGTGTCCAATGACGGCTGATCACAGTGTAAACAGGAAGAGCGTCTGTCAGAAGCGAGTAGAGGAGAGCCGATTGGCTGCTCCTCTGATAGGGTGGTCTGTGCTGATTGATTATCAGCACAGCCCCCCGCCCCCCGCAGGATGCCCACACTGGACCACCATGGACGCACTAGGACCACCAGGGATGATACCACAAGTCACCACCAGCTATGCCACCCTACACCCCCAGGGATGCCAATTAGTGCCCACAATGGATGCCAATCAGGGCCCACAATGGGCATCAATTATTGGCAGGCATTATTGTTTGGCACTGATTGGCATATTAGTGTACAGTGCCACCTATCAGTGCCCATTCATGCCCATCCGTGCCGCCTATCAGTGCCCATCTGTGCCGCCTATCAGTGCCCATCTGTGTTGCCTATCAGTGCCCATCTGTGCCACCTATTACCCTGTTTCCCCAAAAATAAGACCTAGCGTGATTGTCGGTGATGGCTGCAATATAGGCCCTACCCCCCAAATAAGCCCTACCCTGTTTCCCCAAAAATAAGCCCTACCCTGAAAATAAGACCTGCAAGGACTTTAAATAGAGATTATTTGGGGGGTAGGGCTTATATTGCAGCCATCACCGACAATCACGCTAGGTCTTATTTTCGGGGAAACAGGATAGTGCCCATCAGTGCCGCCTATCAGTGACCCATCAGTGCCGCCTATCAGTGCCCCATCAGTGCCGCATATTAGTGCCCATCATCGGTGCCCATCAGTGCTGCCTTTACAGTGCCTGTCAGTGCAGCCCCATCAGTGCCCATCAGTGAAGGAGAAAACGTACTTATTTACAAAGTTTTGTAACAGAAACCCAAAAAAAATTTTTTTTCAAAATATTCTGTCTGTTTTTTACTTGTTTAGCAGAAAATAAAAATCCCAGAGGTCATCAAATAACACCAAAAGAAAGCTCTATTTGTGGAAAATAATAAAAATTTAATTTGGGTACAGTGTAGCATGACTGCGCAATTGTCATTCAAAGTGCGACAGCGCTGAAAGCTGAAAAATGATCTGGGCAGGAAGGTGTCTAAGTGCCCCCATCTGGGCAGGAAGGTGTCTAAGTGCCCCCCGGTATTGAAGTGGTTAAAGAATATACACAATTAGCACATAGTTACATCCAGAGGGTATGATGTGCATCTGTAAATATTATGTTTCTCCTTCAGCATCTCCATGCAGACTGTTGCTCCTCCTCTGCTCTACTCCTGCAGACTATTTGCTTCCAAGGATTCCTCATTCAATACCGTGTAGAGAATGAGGACACGACTTCTGGCTGTGTAGAAATTATGTTCCCAGAGACTTCTTTCCTCCGGCACAAAGCTTCTCCTCAAGTTCCCCTCCTGCACAAAGCTCCTCCTCAAGTTCCACTCCTGCACAAAGCTCCTCCTCAAGTTCCCCTCCTGCACAAAGCTTCTCCTCAAGTTCCCCTCCTGCACAAAGCTTCTCCTCAAGTTCCCCTCCTGCACAAAGCTCCTCCTCAATTTCCCCTCCTGCACAAAGCTCCTCCTCAAGTTCCCCTCCTGCACAAAGCTCCTCCTCAAGTTCCCCTCTTGCATAAAGCTCCTCCTCAAGTTCCCCTCCTGCACAAAGCTCCTCCTCAAGTTCCCCTCCTGCATAAAGCTCCTCCTCAAGTTCCCCTCCTGCACAAAGCTCCTCCTCAAGTACCCCTCCTGCACAAAGCTCCTCCTCAAGTTCCCCTCCTGCACAAAGCTTCTCCTGAAGTTGCCCTCCTGCACAAAGCTCCTCCTCAAGTTCCCCTCCTGCACAAAGCTCCTCCTCAAGTTCCCCTCCTGCATAAAGCTCCTCCTCAAGTTCCCCTCCTGCACAAAGCTTCTCCTCAAGTTCCCCTCCTGCACAAAGCTCCTCCTCAAGTTCCCCTCCTGCACAAAGCTCCTCCTCAAGTTCCCCTTCTGCACAAAGCTCCTCCTCAAGTTCCCCTCTTGCATAAAGCTCCTCCTCAAGTTCCCCTCCTGAATAAAGCTCCTCCTCAAGTTCCCCTCCTGCACAAAGCTCCTCCTCAAGTACCCCTCCTGCACAAAGCTCCTCCTCAAGTTCCCCTACTGCACAAAGCTCCTCCTCAAGTACCCCTCCTGCACAAAGCTCCTCCTCAAGTACCCCTCCTGCATAAAGCTCCTCCTCAAGTACCCCTCCTGCACAAAGCTCCTCAAGTTCCCCTCCTGCACAAAGCTCCTCCTCAAGTCCCCCTCCTGCATAAAGCTCCTCCTCAAGTTCCCCTCCTGCACAAAGCTCCTCCTGAACTGAAGCAATGTCACATCTTCTTCTAGTAAGGCAAGAAGCACCTACTCTGAATAAGTCCCTTAGCAGGCTCTGGTTGCTAGCTGCCACTGGGTCTGAGGCCTGCATTACCTCTCCCCGGAGGCCTAGTAGTTTAAATGCATTATCTTGGATGGTGGACTACTGTTCCCAGCCAGCCCAAACTTGCAATTCCTGTGCCCCCCGCAGTCTCTCCTCTGATCCAGGACTCCCCATCATTCACCATGTAAATGATGAAGACTTTGCTAATGACCGTGTAGAAGCAAAGTTCCTTCACAGATTTCCTGGCACATCGAGTCCTCCACTGTGGTAACACTCACTGGCTTTTCACTGCCCTGAGTCCTTGATGAGGAACTTGACTGGACCATACGTTCCGACAGCTTCACCTGTCTCTTCTGCTCCAGGACCGTGTGGTGACAAAGACAATGGCAATGACCGTGTAGAGCAGGCTTTCTCAACCTTTTAACCCTAGAGGAACCCCAAAAATAATTTTCATGTCTCGGGGGAACCCTTATTAAAACCAAATCATCTGGGCTCAATAGGAACAATGCTCCTTATATTGAGGGTCAATAGGAAGAATGTCCCCCTTAAAGTAGTGTTCAGATTGCCACTCTTAAAGACAGCTAAAAAGATATTTGGTGTCATGCTGTTGACTTTGCTAAGTGGTGCTGAACCTTGAACTCTGTAGGCACCATCAAATAGGTGGTTTATCAGCCACAGCTCAAGGAACCCCTAGCAACCTTTGGAGGAACCCCAGAGTTCCACAGAAACCCTGGATGAGAATGGGTGGTGTAGAGGAAAAGTTCTCTCACAGATTCTCCCTGGGCCTCCTCCTCAGGTGGGGGTGCCCTCCTGCTGCTGCCTAGTATTACATTCATCACTTCACTCAGCCGACTTCCCCTCCCTCCAGTGGCATGTTACCTGAGCTTATATAGGAGGCCCGTCCCCTGCCAATACCAGATGGGGATTGGTCAGGGCTCCCACACAAGCTGCTTGCCACTCCAGTCCCAGGCCCTGCCCCTCTTCCAGAACATTCTCCCTAGGAAGCAGGGGAGGCACCTCAGAACCAGAGCACAGGTGGCTACACCCCCGCTACTCTGGCCACTCCCAGCCCCCCAGATCAAAGCCTAACTTGCAGAACAAGCCTGACTAAATTTGCCTGTGCTGACAGTACCTAGTAAAAAAACTATTACTAGCACCCACCTATTGGTAGAGGGTGCTACATTTGGATGAAAAAAATATTAGTTTAGGAAATGTAAAGAGTTTTTGTGTTTTTTGAATTTTTTTTATTGGATTTTTCTTACAGTTATAAATATATATATATATATATATATATATATATATATATATATATATATATATATATATATATATATTTATTTATATTTACATTTATTTATTTATTTTTAAGTTAACCACTTCAGCCTCGGAAGCTTCCTTCTCCCCCCCCCCCCCCTTCATGACTGTGTAACTTTAACTGACAATTGTGCGGTCATGCGACACTGTACCCAAATTAAATTTATGGCCTTTATTTCCCACAAATAAAGCTTTCTTTTGGTGGTATGTGATCACCTCTGAGGTTTTTATTTTTTGAGCTATAAACAAAAAACCGTGACAATTTTTAAAAAATATATAAAAATAATAATTAAAAGGCATGTTTTACTTTCTACAATATATATATATATATGTATATCTTATAAAACATTTATTTTTAAAAATCAAATGTTTTCATTCATTTAGGCCAATATTTATTCTGCTAGATATTTTTTGGTAAAAAAAAATCCCAATAGGCGTATATTGATTGGTTTGCGCACAAGTTATAGTGTCTACAAACTATGGGATTTTTCTATGGAAATTTTATTTATTTTATTTAGTTATTTATTTATTTACTAGTAAAGGCGGCAATCAGCGACTTATAGCAGGAGCAGTAAACATACGTGCGCACGCCTCCCAACTTTTTGAAATGGAAATGAGGGACACCTATTAGCAAAAGTTTGTAGGCTTAAGCCACACCCCCTTGGCACGCCCCTTTAAAGGTGACTTGTACAAAGAAATGTTTAGTTAAACCCACAAGAGCTTTTTTTTTTACCACTACTATTTCTTTATACTGGCCTTTGAAATTTACAAATGCAGAAATTTAGAAATTGGAGGAAATGTTTAGCTCTAGGAAATACTTTTTAAAGGTTAATAGTTTATATACAACCAGCCGTCTGTGGTGTCAGTGTCCCCTCAGACTGTGGTTCCCCAGTCGTTGTCAGAAAGTGGGGCTGTCAAGTCTGTGTCTGCGCCTATTGCTTCTCCTAGAGTAGTGAAGGCAGTGGAGGGTGCTGGACCAGCGTGTATGGTGGTGCCAACCCCTCCTCCTCAGCTTGGCAGAAGTGCGGCTGGAAGTTGGCAGACACAGAGGGGTGGATTGGATGATGGTGAGGGGGGGGAGGTGGGAAGGGAATGAGGGTGGCTGGTTCAGAATGCAAGGTGAATGATGTGGAAGTCGGGTGAATGATGTGGGGGGAGGGGTAAATGTTTTTTTTTTGGAATCACATCCTGGTGCCGATTAAATCTCAAAATGTTTCTAAGCCTGGATTGTGTTTAAGTTGAGGTCCGGGGTTTGCAGTCTCTTTTTTTTTGTTGTCATTAAAATATGTTTCTTTCTATGTTATCTTGTCAGGAAATGGTTTTCTTTACTTACTGATTTAAAGGATCACTAAAGGCAAAAAAAAAAAAAAACATGTTATACTTACCTCCACTGTGCAGCTAATTTTGCACAGAGTGGCCCCGAACCTGCTCTTCTGAGGTCCCTCGGCGGCTGTCTCGGCTCCCTCCCGCAAGGACTCCACAACTTCATGGGAGCTCCCTCGCATAGTGTGGAGTGCCGCTTGCTGTAGCCGCTTGCTGTATCACTCGGCCCCGCCCCCCCGGCGCCCCGCGTCATTGGATGTGCCTGACAGCAGTGCGAGGCAATGGTTGCGCTGCTTTCAATCCATCCACTCTAGCCAATCAACGGCCAGGGTGAGCGGCGAAGAGGACGTCGGGGGCGAGCGCGGGACTTTTGAGGGGTCAGGTAAGTAAACCGGGGGGGGGGGTCTGGGGGCGCCGGCACTGTGAGATGTTTTTTCACCTTAATGCATAGAATGCATTAACCACTTCAATACCGGGGGGCACTTAAACACCTTCCTGCCCAGACCAATTTTGAGCTTTCAGCGCTGTCACACTTTGAATGACAATTGCGCGGTCATGCTACACTGTACCCAAATGACATTTTTATCATTTTTTTCCCACAAATAGAGTTTTCTTTTGGTGGTATTTGATCACCTCTACGGTTTTTATTTTTTGTGCTACAAATAAAAAAATACAGATTTTTTTTAAAAAAAATATGTTTTTTTTGTTTCAGTTTCAAAACTTTGTAAATAAGTAAGTTTTCTCCTTCACTGATGGGCACTGATGGGGCGGCACTGATGGGCACCAATGATGTGGCACCAATGAAGTGGCACTGATGAGGTGGCATTGATGGTCACTGATATGTGGCACTGATAGGTGGCACTGATAGGCAGCACTGATGGGCGACACGGATGGGCACTGATAGGTGGCACAAATTGTCACTGATAGCTGGCACGGATTGGCATGGATGGGCGGCACAGATGGGCATGGATAGGCGGCACAGATGGGCATGGATAGGCGGCACAGATGGTCATGGGTGGGCACTGATAGGTGGCACAGGTGGGCACTGATAGGCGGCACAGGTGGGCACTCATAGGCGGCATTGTATTATGTTATACTGTACTAATGGATGGCAATCATTGCCAAACAATAATGCATGCCAATCAGTGATGCCCATTGTGGGCACTGATTGTCATCCATTATGGGCACTGATTGGCATCCATTGTGGCACTGACTGGCATCCCTGGTGGTCTAGGGAGGATTACCTTTTGCTGGGCATCCCTGGTGGTCTGGTGGCGTCCCTGGTGGTCCACTGTGGGCATCCTCGGGGGGGCTGTGCTGATAATCGATCAGCACAGACCCCCCCTGTCAGAGGAGCAGCCGATCGGCTCTCCTCTACTCTAGTCTGACAGACGCGAGTGAGGAAAAGCCGATCACCGGCTCTTCCTATTTACACTGTGATCAGCCGTGATTGGACACGGCTGATCACGTGGTAAAGAGTCTCCGTCGGAGACTCTTTACCGAGATCGTAGTTGCCGGGTGTCAGACTGACACCCCGCAACAACGATCGCCGCGATGCGCGCCCCCGGGGGCACGCAGCGGCTCATAATCCTGATCACGTCATATGACGTCCGGTCAGGATTATGCAACCACTTTGCCACCGTCAATTGCCTAGAGGGCGGGCGGCAAGTGGTTAAGATGAAAAAACGTTTACCTTTACAACCCCTTTAAGCACGCTCGTTTTTGTTTAGTTGTTTATTTTTGTGTAAATATGTTTTTATTAATAAGCTGTATGTTTGTATGTATTTTGAACAATAATTTACACTCTAATGTCCCCCCCCCCACCCCCACAGTCACGCACTATTATTATACATTTATATAGCTCTGACATATACCGCAGTGCTGTACCGAGATCACTGAGCCAATCACATCAGTCTGTTATTAGAAGTGATTGGTTATCAGTCAGATGTCACATATTAGTGTTTGTCGGGAATACACTATAAGCTGGAATAACACATTTAATGAAGAATTGGAGTTCGATGCCCATGCTAATATTGGGATAGAAATGAGAGCCATGTGGATGCGGATATCTTCTGTAAACAGCGGCGTTTTCTCATATTCTCTAATATTTTGTCCAAACATCTTCCAGATAAAGACATCTAATGATAAGTAAATCTGCCTTCTGCAATCACGTCTTAATTAAACATCATTTCTGCTCGCAATCTGTTCCTGGTCCCCCAGGACCACCTATCTGTCAACAAGCTTACCAGAGGACGGGCGTGTTTACATGTGCAGGTTTATGGTATAAAATAAATATTATATCACCGCGTCACTAATCCACCGTCTTTGTCATAGAGACTTTCATGTTTACCACATCGGAAAGATAATTCCATCCCAACCGTCTGAAGACCTGCTGGCCATTTTTCAACTGATAAACTGGAATATTAAATTAAAATAAATGCAAACCCAATTAATAAAGTGTCAACATTTTACTTTATTTTTGATTTATTTTTCATGTTTTTTTTTTTTTTTTTGTTTTTTTTTTGGTAATTATTATTATTATTATTATTATTATTATTATTATTATTATTATTATTATTATTATTATTAATAATAATAATTATTATTATAATTTATTTTATTTTTATTTTTTATTGGCAATTCAAAAGTCATTTTCCGTTGTCACCCTATAACAAGAAGTAATCCACCGTCTTTGTCATAGACTTTCATGTTTACCACATCGGAAAGATAATTCCATCATTTTATTTTATTCTTGATTTATTTTTGATGTTTTTTTTGGTTTTTATTTTTTTGGTAATTATTATTATTATTATTTATAATTAATATTATAATTTATTTTATTTTTATTTTTTATTGGCAATTCAAAAGTCATTTTCCGTTGTCACCCTATAACAAGAAGTAAACCACCGTCTTTGTCATAGACTTTCATGTTTACCACATCGGAAAGATAATTCCATCCCACCCGTCTGAAGACCTGCTGGCCATTTTTCAACTGATAAACTGGAATATTAAATTAAAATAAATGCAAACCCAATGAATAAAGTCACAACATTTCATTTTATTTTTGATTTATTTTTCATCGTTTTTTTTTGGTTTTTATTATTATTATTATTATTATTATTATTATTATTATTATTATTATTATTAATAATAATAATTATTATTATAATGTATTTTATTTTTATTTTTTTATTGGCAATTCAAAAGTCATTTTCCATTGTCACCCTATAACAAGAAGTAATCCACCGTCTTTGTCATAGACTTTCATGTTTACCACATCGGAAAGATAATTCCATCATTTTATTTTATTTTTGATTTATTTTTGATGTTTTTTTTTGGTTTTTAGTTTTTTTTGGTAATTATTATTATTATTAATTATTATAATTTTTTTTTTTTTTTATTATTGGCAATTCAAAAGTCATTTTCCGTTGTCACCCTGTAACAAGGAGCAATCCACCGTCTTTGTCATAGACTTTCCTATTTACCACATCGGAAAGATAATTCCATCATTTTATTTTATTTTTGATTTATTTTTGATGTTTTTTTTTTTTGGTTTTTAGTTTTTTTTTTTGGTAATTATTATTATTATTATTTATAATTATTATTATAATTTATTTTATTTAAATTTTTTTATTGGCAATTCAAAAGTCATTTTCCGTTGTCACCCTATAACAAGAAGTAATCCACCGTCTTTGTCATAGACTTTCATGTTTACCACATTGGAAAGATAATTCCATCATTTTATTTTATTTTTGATTTATTTTTGATGTTTTTTTTTGTTTTTTAGTTTTTTTTGGTAATTATTATTATTATTATTATTATTATTAATTATTATAATTTTTTTTTTATTGGCAATTCAAAAGTCATTTTCCATTGTCACCCTATAACAAGAAGCAATCCACCGTCTTTGTCATAGACTTTCCTATTTACCACATCGGAAAGATAATTCCATCATTTTATTTTATTTTTGATTTATTTTTGATGTTTTTTTTTGTTTTTTAGTTTTTTTTTGGTAATTATTATTATTATTATTATTATTATTATTATTATTAATTATTATAATTTTTTTTTTTTTTATTGGCAATTCAAAAGTCATTTTCCGTTGTCACCCTATAACAAGAAGCAATCCACCGTCTTTGTCATAGACTTTCCTATTTACCACATCGGAAAGATAATTCCATCATTTTATTTTATTTTTGATTTATTTTTGATGTTTTTTTTTTTTGGTTTTTAGTTTTTTTTTTTTTGGTAATTATTATTATTATTATTTATAATTATTATTATAATTTATTTTATTTAAATTTTTTTATTGGCAATTCAAAAGTCATTTTCCGTTGTCACCCTATAACAAGAAGTAATCCACCGTCTTTGTCATAGACTTTCATGTTTACCACATCGGAAAGATAATTCCATCCCACCCGTCTGAAGACCTGCTGGCCATTTTTCAACTGATAAACTGGAATATTAAATTAAAATAAATGCAAACCCAATGAATAAAGTCACAACATTTCATTTTATTTTTGATTTATTGTTCATCGTTTTTTGGGGTTTTTTATTATTATTATTATTATTATTATTATTATTATTAATTATTATAATGTATTTTATTTTTATTTTTTTATTGGCAATTCAAAAGTCATTTTCCGTTGTCACCCTATAACAAGAAGTAATCCACCGTCTTTGTCATAGACTTTCATGTTTACCACATCGGAAAGATAATTCCATCATTTTATTTTATTTTTGATGTTTTTTTTTTGTTTTTTAGTTTTTTTTGGTAATTATTATTATTATTATTAATTATTATATATATATATATATATTTTTTTTTATTGGCAATTCAAAAGTCATTTTCCGTTGTCACCCTATAACAAGAAGCAATCCACCGTCTTTGTCATAGACTTTCCTATTTACCACAACGGAAAGATAATTGCATCATTTTATTTTATTTTTGATTTATTTTTGATGTTTTTTTTTTTTTGTTTTTTATTTATTTTTTTTTTGGTAATTATTATTATTATTATTTATAATTATTATTATTATAATTTATTTTATTTAAATTTTTTTATTGGCAATTCAAAAGTGATTTTCCGTTGTCACCCTATAACAAGAAGTAATCCACCGTCTTTGTCATAGACTTTCATGTTTACCACATTGGAAAGATAATTCCATCCCATCCGTGTGAAGACCTGCTGGCCATTTTTCAACTGATAAAAACCCAATGAATAAAGTCACAACATTTCATTTTATTTTTGATTTATTCTTCATCGTTTTTTTTTTTGGTTTTTATTATTATTATTATTATTATTATTATTATTATTATTATTATTATTAATAATAATAATTATTATAATTTATTTTATTTTTATTTTTTTATTGGTAATTCAAAAGTCATTTTCCGTTGTCACCCTATAACAAGAAGTAATCCACCGTCTTTGTCATAGACTTTCATGTTTACCACATCGGAAAGATAATTCCATCATTTTATTTTATTTTTGATTTATTTTTGATGGTTTTTTTTTGGTTTTTAGTTTTTTTTTTTTTTGGTAATTATTATTATTATTATTATTTATAATTATTATTATAATTTATTTTATTTAAATTTTTTTATTGGCAATTCAAAAGTCATTTTCCGTTGTCACCCTATAACAAGAAGTAATCCACCGTCTTTGTCATAGACTTTCATGTTTACCACATCGGAAAGATAATTCCATCCCATCCGTCTGAAGACCTGCTGGCCATTTTTCAACTGATAAACTGGAATATTAAATTAAAATAAATGCAAACCCAATGAATAAAGTCACAACATTTCATTTTATTTTTGATTTATTTTTCATCGTTTTTTTTTGGTTTTTATTATTATTATTATTATTATTATTATTATTATTATTAATTATTATAATGTATTTTATTTTTATTTTTTTATTGGCAATTCAAAAGTCATTTTCCGTTGTCACCCTATAACAAGAAGTAATCCACCGTCTTTGTCATAGACTTTCATGTTTACCACATTGGAAAGATAATTCCATCCCACCCGTCTGAAGACCTGCTGGCCATTTTTCAACTGATAAACTGGAATATTAAATTAAAATAAATGCAAACCCAATGAATAAAGTCACAATATTTCATTTTATTTTTGATTTATTTTTCATCGTTTTTTTTTGGTTTTTATTATTATTATTATTATTATTAATTATTATAATGTATTTTATTTTTATTTTTTTATTGGCAATTCAAAAGTCATTTTCCATTGTCACCCTATAACAAGAAGTAATCCACCGTCTTTGTCATAGACTTTCATGTTTACCACATCGGAAAGATAATTCCATCATTTTATTTTATTTTTGATTTATTTTTGATGTTTTTTTTGGTTTTTAGTTTTTTGGTAATTATTATTATTATTATTATTTATAATTAATATTATAATTTATTTTATTTTTATTTTTTATTGGCAATTCAAAAGTCATTTTCCGTTGTCACCCTATAACAAGAAGTAAACCACCGTCTTTGTCATAGACTTTCATGTTTACCACATCGGAAAGATAATTCCATCCCACCCGTCTGAAGACCTGCTGGCCATTTTTCAACTGATAAACTGGAATATTAAATTAAAATAAATGCAAACCCAATGAATAAAGTCACAACATTTCATTTTATTTTTGATTTATTTTTCATCGGTTTTTTTTGGTTTTTATTATTATTATTATTATTATTATTATTATTATTATTATTATTATTATTAATTATTATAATGTATTTTATTTTTATTTTTTTATTGGCAATTCAAAAGTCATTTTCCATTGTCACCCTATAACAAGAAGTAATCCACCGTCTTTGTCATAGACTTTCATGTTTACCACATCGGAAAGATAATTCCATCATTTTATTTTATTTTTGATTTATTTTTGATGTTTTTTTTGGTTTTTAGTTTTTTGGTAATTATTATTATTATTATTTATAATTAATATTATAATTTATTTTATTTTTATTTTTTATTGGCAATTCAAAAGTCATTTTCCGTTGTCACCCTATAACAAGAAGTAAACCACCGTCTTTGTCATAGACTTTCATGTATCCCACATCGGAAAGATAATTCCATCCCACCCGTCTGAAGACCTGCTGGCCATTTTTCAACTGATAAACTGGAATATTAAATTAAAATAAATGCAAACCCAATGAATAAAGTCACAACATTTCATTTTATTTTTGATTTATTTTTCATCGTTTTTTTTTGGTTTTTATTATTATTATTATTATTATTATTATTATTATTATTAATTATTATAATGTATTTTATTTTTATTTTTTTATTGGCAATTCAAAAGTCATTTTCCGTTGTCACCCTATAACAAGAAGTAAACCACCGTCTTTGTCATAGACTTTCATGTTTACCACATTGGAAAGATAATTCCATCCCACCCGTCTGAAGACCTGCTGGCCATTTTTCAACTGATAAACTGGAATATTAAATTAAAATAAATGCAAACCCAATGAATAAAGTCACAATATTTCATTTTATTTTTGATTTATTTTTCATCGTTTTTTTTTGGTTTTTATTATTATTATTATTATTATTATTATTATTATTAATTATTATAATGTATTTTATTTTTATTTTTTTATTGGCAATTCAAAAGTCATTTTCCATTGTCACCCTATAACAAGAAGTAATCCACCGTCTATGTCATAGACTTTCATGTTTACCACATCGGAAAGATAATTCCATCATTTTATTTTATTTTTGATTTATTTTTGATGTTTTTTTTTGGTTTTTAGTTTTTTGGTAATTATTATTATTATTATTTATAATTAATATTATAATTTTTTTTATTTTTTTTTTTTATTGGCAATTCAAAAGTCATTTTCCATTGTCACCCTATAACAAGAAGCAATCCACCGTCTTTGTCATAGACTTTCCTATTTACCACATCGGAAAGATAATTCCATCATTTTATTTTATTTTTGATTTATTTTTGATGTTTTTTTTTGGTTTTTAGTTTTTTGGTAATTATTATTATTATTATTTATAATTAATATTATAATTTATTTTATTTTTATTTTTTATTGGCAATTCAAAAGTCATTTTCCGTTGTCACCCTATAACAAGAAGTAAACCACCGTCTTTGTCATAGACTTTCATGTTTACCACATCGGAAAGATAATTCCATCCCACCCGTCTGAAGACCTGCTGGCCATTTTTCAACTGATAAACTGGAATATTAAATTAAAATAAATGCAAACCCAATGAATAAAGTCACAACATTTCATTTTATTTTTGATTTATTTTTCATCGTTTTTTTGGGGGTTTTATTATTATTATTATTATTATTATTCATTATTATAATGTATTTTATTTTAATTTTTTTATTGGCAATTCAAAAGTCATTTTCCGTTGTCACCCTATAACAAGAAGTAATCCAACTGGAATATTAACTGGACGGTTTAGGAGATATTTCTTGGACCTACAGGTAAGCCTTAATCTAGGCTTACCTGTAGGTCAAAGTGGTTTGTAAGGGTTTACAACCACTTTAAATAACGATTAGGGGTCGGGGGAAGCTTTAAAAATAATATATATATATATATTTTATTTTATTTTTTTAAACTTGTTTTTATCTACAAAGAAAATGGTGTTATTGAACAGGTTTCACTTCAGTAAATTGAGCCGGTGCTTCATCTACACTCCATATTCCATGCCTCGATCATTCAATTAGGCAGCTTCATTCCGGCCCACCTCATTTTCCAGTAGTGCCAAGTAATTTAAAACCGTGAATCATCTAAAACTCTCATTGTACCGGAATATCATTTTTCTGCCTGCAAAATTAGGTGTTAGGTTTGGCCTTCAATTATCTTTTTTTTTTTTTTTTTGCGACACTCCCGTGAAGCAGATTTCACTGATGTCTTCAGCTTTTCCTGGGACCTGGACAGATGTCGATGTAGCGGAGTGTTATCGATGCGCTCCCGATGCAGGATCTGTTTCTTTGGAGAAGTAAATAAAGTACAGAAGGTGTTCTATGACCCGCCCGACCCCTTCTTAATTTCACGGTAATAACAAACCCGACCGGTTTTTGCATTGAATTCATTTCCCTGTATATCAGTGCAGGGAAGACATAGAAATGTATAGAAAACAAAAGATACATTTCAAAAAGTAATTATGATACAAAATATTAGTTCTAAAAGTTGAACTGCTACTTTTTTTTTTTTTTTTTTGGGCTAATGTGCAGAAACATGAGAAACTGGTTAAATTGGAGGGGAAAAAAAACTCTATGGGGGTGATTCACTAAAAAATTACCAAAACTAGATTGTGAACTTTGCAAATGTAGTCGAAAACTTTGCAAGTGCAGTTTCTTCAGATCAGGGGGTCTCTAATCTTTCTAAACAAAGGGTCCAGTTTACTGTCCTTCAGGCTTTACGAGGGCCGGACTGTGGTCAGTGAAAAGGTCCCGACCTTACCGGGAAAAAATAACACCCCGTTGTTAGTTTCAATGGGAGAAATTGTGCCTCGTAATTGCTGTCATTGGACTCTAATGTTGGTTTCACTAAGAGAAATCATGCCCCATCGTTAGTGTCATTGGTAGGAATTGCGCCCCATTATTGGTATCATTTAAAGGAATTGTGCCCCATCATTGATGTCATTGGGCCCCATTGTTGGTGTCATTGGGAGGAATTGTCCCCTGTCGTTGATGTTATTGGGAGGAATTGAGCTCCATCGCTGGTGTAGTCGGGAAGAATTGAGCCCCATCGTTGGTGTCGTTGGAAGTAATTGTGCCCCATCATTGGTATAATTGAGAGGAATTGGGCCCCATCACTGATGTCATTGGGCCCCATTGTTGGTGTCATTGAGAGAAACTATGTCTCATTGTTGGTGTCATTGTGAGGAATTGTTCCCTATTGCTGGCATCATTGTGAGGAATTTTCCCCTCATCATTGGTGGGAGGAATTATGCTCCATCGTTGGTGTAATTGGGAGGAATTTTGCCCCATCATTTGTGTCATTGAGAGAAACAATATCCCATTGTTGGTGTCATTGTGAGGAATTTTCCCCCATCATTGGTGTCATTGGATCCCATTGTTGGTGTCATTGTGAGGAATTGTCCACCCATTGTTGGCATCGTTGGGAGGAATTGTCCCCCGTCGTTGATGTTATTGGGAGGAATTGAGATCCATCGCTGGTGTAGTCGGGAAGAATTGAGCCCCATCGTTGGTGTCGTTGGAAGTAATTGTGCCCCATCATTGGTATAATTGAGAGGAATTGGGCCCCATCACTGATGTCATTGGGCCCCATTGTTGGTGTCATTGAGAGAAACTATATCTCATTGTTGGTGTCATTGTGAGGAATTGTTCCCTATTGCTGGCATCATTGTGAGGAATTTTCCCCTCATCATTGGTGGGAGGAATTATGCTCCATCGTTGGTGTAATTGGGAGGAATTTTGCCCCATCATTTGTGTCATTGAGAGAAACAATATCCCATTGTTGGTGTCATTGTGAGGAATTTTCCCCCATCATTGGTGTCATTGGATCCCATTGTTGGGGTAATTTGGAGGAACTGAGTCTCATCTTTGGTGTTGTTGGGAGGAATTATGCTCCATCGTTGGTGTAATTGGGAGGAATTTTGCCCCATCATTTGTGTCATTGAGAGAAACAATGTCCCATTGTTGGTGTCATTGTGAGGAATTGTCCACCCATTGTTGGTGTCGTTGGGAGGAATTTTGCCCCATCATTTGTGTCATTGAGAGAAACAATGTCCCATTGTTGGTGTCATTGTGAGGAATTGTCCACCCATTGTTGGTGTCGTTGGGAGGAATTGTGCTCCATCGTTGGTGTCATTGGGAGGAATTTTGCCCCATTGATGGTATAATTGAGAGGAATTGGGTCCCATCGTCAGGAGGAGATCTGCCCCGATGTTAGCATCAGTGGATGAAATTGAGTCCCAAGGGCCAGATAAAAGCAAGCAAAGGACTCTGCCTGGCCTCTGGGCCACAGATTGGACACCACTGCTCCAGAGCTTAGTTAGTAGATGAGGTAAAGCTTCAATTTACAAAGAATACTAGATGTGTGCAATTTGTTTCAGTCTGAATATAGAGCCAAACAAATTTTGGGTTATTCAGAGATTCAGATGTATCCCAATTTTTAAAAAGCTAGTGGGACTTTAACAGCTTCTGGATCACCCCACATACACTACCGTTCAAAAGTTTGGGGTCACCCAAACAATTTTGTGTTTTCCATGAAAAGTTACACTTATTCACCACCATACGTTGTGAAATGAATAGAAAATAGAGTCAAGACATTGACAAGGTTAGAAAGAATGATTTGTATTTGAAATAACATTGTTTTTACATCAAACTTTGCTTTCGTCAAAGAATCCTCCTTTTGCAGCAATTACAGCATTGCACACCTTTTGGCATTCTAGCTGTTAATTTATTGAGGTAAGCTGGAGAAATTGCACCCCACGCTTCTAGAAGCAGCTCCCACAAGTTGGATTGGTTGGATGGGCACTTCTGGCGTACCATACGGTCAAGCTGCTCCCACAACAGCTCAATGGGGTTCAGATCTGGTGACTGTGCTGGCCACTCCATTACCGATAGAATACCAGCTGCCTGCTTCTGCTGTAAATAGTTCTTGCACAATTTGGAGGTGTGTTTAGGGTCATTGTCCTTATTGGCCAGTCTCAGATATGGCTTTTTCTTTGCCACTCTGCCCTGAAGCCCAAAATCCCGCAGCCGCCTCTTCACTGTGGATGTTGATACTGGTGTTTTGCGGGTACTATTTAATGAAGATGCCAGTTGGGGACCTGTGAGGCGTCTGTTTCTCAAACTAGAGACTCTAATGTGCTTATCTTCTTGCTTAGTTGTGCAACGCGGCCTCCCACTTCTTTTTCTACTCTGGTTAGAGCCTGTTTGTGCTGTCCTCTGAAGGGAGTAGTACACACCGTTGTAGGAAATCTTCAATTTCTTTGCAATTTCTCGCATGGAATAGCCTTAATTTCTAAGAACAAGAATAGACTGTCGAGTTTCAGATGAAAGTTCTCTTTTTCTGGCCATTTTGAGCGTTTAATTGACCCCACAAATGTGATGCTCCAGAAACTCAATCTGCTCACAGGAAGGTCAGTTTTGTAGCTTCTGGAAGGAGCTAGACTGTTTTTAGATGTGTGAACATGATTGCACAAGGGTTTGCTAATCATCAATTAGCCTTCTGAGCCAATGAGCAAACACATTGTACCATTAGAACACTGGAGTGATAGTTGCTGGAAATGGGCCTCTATACACCTATGTAGATATTGCACCAAAAACTAGACATTTGCAGTTAGAATAGTCATTTACCACATTAGCAATGTATAGAGTATATTTGTTTAAAGTTAGGACTAGTTTAAAGTTAGCTTCATTGAAAAGCACAGTGCTTTTCCTTCAAAAATAAGGACATTTCAATGTGACCCCAAACTTTTGAACGGTAGTGTACATTTACTTCGGCATGGCAGTATGCCCGGTCTCTGACCAACTCCTGTAGTATGTCTGGTGTCTGACCATTCCCTGTAGTATGCCCAATCTCTTAGCATCTCCTGTAGTATGCCCCGTCTCTGACCATCCCCTGTAGTATGCCCCGTCTCTGACCATCCCCTGTAGTATGCCCCGTCTCTGACCATCTCCTGTGGTATGCCCCGTCTCTGACCATCTCCTGTGGTATGCCCCGTCTCTGACTATCTCCTGTAGTATGCCCCTTCTCTGACCACCCCCTGTGGTATGCCCCATCTCTGACCACCTCCTGTGGTATGCCCCGTCTCTGACCATCTCCTGTGGTATGCACCGTCTCTGACCATCTCCTGTGGTATGCCTCGTCTCTGACCATACCCTGTGGTATGCCCCGTCTCTGACCACCCCCTGTGGTATGCCCGGTCTCTGACTAGCCCCTGTGGTATGCCCGGTCTCTGACCATCCCCTGTGGTATGCCCGGTCTCTGACCATCCCCTGTAGTATGCCCCCTCTTTGACAGTCCTCTGTAGTACGCCCTCTCTCTGACCGCCCCCTGTAATACGCCCCATCTCTGACCATCCCCTGTAGTAAGCCCCGTCTCTGACCGTCCCCTGTAGTACGCCCCGTCTCTGACCGTCCCCTGTAGTACGCCCCGTCTCTGACCGTCCCCTGTAGTAAGCCCCGTCTCTGACCGTCCCCTGTAGTACGCACCGTCTCTGACCATCCCCTGTAGTACGCACCGTCTCTGACCATCCCCTGTAGTAAGCCCCGTCTCTGACCGTCCCCTGTAGTACGCCCCGTCTCTGACCGTCCCCTGTAGTATGCCCCGTCTCTGACCGTCCCCTGTAGTATGCCCCGTCTCTGACCGTCCCCTGTAGTAAGCCCCGTCTCTGACCGTCCCCTGTAGTATGCCCCGTCTCTGACCGTCCCCTGTAGTAAGCCCCGTCTCTGACCGTCCCCTGTAGTACGCACCGTCTCTGACCGTCCCCTGTAGTACGCCCCGTCTCTGACCGTCCCCTGTAGTATGCCCCGTCTCTGACCGTCCCCTGTAGTATGCCCCGTCTCTGACCGTCCCCTGTAGTATGCCCCGTCTCTGACCGTCCCCTGTAGTATGCCCCGTCTCTGACCGTCCCCTGTAGTAAGCCCCGTCTCTGACCGTCCCCTGTAGTATGCCCCCTCTCTGACCGTCCCCTGTAGTATGCCCCCTCTTTGACCGTCCCCTGTAGTACGCCCCCCCTCTAACCGTCCCCTGTAGTACGCCCCATCTCTAACCGTCCCCTGTAGTACACCCGTCTCTGACAGTCCCCTGTAGTACACCCAGTCTCTCACCATCTCCTGTGGTATGCGCCGTCTCTGACCATCCCCTGTAGTATGCCCCCTCTCTGACCATCCCCTGTAGTATGCCCCCTCTTTGACCGTCCCCTGTAGTACGCCCCCCCTCTAACCATCCCCTGTAGTACGCCCCATCTCTGACCGTCCCCTGTAGTACGCCCCATCTCTAACCGTCCCCTGTAGTACACCCGTCTCTGACAGTCCCCTGTAGTACACCCAGTCTCTCACCATCTCCTGTGGTATGCGCCGTCTCTGACCATCCCCTGCAGTATGCCCGGTCTCTGACCCTCTACTCTAGCATGTCCAGTCAGCTTACAACGTGCATTATCTCTTTAGTTACAGATACGAGTCAGCTTCCCAGTCATATCCTCATCAGAGTGAATTTGTTCATCGTATTCTTCTTCTGAAGAATATTTTTTACAACTGGAGTCCATTTTTTTTTTTTTTTTTAGAAATATCTTGCCTGATAAATATTGTAGAGATTACTGACAAGGTAGCTTATGTCAGCGCACTTGTTAAGTTTGCATGGCTGAGTGCAGTACATCTGAAATGTGTTTCATTTACATGTGACCATTGTACGGATGGAGCATTATTCATACATTAGCTTTCTTAAGTGGTGCAGAGTTCGGTGTTACGAGTATCTCTTCAAACCCTGTCTGTTCTTCTCTATTACCCACGCATC
This sequence comes from Lithobates pipiens, assembly GCF_037356315.1. NCBI lineage: Eukaryota > Metazoa > Chordata > Amphibia > Anura > Ranidae > Lithobates > Lithobates pipiens. Next base: position 261,327,321 of record NW_027507685.1, on the reverse strand, counting down.
GGTGGCCTAATATAGGAGAACACAGGGATGTCTCTGAAGATATTACATTCTGAACTGAAATGAATTTATAATCTCACATCTGTAAAGTTTGATGGCATTCAGCTTTTTGCCGGGACAACAGCGGACATTCGCTTTCATGTAGAACAAAAGCCTTTTTTTTTGTGTTGACTAGAAAAGGAATGGCCTTGGTGAAAGCAAAACTGAACCCTTTTTTTTTTTTAATGAATTAAATAAATACATGATTAATAAATAAAAGCTGTTGAATTACCAATATGTACTAGAATCTGGATGGGAGAATGAAAAAGAATTTTCATTATTTTTTCCAAAGCTTAGCAGTACAAAGGTTATGTGTTTTACAAAAAAATAAAATAAAAAAATTCAAGGTGAATTATGATTCAATCCCTAGCATGTAATGTATGTAACACGCTTACAAATCGCAGTGAACCAAACAGAGTCTGCCCCAGCGGTAAGCTTTTTCTTTTCTTTTTTCTTTACTTTGTGACAGCTTTTATTCATTGTGTTTGAAGAAATGCAGTTCCCTAAAGATACAAGACTAAGGATGAGCCAAACACCCCCTACCCCCCCCCCCCCCCCGGTTCGGTTCGCACCAGAACCTGCGAACAGACCTAAACTTCGTGTGAACTTTAGAACCCTATTAAAGTCTATGGGACGTGAACGTTCAAAATCTAAAGTGCTAATTTTAAAGGCTAATATGCAAGTTACTGTTCTAAAAAGTGTTTGGGGACCCGGGTCCTGCCCCAGGGGACATGGATCAATGCAAAAAAAAGTTTTAAAAACTGCAGTTTTTTCAGGAGCAGGGATTTGAATAATGATTAAAGTGAAACAATAAAAGTGTAATATTCCTTTAAATTTCATACCTGGGGGGTGTCTATAATATGCCTGTGAAGGGGCGCATGTTTCCCGTGCTTATAACTGTCCCTGCACAAAGTGTCATTTCGCAAGGAAAAAAAGTCTTTTAAAATCACTTTCAATTGTCGGCTCCCGTAATACATTCAATGAGTGTTCTCTGTATTAGCGGACAATTCATTCATTGATAAAAAAAAAAGTGTGGGGGTTCCCCTAAATTCAATTACCAGGCCCTTCAAGGTCTGGTATGGATATTAAGGGGAACCCCGTGTCAAATTTAAAAAAAAAAATTGACGTGGGGGTCCCCCTAAAAATCCATACCAGACCCTTTATCTGAGCACGCAACCTGGCAGGCCGCAGGAAAAGAGGGGGGGATGAGAGAGTACCCCCCTCCTGAACCGTACCAGGCCACATGCCCTCAACATTGGGAGGATGCTTTGGGGGTCTGTGACCCCTCAAAGCACCATGTCCCCATGTTGATGGGGACAAGGGCCTCATCCCCACAACCCTGGCCGGTGGTTGTGGGGGTCTGCGGGCGGGGGGCTTATCAGAATCTGGAAGCCCCCTTTAACAAGGGGACCCCCAGATCCCCCCCCCTGTTTGAAATGGTAAGGGGGTACAAAAGTACCCCTACCATTTCACAAAGAAAGTGTAAAAATAGTTAAATAAGACAAACACACTTTTGAAAAATTCCTTCATTAAAAATAAAAAAAATAAAAAAAAGATTCCAGCAGTGGTAATCCACTCTTGCTATCCAGCGATGGATGATCATCTCTCCGGGGTCCAGCGATGGCTGATCTGATCCAGCGATGGGTGATTTTCGGTCCAGCGCTGTCCATACATGCATCCGTCTTCTGTCTCCACTGTGGAGACACTGCGGGGATCCCAGCACTGACGTTTCTTATATTAGGAGGGCGGGGCAACCCGTCACCTGACCCCGCCCCCTCTGACGCTGGTGAGGGAAGCCATGGAGTTCCCCAGAGACGTATGGGTGACCCCACCCCCTCTGATGTAACCAGAATCCCGATAGGGGTGCTTGGGTGCTTAGGTGGCGAACCCTTGACATACTTCTAGTGGAGTCCCTCTACTTTCTCAATATGTTTACGCAAAGGTACCGGGGATTTGCAGGAATGTGCCTGTGACGGAACCGATTCCCACACTCTGATTGAGTGCTTCCGTCAGTATATCCCGCTTCCTCCAATCTGCCTCCAATCAGATATTCCAACCGCTTACAAGCCAAAAACAAAACGACACTTGCTTTGCTGCTCAACATGGACTGATTTATTAGAACCAAAATGACAAGCATTTATAATACAGTAGAAGACTAAAACCTAATTAGCATGAGCTAATTATCTAATCATTGACCCAGACTAGTTGTCTGAGAGATGGGACTTTTCAAAGTAAGACTTTGTCTCCTAGCTCACTGATTGATGATTCAATACACATTACCATAAACATAAACACAGGGTTAATTAGCACAAACAACCACATGTGGAATATCCTTACAAGCCAGACTAGACTCATTTACACAACAGACAGGTGGCTGGAGTTGATGACATTCACATCTAAGGCCGCGTACACACGCGGGAACTGTTCGCCCAACTTTGTCCGCTGAACAGTGTTTCGGCAAACAGTCCGCTCGTGTGTGGGCTTTCAGCGGACAGTTTCAGCGAACAGTCCGCTGAACAAGGTTTTTCGGAAATTCCGAAAAACTGTCCGCTGAAACTTTGTTTCAGCGAACAGTCCCCTCGTGTGTAGGCTTGTTCGTCAAACTAAGTTCCGCGCATGCTCAGAAAGGATTTACACGCCGAAAGTTATAATGCAGTGTATAGGACGTCGTATTTTCCGTCCCGTCGTACGTGCCGTTCACGTCATCGCGCACGGTTTCAGCAAACTGTTCGTTCGTCGTGTGTGGCCATGTCCGTCCATGCTAATTTTGAGCGGACTGTTTGCCGAAACTGTTTGACGGACAAAGTTGGGCGAACAGTCCCCGCGTGTGTACGCGGCCTAACAGTTTGTGTCCCAACAGTGTGATTCAGTCTATTGCTAAAATGGCAAATACATATCCAGAGTCTGTGTGTCTTGGGGGGGGGGCATGGATCTGAATCCAAGTAACACCTCAGGGGTCCCCAGGCATACAGCTCACAAAGAGCACTGTTTCCCGAAATGTGAGGGCCCATAATCACAAGGCAAGAGGCTCGCATTCAGTCCCCTCCAAGAGCCCCGGTCCCAGCTAGGTCTGTCACAGCGCCTATGTAAAGATTTTCCTTACTACTGTTATGGCTCTATACGTTTTTATTGATACCTAGTTTGCAGTATTATCAGTCATATGCATATTACTGTACAGACGTATGTTCACTTTTATGTAAAACCTTAATAAAAACATTGAAAAAAAAAAAATAAAGAAAAAAAAAAAGATCTTCTACACCAAACTGATCAAGCCCGGTGGAGCCGGCGTTGTGCACAGTGGCCAAATCATGCTGGAACGGAAAAAGGGACCAAACTGTTTTGGTTGCATTAAAGCGGGAGTCCGACGTTTTTTTTTTTTTTTTTTTTTAAAGCCAGCAGCTACAAATACTGCAGCTGCTGACTTTTAAAATAATGACACTTACCCGCCCAGCGTGCCCGCGATGTCTGCACCCGAAGCCGGTCTCTCGATCGTCTCTCGGGTGCTGCCGCCGCCATCTTGGGTATGGGAATCAGGAAGTGGAGCCTTTCGGCTTCATTTCCCGGTTCCCTACTGCGCATGCGCGAGTCGCGCTGTGCAATAAGGATGGTCCCCGCTGTCTCTGGGATCTGTGTGTTTCCCAGCAGGCAGCGGGGGACCTTCGGAAAGGGGCGTAGATTCTGCGGAAAGGGGCGTGGCTTCTGCAGAATCTACGCCGGAAGTGGGTGCAAATACCTGAACTGTACAGGTACCTGCACCCCCCTCCCCCCTAAAAGGTGCCAATTGTGGCGCCGGAGGGGGGGAGGGTTCCAATGAGCGGAAGGTCCACTTTAGGGTGGACCTGCACTTTAAGGTGAAAAAACATGAGGGTTCACAACCCCTTTAAAATACGGGTTCAAAAGATGAAAATGGGGAACTCAAATATACAGTGGTGTGAAAAAGTGTTTGCCCCCTTCCTCATTTCCTGTTCCTTTGCATGTTTGTCACACTTAAGTGTTTCGGAACATCAAACCAATTTAAACAATAGTCAAGGACAACACAAGTAAACACAAAATGCAATTTGTAAATGAAGGTGTTTATTATTAAAGGTGAAAAAAAATCCAAACCATCATGGCCCTGTGTGAAAAAGTGATTGCCCCCTAAACCTAATAACTGGTTGGGCCACCCTTAGCAGCAACAACTGCAACCAATCGTTTGCGATAACGTGCAATGAGGCTTTTACAGCGTCCTGGAGGAATTTTGGCCCACTCATCTTTGCAGAATTGTCCTAATTCAGTTACATTAGAGGGTTTTCGAGCATGAATGGCCTTTTTAAGGTCATACCACAACATCTCAATAGGATTCAGGTCAGGACTTTGGCTAGGCCACTCCAAAGTCTTCATTTTGTTTTTCTTCAGCCATTCGGTGGTGGACTTGCTGGTGTGTTTAGGATCATTGTCCTGCTGCAGAACCCAAGTTGGTTTCAGCTTGAGTACACGAACAGATGGTCGGACATTCTCCTTCAGGATCTCTTGGTAGACAGCAGAATTCATAGTTCCTTTTATCACGGCAAGTCTTCCAGGTCCTGAAGCAGCAAAACAGCCCCAGACCATCACACTACCACCACCATATTTTACTGTTGGTATAATGTTCTTTTTATGAAATGCAGTGTTCCTTCTACGCCAGATATACTTGGACACACACCTTCCAAAGAGTTCCACTTTTGTCTCATCGGTCCACAGAATGTTGTCCCAAAAGTCTTGGGGATCATCAAGATGTGTTGTGGAGAAATTGAGACGAGCTTTGATGTTCTTTTTGCTCAGCAGTGGTTTTCTCCTTGGAACTCTGCCATGCAGGCCATTTTTGCCCAGTCTTTTCCTGATGGTGGAGGCATGAACGCTGACCTTAACTGAGGCAAGTGAGGCCTGCAGTTCCTTGGACGTTGTTGTGGGGTCTTTTGTGACCTCTTGGATGAGTCGTCGCTGCGCTCTTGGGGTAATTTTGGGCGGCCGGCCACTCCTGGGAAGGTTCACCACTGTTCCATGTCTTCGCCATTTGTGGATAATGGCTCTCACTGTGGTTCGCTGGATTCCCAAAGCTTTGGAAATGGCTTTATAACCCTTTCCAGACTGATAGATCTCAATTACTTTCTTTCTCAATTGTTCCTGAATTTCTTTGGGTCTCGGCATGATGTGTAGCTTTTAAGGATCTTCTGGTGGACCTTACTGTGTCAAGCAGCTCCTATTTAAGTGATGCCTTGATTGTGAACAGGTGTGGCAATAATCAGGCCTGGGTGTGGCTAGAGAAATTGAACTCAGGTGTGGACAACCACAGTTATAGTATGTTTTAACAAGGGGGGCAATCACTTTTTCACACAGGGCCATGATGGTTTGGATTTTTTTTCACCTTTAATAATAAACACCTTCATTTACAAATTTCATTTTGTGTTTACTTGTGTTGTCCTTGACTATTGTTTAAATTGGTTTGATGTTCCGAAACACTTAGGCCCCTTTCACACATGCGGATGGTATGTCCGTATTTCATCCATCCGTTTGCCGATGGAATACGGGCCATACATTCATCCCTATGGGATAGCGGGTGTCTGCGGATGAGCATCCGCAGACACCCGCTATTGTCCCACTCCGCAAATGTCCGATTCTGCAGACGGAGGAAAATCCTATTTTTCTGTCCGTCTGCAGAGCGGATCGGATGAACACGGACACACGGTCCGTGCTCGTCCAATCCCCATAGAGGAGAGCGGAGAGCTGACAGGGCGGTCCCCGCACAGTGTGCGGAGACCGCCCTGTCCGCAGCCGGCTCAGCGGACAACGGAGCGATCCCCGCTGAGCGAGCGGATCATCACGGGGCGGATCTTTACTGATCCGCCCCGTGTGAAAGAGGCCTTAAGTGTGACAAACATGCAAAGGAACAGGAAATGAGGAAGGGGGCAAACACTTTTTCACACCACTGTATATATATAATACAATAAGTAAACATGTAGCCGTGGCTTTAATACGATGATAAAATACGAGCAACGATTTATATAACTGTAACGAACACATCTTCCCTCCATATAATAAGATTTTTGTAACAAAGTTATAAGACGGCTCAAACCATCAAGGTCACACCACACTTGTTCCTTCCACCAGGAGAGCGCTCGGCATTGGGGTGGAAGTGGCAGTGATTAGTTGTGTACATATTTTCCCAGCAACAAACTTGTTTTCTACCTTTCAAGGCCACCATATCTGTTTTGGGTTTTAAGCACAATGGGCGCCGCTCTTCATAATAAAAGGTTTCAGAACGGTAATGGAAAAAACGGTTGAAGGACAATGGTGCTATAGAAAGACATGAGAATGAAGTCTTAAGAAGGAATGGAGAAGTCACGGATTGTTGTAGAGAATGGCAAGACATGAGCTTCTGTAAACTAGGCAACAAGCTGCATGTTTGTCATTTCTTGCTGGGTAAGTGGGCGGCATTTGTTACAAGAAGTACGATTCTGGGAGAAGAAAACACGGTTTTACGGTTAAGCTTTTACCGCACTCAGGGGGTCATCTTAACCACTTAAGCCCCGGACATTTGGCTGGTCAATGACCAGAGGTCTTTTTTACAATTTGGCACTGCGCTGCTTTAACTGGTAATTGCGCGGTCATGCAATGTTGTACCCAAGCAAAATTTGCGTCCTTTTCTTCCCACAAATAGAGCTTTCTTTTAAAAGGTATTTTATTGCCTCTACGATTTTTTATATATTTTTTTTTGCAATATAAATATAAAAAGACCGAAAATTTGGAAAAAAAAAATGATATTTTCAACTTTTTGTTATAAGAAAAATCCAATAAACTCAATTTTAGTCATACATTTAGGCCAAAATGTATTCAGCCACATGTCTTTGGTAAAAAAAAAAGTGGAAAGTAGACGCCCTAAGGAAATTGCTAAGAGGAATGTTGAGCCCATTGAATGTTGTTATTTTTTTGTCTCAAGTGATTGAATAATGATAAAAAAAAAAAAAAGAATACAAAAAGTTGTCACTAAATGATATATTGCTCACACATGCCATGGTTATATGTGGAATTGGACCCAAAAATACATTTTTCTGCTTCTCCTGAGTGCGGGGATAACAAATGTGTGGGACTTTTTGGGAGCCTAGAGGCCCCAAAAACCAAGCACCGCCTTCAGGATTTCTAAGGGCCTAAATTTTTGATTTCAATCCTAACTACCTATCACAGTTTTGAAGTTCATAAAATGCCAAGATGGCACAAAACCCAGCCAAATGACCCCATTTTGGAAAGTAGATACCCCAAGCTATTTGCTGAGAGGCATGTTGAGCCCATGGAATATTTTATATTTTGCCAGAAGTTGCAGGAAAATGACAAACTTTTCTTTCTTTTCTTTTTTTTTTTGCACAAAGTTGTCACTAAATGATATATTGCTCACACATGCCATGGGCATACGTGGAATTACACCCCAAAATAAATTCTGCTGCTTTTCTTGAGTGTGGGGATACCCCCATGTGTGGGACTTTTTGGGAGCCCAGCCGCAGACGGGGCTCCGAAATCCAATCACAACCTTCAGGATTTCTAAAGGCGTCGATTTTTGATTTCACTCCTCTCACCACCTATCACAGTTTTAAAGGCCATAAAATGCCAAGATGGCACAACCCCCCCCCCCTCCCCAATGACCCAATTTTGAAAGTAGACACCCCAAGCTATTTGTTGAGAGGCATGTTGAGTCCATGGAATATTTTATATTTTGCCAGAAGTTGCAGGAAAATGACAAACTTTTTTTTTTTTTGCACAAAGTTGTCACTAAATGATATATTGCTTAAAGATGCCATGGGCATATGTGGAATTACACCCCAAAATACATTCTGCTGCTTCCCCTGAGTACAGGGACACCACATGTGTGGGACTTTAGCTAGCCACATTCGGGGCCCCGAAATCCAATCACCCCCTTCAGGATTTCTAAGGGCGTACATTTTTGATTTCACTCCTCACTACCTATCACAGTTTTGAAGGCCATAAAATGCCAAGACCATAGGACCATAGACACCCCAAGCTATTTGATGAGAGTCAGGGTGAGTATTTTGCAGCTCTCATTTGTTTTTGAAAATGAAGAAAGAAAATTCTTTTTTTTTTTCTTTTTTCAATTTTCAAAACTTTGTGACATAAAGCGAACTCTGAAAAATACTCACCATACTTCTCAGCAAATAGCTTGGGGTGTCTACTTTCCAAAATGGGGTCATTTGGGGGGGGATTTTGGGCCATCTGGGCATTCCATGGTCTCCGAAAATGTGATAGGTAGTGAGGAGTGAAATCAAAAATTGTCTTTGTCCCGCAACTTGTGGCAAAATATAAAATATTCCATGGACTTGACATGCCTCTCAGTGAATAGTTTGGGGTGTCTACTTTCCAAAATGGCGTCATTTGGGGGGGGGGGGGTTTGAACTGCCCTGGCATTTTATGCACAACATTTAGAAGCTTATGCCACACATCACCCACTCTTCTAACCACAAGACAAAGCCCTTTCTGACACTTTTTGTTTACATTTTGCAAGAAAATTGAACCCCCAAACATTATATATATATATTTATTTTATTTTTTATTTTTTTTTAGAGCAAAGGCCCTACAGATTTTTTTTTTTCACACGGTATTTGTGCAGGGATTTTTCAAAAAAATTTTGGGGGAAAAAAAATACACAATATACTATATTGCCCAAATGATTGATGAAATAAAAAAGATGATCTTAGGCTGAGTACATGGATACCAAACACGACATGCTTTAAAATTGCGCAGAAACGTGCAGCGGCAACAAATTACATACATTTTTAAGAGCCTTTAAATGGCTTTACAGACTACCACTTTAGATTTATGGAGCAGGTCTACTGCTAAAATTACTGCACTCGATCTGACCTTCGCGGTGATACCTCACATGCATGGTGCAATTGCTGTTTACATATGACGCCAGACCGACGCTTGTGTTTGCCTTTGCGCGAGAGCAGAAGGGGGACAAGGGTGCTTTTTTATTATTATTTATTTTGCTTTTTTATTTTATTCTTAAACTGTTCCTTTCATTTATATATTTTTTATCATTTTTATTGTTATCTCAGGGAATGTAAATATCCCCTGTCATAGCAATAGGTAGTGACAGGTACTGGTTTTTGAATAAATTGGGGTCTGTTATACCCTAGATCTCTTCTCTGCCCTCAAAGCATCTGACCACACCAAGATCGGTGTGATAAAATGCTTTCCCAATGGTGCTGTTTACATCTGGTGAAATCTAAGTCATGAAATGCTCGTAGCTTCTGGTTTCTTAGGCCATAGAGATGATTGGAGCCATTCTGGTCTCTGATCAGCTCTATCGTCAGCTGGCAGAACTACTGGCTGCATTCTCAGGTTCCCTGTTGGTACAGGAGAGCAAGAGAAAACCATGGAAGATGGGGGGGGGGGGCGACAACAACATTCCCTCCCACTGCTTGTAAAAACAGTCTAGAGGCTAATTAGCTGCTAGGTTTGCTTTTACATGAAAGCAGACCGCTGACTAAAAAGAATGATACCAAGATGATACCTAAACTCACAGGCATCATTCTGGTATAACCACTCAAAGTCCAGCAACGTTCTTGTTGGGCATATATTGTAATCTTTTTTTCATGCAGCCTGTGGGCTAAATGAAAAAAAAAAATGTGATCGGTGGGTATGCCCACCATTAGAATACCTCCCTTCATCCACCCACTTCTAATGGTGGGCATAAATGCACCATTTATATATGCTGAAGCAGGGGGGCATCCGCCCCAAAAGGTAGGAGCAAATCTCTCTCCCATCCCTGCTGCCCCCATGCTTCGGTATATATGCTCTTTTTTTTTTATAACTGTGGTGGTGAAATCACCTCTGACAGCGCTGGAGTCACGGCTTTACATATCGTGAGAGCAAACGCTGTTGCTGTCAAGATAAATAAATCTGCGCTGCAGCTGAATGGCGAACCTGCTAAGCAAATGATGGTTAACAATAAAACAAAGTAACATTTCAGTATAAAAATAAGACTTACCATACCTGCAAAGCAAACACAAAAAAAATTGTAAAAAATAAAACATTTTTTAACGCAACCTGTGCCTAAAATATATATATGCCAAAGCATGGGGGCATCCTCTCGCAAAAGTTAGGAGAAAATCGCTCCTCTGCCCCTGCTGCCCCCATGCTTCGGCATATATTCTCTTTTTTTTTTTTAACTGTGGTGGTGAAATCACCTCCGACAGCGCTGGAGTCACGGCTTTCTGTATTGTGGGAGCAAACGCTGTTGCTGTCAAGGTAAATAAATCCGCGCTGCAGCTGAATGGCATACCTGAAAACAAAAAAATGATTAACAATAAAACACAATAAAACATTGCAGAAATTTTTAATGTTTTTTTAATGTTTTTTTTATTTGTTATTTTTAATTTTATCTTTTTACACTTTTTTTTTGTAACTGTAACGGTTCTAACGGTTGTAAATGTTGTAACGGTTCCAGCGGTTTGGGTCTCTCAAAATGCGATGGCTTCTTTGGAGACCCTGTGAAAGTGTGCCTAGTCTGTGCAATGCTGTACCCTATGCTAATTCCCAACTAGTGTATGGTAGGGTTCAAAACATTCACCAATGCTAAGACCAGGATTGTCAGGACAGGAGGGACAAAAATAGCGGGTGTCATGCCTATATCCGTGCTTGCTGCAGACACAACATCTTCTTTGGGGGGCTCCTTGGGTAGGGGTACTCGGGAGGACATAAAGGAAAATGCCTCTCATGCAGCCGGCTTACTGCATTTGGTTGGGGATGGTAAGGCAGAGCACCGTCTGCAAACAGAAGGGCTCTGACGATCTCTTTCTGGAATTTAAGGAAGGATCCAGTCCGTCTTGAAGCTCTGTATAGCACATGAGCATTCAGCAAAGCCAATTGAAATAAATAAATAAACAGACACTTTTTTGTACCAACGTCTGACCTTATGGGCAACTAGGTATGGCGCCAACAACTGGTCGTTGAGGTCCACCACTCCAATATTTTTGTTATATTCGTGGACACAGAGGGGTTTCTCCACAACACCAGTCACCGTAGTAATTTGGACCATCGTGTCTGCATGAAGGGAGGTAAGAACGAAAACATTCTTATTATCCCTCCACTTCATAGCAAGCAAGTTATTACACCGCAAGCGGGCTCTCTCCCCCAGCCTAAGACGGAAATCTACAAGCCGCTGGGGAAAGCCCCGGCGATTAGGTCGCACGGCGCCACATGCTCCAATCTGATGATCAAAGCAAGTGACTAAACAGTGGCACGCTTGTGTAATAATTGTCCACGTACAAGTGGTACCCCTTTATGAATAAGGGTGACACCAAGTCCCACACTATCTTGCCAGCGCTTCCTATGTAGTCAGGGCAGTTCTCCCGCTCTACGTGACTATCTTTGCCCTCATAAACCATAAAACTACGTGTATAGCCTGTGGCCCCATCACAGAGCTTATACATCTTGACCCCGTATCTGGCACGCTTACTGGGAAGATACTGTTTGAATGACAAGTGGCCAGAAAACTTAATCAGGGACTCATCAACGCAGACAACTTGATGGGGAGTTAACAAGGCTGCAAAACGTTGGTTGAAGTGGTTTACGAGGGGCCGAATTTTGTAGAGCCGATCGTATCCAGGGTCTCCACGAGGACGACAAAGTTCATTGTTATTGAATGCATGAATTGCAAAATCTGCTCGTATCTTGCCCTGGCCATGGAAGCAGAGAACACGGGCGTATGGTACATTGGGTCAGTGGACCAATATGACCGCAACATACTCATTTTAACTATGCCCATGTCGAGGGAAAGGCCCAGAAAGATCTTAAATTCTGAGACCGCTATTGGTCTCCAATCTCTGGCAAGGGAGGACTGGGGATTAGCGGCGATGTGTTGACCAGCGTACAAATTGCTTTGATCCACAATAGATCTATAGAGATCTTCGGTGAAAAACAGCGAACAAAAATCAAGTGACGTAAAATCAACTGTTTCCACCTGAATGCCGGGTTGGCCAGTGAATGGGGGAAGTACGGGTGCTACAGAAGTGGCGGGTTCCCAATTAGGATTGGCGAATGCAGCAGGAAGGGCACTATGGGCACGACGAGCTGGTCTTTGTTTTCTTGGTGGCAAGCGGGACACTACTTCTGCTTGCCACCTCGCCAGCTTGAACTGCACTCATGGGACTCGCCACGTCACCACGTGATACTGCAGTGCTAGATGTACGTCCAGGGTGTACTAGGCCGCTGGTGCTTGCCAGTTCAGCAGAAGGAATAGCGGCTCTAGTACTTCTCTGCTCCATACGAGGGACCTGGGGTTCCTGCACCTCAACAACAGAAGAAGAAGATCGGGGTCTGGTACACCTGACCTTGGCAAGGACCACAACTCCGTCAGAGCTATCTGTCATGGAGCTGCTGCCATCTACGGGATCATATTCTGAGCCTGAATCTGACAGATGAGTGACCTCCTCTTCACTATCTGTCATGCTCAGAAACGCGTAGGCCTCTTCACTAGTGTACCTTCAATTTGCCATTTTGGGCTCTAAACTTACTGGTACACTAGTGAGACTCACAGGTAAAAAAAGCTCCTGGCTGTCAGCTACTGTATCAAAACACTACCAAAAAAACGAAAGGCCTGACTCTGCGAATGCTGCAGTTATGTGTGTTTAGTGTTTTGTAAGTGACAGTGATCGATCGATTCTGCACTTGGGTGGGCTGATGACTGATCAGCCGCCGCCAGTACCAGACATGTGAATGGTGAAAAAAATTGTCGTGTTTTTTTTTCATTTAGATTTATTAACCACTTGCCGACAGTTGCGCGCCGATATACGCCGGCATAATGGCAGCGGTGGGAAAATGGAGCGTACCTGTACGCCCCCTTTAAGAGCCGGGGGCATAGAGGTGCGCGCAGCGTACAGTGTGTCATGACAGAGATCACCGCTCCCTGTCATCGGGGAGTAGTGATCGCTGTCATGTGACTTGAAGCCCCTCCCACCACAGTTAGAATCACTCCTTAGGACACACTTAACCCCTTCATCGCCCCCATAGCGGTCGACCGCTGCACGCCGATATAGGTCGTCACAATGACAGCGGTGGGTAAATGGGTGTACCTGTACATCCCCTTTAAGAGCCGGGGATAGTGGCGCGCACGCGTGCAGCGTACAGCGTGTCCGCGCCCGTGGGACCAGCAGACTCGATCTCCACCGGTCTCCAGGCGATCGTGTCACGGAGCCTCAGAATGGGGGGGTGCCAACAAGGCATTTCCCCATTCTGGCTTGTGTCATGACAGAGATCACCGCTCCCTGTCACCGGGAGCAGTGATCGCTGTCATGTGACTTGAATACCACCCCCCCACAGTTAGAATCACTCCCTAGGATACACTTAACCCCTTCATTGCCCCTATAGTGGTTAACCCCTTCCCTGCCAGTGTCATTTATACAGTAATCAGTGCATTTGTATAGCACTGGTCACTGTATAAATGACAATGGTCCTATAATAGTGTCAAAATTGTCCGATGTGTCCGCCATAATGTCGCAGTCCTGATAAAAAAATAAAAATAAAAATCTTCGTCAAATGATTACAACGAATCTTTTGGCTTCAAGTGATTGTAAAGGATCGTTTTTTTTTTTTTTCTTTCTTAAATAACAAACATATTATACTTACCTCCACTGTGCAGCTCGTTTTGCACAGAGGGGCCCCCGAACCTCCTCTTCTGGGGTCCACCGGTGGCTCTTGCGGCTCCTCCCCCGCAGTAATTCAGGCGCCCGGTGCCCAAAAAGGGGCCAGGTACCTGAATAGAGGGTGGCAGTGGCAGCCATAGATAGATTCATGCGATGCACACATTTATCTATTGGTGATAGAGTGGGTGGCAGGAGAGAGGGGGCGGCGCCCAGGCACCCTTATGGACGCGCTGCCACTAGCCATCATTGGCATTTGACACCCGATGCAGAAATGCGAATGACTGCATCCAGAATAATTCCAGGACATTGTATCGTCCCAGGATTGAAGGTGCCCGGGAGAGACCTGCAAAATGCGGGACCGTCCCGGGCAATACGGAACTGTCCCGGACAATGCGGGACTGTCCCAGGCAACATGGGACTGTCCCAGGCAATAGCGCCTGTGCCCCCCTATGGACACACCGCCACTGGTCATCATTGGCATTTGACACTCAATGCAGAAATGCAAATGACTGCATCCGTTTAATTCTAGGACACTGTATTGTCCCAGGATTGAAGGTTACGGGAGAGACCTGCAAAATGCGGGACTATCCCGGGCAATGTGTGGGACTGTCCCGGGCAATACGGGACTGTCCCGGGCAATGTGGGACTGTCCCGGGCAATACGAGACTGTCCCGGGCAATACGAGACTGTCCCGGGCAATACGAGACTGTCCCGGGCAATACGGGACTGTCCCGGGCAATACGGGACTGTTCCCCCTTATGGACACACCATCACTGGTCATCATTGGCATTTGACACTCAATGCAGAAATGCAAATGACTGCATCTCTTTTATTCTAGGACACTGTATTGTCCAAGGATTGAAGGTTACGGGAGAGACCTGCAAAATGCGGGACTATCCCGGGCAATGTGTGGGACTGTCCTGGGCAATACAGGACTGTCCCAGGCAATACGTGACTGTCCTGGGAAATGTGGGACTGTCCCGGGCAATACGAGACTGTCCTGGGAAATGTGGGACTGTCCCGGGCAATACGAGACTGTCCAGGGCAATGTGAGACTGTCCCGGGCAATACGAGACTGTCCTGGGCAATACGGGACTGTTCGTCCTTATGAACACACCGCCACTAGTCATCATTGGCATTTGACACTCAATGCAGAAATGCAAATGACTGCCTCCCTTTTATTCTAGGACACTGTATTGTCCCAGGATTGAAGGTTACGGGAGAGACCTGCAAAATGCGGGACTGTCCAGGGCAATCTGTGGGACTGTCCTGGGCAATACGGGACTGTCCCGGGCAATGTGGGACTGTCCCGGGCAATACGAGACTGTCCAGGGCAATGTGAGACTGTCCCGGGCAATACGAGACTGTTCCGGGCAATGTGGGACTGTCCCGGGCAATACGAGACTGTTCCGGGCAATGTGGGACTGTCCCGGGCAATACGGGACTGTTCGTCCTTATGAACACACCGCCACTAGTCATCATTGGCATTTGACACTCAATGCAGAAATGCAAATGACTGCATCCCTTTTATTCTAGGACACTGTATTGTCCCAGGATTGAAGGTTACGGGAGAGACCTGCAAAATGCGGGACTGTCCAGGGCAATCTGTGGGACTGTCCTGGGCAATACGGGACTGTCCCGGGCAATGTGGGACTGTCCCGGGCAATACGAGACTGTCCAGGGCAATGTGAGACTGTCCCGGGCAATACGAGACTGTTCCGGGCAATGTGGGACTGTCCCGGGCAATACAAGACTGTCCCGGGCAATACGAGACTGTCCCGGGCAATACGAGACTGTCCCGGGCAATACGAGACTGTCCCGGGCAATACGGGACTGTCCCGGGCAATACGGGACTGTTCGCCCTTATGAACACACCATCACTGGTCATCATTGGCATTTGACACTCAATGCAGAAATGCAAATGACTGCATCTCTTTTATTCTAGGACACTGTATTGTCCAAGGATTGAAGGTTACGGGAGAGACCTGCAAAATGTGGGACTGTCCCGGGCAATGTGTGGGACTGTCCTGGGCAATACGGGACTGTCCCAGGCAATACGTGACTGTCCTGGGAAATGTGGGACTGTCCCAGGCAATACGTGACTGCCCAGGGCAATGTGGGACTGTCCCGGGCAATACGAGACTGTCAAGTGCAATGTGGGACTGTCCCGGACAATTTGGAACTATCCGGGCAATACGAGACTGTCCCGGGCACTGCGGGACACCTGCTCGCCTTAGTTTAAAGGCAAGTGTGCCAATACTTTTGGTAATATAGTGTATGTAAAACACAGCCTGCCTAAGAACGCCCACTTCTCCAAACTAACATCCAGCGCCATCAAGGCATCTTGATATTTGCACAACTCCGACCCCAGGAGACAGCCCGCTGCTTACATCAAGGCGGAGCGCTCGAGAGGAGTACTGAGGCCGGGGGCTGGGATGTTTTCAGGAATCCATGTACAGCGCCCTGCCGGGCCCCATCCCACCAGCCCCCTCCCACCAGCCGCGATCTGCCTGCATTGCATAGAGAAGCGCAGAGAGCCAGTAATGACATCACCGGGTGTAAAAATAACGTATATAATGATGCCAGAAAGGTTAAGATATCAATAGCACGTTGATGAAGGGGTGGGGGATGGGGGGGGGGACCCAAGATGGCAAAAAAGAAGAATAAACTTCAGATTTAATAACTTTTCCTTCCGTTTTTTTTTTTTTTCTCTCTGCAGAAATCCATCAAGGTTTTCAAAAGACAACTAAAGAGGTTTATTGCAAAACACAGCTCGGTACAGCGGCATCTCTGACCCTCCGCACAGCAATCCGCAGATTAATAAAACCTTCACTTGTCACACTGGTTTCTCCTCACTCCCGAGTGCGCTTTAATGAATCGCAGTTCAGGGGTCCTTAGCAGAAGCACCTGCTAATGCAGTTTCATGCACGGGCAAGCAGAACGCTGGAGAATGATGGATACATACAAACAGCTGCCCCCCCCCCCCTTCCTCACCTCAATCCCCACCGTCCCGAGGACCTGTCATTTTTCACCAGGCCTTAAAAACGCGTCGAGAAAAAAAAAAAAAACAGAAGAAGAAGAATCAGCCGACCTCACAATATTGTCTGTGATGACTTGAAAAATGTTGCTAGTTTAATTGTTGACAGCCCCCATTAAACACAGGGCTGGAGGATCCCGCAGGTGACCCGCCCACATCGCAAAAAAATAAAAAATAAAAATGCAGCGGGAGAAAGCTGCGGCATCCATTTCTATTACGGGTGACCTTGAGCAATGGCAAATCAGAAATGAAGGCAGTGCATGGAAATCAATAGGCTGAGCGGAGGAAGTTCTTCTTTGTTGACGTGAAGGAAGTTGCTACATTGTTCACGAGATTTTATAATGATATTAATAATAAAAAATAAAAAAGTCGTCCGCGGTGAGCGCGCCGCCTGCTAATTGGTTCACCTCACCTGTCAGAGGGGGAAAAGAGTGACCGCGAGCGCTGATATCTACCCGATGCGATTGGGGAGGCTGACGCTTAAATGTTTTATAAGCCGCGTGTCCTCTAATTGGTGACTTGTGTGAGGTGAAATGTTACACTCAATAATTCACACCGTGGGAAATATCTTCATTGGACGGATTAAGGAGGAATTGTACTGATCATATATAGTGGCCTCCATACCGGGGCCCTTTGCCTGCCTCTATCGCGCCCTTGGGGCACTATTCTATCCTCAACTGACACCAATGATGGGGCACTATTCCTCCCACTGACACCAATGATGGGGCACTATTCCTCCCACTGATACCAATGATGGGGCACTATTCCTCCCACTGATACCAATGATGGGGCACTATTCCTCCCACTGATACCAATGATGGGGCACTATTCCTCCCACTGATTCCAATGATGGGTCACTATTCCTCCCACTGATACCAATGATGGGGCACTATTCCTCCCACTGAATCCAATGATGGGTCACTATTCCTCCCACTGATACCAATGATGGGGCACTATTCCTCCCACTGATTCCAATGATGGGGCACTATTCCTTCCACTGATACCAATGATGGGGCACTATTCCTCCCACTGATACCAATGATGGGGCACTATTCCTCCCACTGATACCAATGATGGAGCACTATTCTATCCTCAACTGACACCAATGATGGGGCACTATTCCTCCCACTGATACCAATGATGGGACACTATTCCCCCCACTGATACCAATGATGGGGCACTATTCCCCCCCCACTGATACCAATGATGGGGCACTAATCCTCCCACTGACACCAATGATGGAGCACTATTCTTCCCACTGATACCAATGATGGAGCACTATTCTTCCCACTGATACCAATGATGGGGCACTATTCCCCCCACTGACACCAATGATGGGGCACTATTCTATCCTCAACTGACACCAATGATGAGGCACTCTTCCCCCCACTGACACCAATGATGGGGCACTATTCCTCCCACTGATACCAATGATGGGGCACTATTCCTCCCACTGATTCCAATGATGGGTCACTATTCCTCCCACTGATACCAATGATGGGGCACTATTCCTCCCACTGATTCCAATGATGGGGCACTATTCCTTCCACTGATACCAATGATGGGGCACTATTCCTCCCACTGATACCAATGATGGGGCACTATTCCTCCCACTGATACCAATGATGGAGCACTATTCTATCCTCAACTGACACCAATGATGGGGCACTATTCCTCCCACTGATACCAATGATGGGACACTATTCCTCCCACTGATACCAATGATGGGGCACTATTCCCCCCACTGATACCAATGATGGGGCACTATTCCCCCCCCACTGATACCAATGATGGGGCACTAATCCTCCCACTGACACCAATGATGGAGCACTATTCTTCCCACTGATACCAATGATGGAGCACTATTCTTCCCACTGATACCAATGATGGAGCACTATTCCTCCCACTGATACCAATGATGGGGCACTATTCCTCCCACTGATACCAATGATGGGGCACTATTACTCCCACTGATACCAATGATGGGACACTATTCCTCCCACTGATACCAATGATGGGGCACTATTACTCCCACTGATACCAATGATGGGGCACTATTCCTCCCACTGATACCAATGATGGGGCACTATTACTCCCACTGATACCAATGATGGGGCACTATTCCTCCCACTGATACCAATGATGGGGCACTATTACTCCCACTGATACCAATGATGGGGCACTATTCCTCCCACTGATACCAATGATGGGGCACTATTCCTCCCACTGATACCAATGATGGGACACTATTCCCCCCACTGATACCAATGATGGGGCACTATTACTCCCACTGATACCAATGATGGGACACTATTCCTCCCACTGATACCAATGATGGGGCACTATTACTCCCACTGATACCAATGATGGGGCACTATTCCTCCCACTGATACCAATGATGGGGCACTATTACTCCCACTGATACCAATGATGGGACACTATTCCCCCCACTGATACCAATGATGGGGCACTATTCCCCCCCCCACTGATACCAATGATGGGGCACTAATCCTCCCACTGACACCAATGATGGAGCACTATTCCTCCCACTGATACCAATGATGGAGCACTATTCCTCCCACTGACACCAATGATGGGGCACTATTACTCCCACTGATACCAATGATGGGACACTATTCCTCCCACTGATACCAATGATGGGGCACTATTCCTCCCACTGACACCAATGATGGGGCACTATTACTCCCACTGACACCAATGATGGAGCACTATTCCTCCCACTGATACCAATGATGGAGCACTATTCCTCCCACTGACACCAATGATGGAGCACTATTCCTCCCACTGATACCAATGATGGGACACTATTCCCCCCACTGATACCAATGATGGGGCACTATTACTCCCACTGATACCAATGATGGGACACTATTCCTCCCACTGATACCAATGATGGGGCACTATTCCTCCCACTGATACCAATGATGGGGCACTATTACTCCCACTGATACCAATGATGGGGCACTATTCCTCCCACTGATACCAATGATGGGGCACTATTACTCCCACTGATACCAATGATGGGACACTATTCCTCCCACTGATACCAATGATGGGGCACTATTACTCCCACTGATACCAATGATGGGGCACTATTCCTCCCACTGATACCAATGATGGGGCACTATTACTCCCACTGATACCAATGATGGGACACTATTCCCCCCACTGATACCAATGATGGGGCACTATTCCCCCCCCCACTGATACCAATGATGGGGCACTAATCCTCCCACTGACACCAATGATGGAGCACTATTCCTCCCACTGATACCAATGATGGAGCACTATTCCTCCCACTGATACCAATGATGGAGCACTATTCTTCCCACTGATACCAATGATGGAGCACTATTCTTCCCACTGATACCAATGATGGAGCACTATTCCTCCCACTGATACCAATGATGGGGCACTATTACTCCCACTGATACCAATGATGGGGCACTATTCCCCCCACTAATACCAATGACGGGGCACTATTCCTTCTACTGATACCAAATCTCTATAGTGTGTACTTGTCTCAGTACAGAGCACTAAGTGCCATTTCTGTCTGCTGCCTCCTCCCTCTGCTATGTGCATGAGTCACTTCTGACAAGTTTTCCTGACTCCAAGAGATAAAAAGGTGGCAGGGGAGGGACCTCCAGCTGATTGACAGCCTCAGCTCTATTCCTCTGTGCTCTGTGAAGGGGGGTGTGTCCCATTCCCTCCAATCAGCACTTTGAGATCTCCTCACTGAGCTCTGCAAATTGTAACTCCCCACTCCCTTTTTTTCTGAACCCTTAGACAAGCTGTATAAATTCTGGAATTCGAACGGATGAAGAGAAGACTGCAGATAAACAGGTACAACTTATGCAGAAGGATTTGTTTCATCTCACATGAGGCCGGTCACTTCCCTGGGTGCATGGAAGGGTTTGCAACCACTTTAAAATACTTTTTTTTTTTTTTGTGGTCTTTCATGCAGTTTTGCAAGCTGGTTAGACGGTCTCTTTAAATTCATCGCAGACGATATATATATATACAGATTCCCTGTACAGTGGCAGATCCCCGACCCACGACATGAAAATTCATATAAAAAGGAATATAAAATATATTTTATAGAAAATTGATAGAAACAATTATTACAGATGACACATATACAGTATACAGATTCCCTGTACAGAGCGGATCCGGGATCCAATGCCAATCAATGGATCCTCCATAGATTCCCCTTCACTCCTCACCGGCAGCTTCTATATTCATCTATTGTACACAAAACCTGCGAGAGTCAGCAGTAAAAGTGTTTGTAAACTTCAGACATGAAATATAAATGAAGCATATCCTCTATAGGAGTGATCTCCAAACTGCGACCCTTTACTTACCTTCCCTTGGGGCACTATTCCCCCCACTGACACCAATGATGGGACACTATTCCTCCCACTGATACCAATGATGGGGCACTATTCCCCCCACTGACACCAATGATGGGGCACTATTCCTCCCACTGATACCAATGATGGGGCACTATTCCCCCCACTGACACCAATGATGGGGCACTATTCCCCCCACTGACACCAATGATGGGGCACTATTCCTTCCACTGATACCAATGATGGGGCACTATTCCTCCCACTGACACCAATGATGGGGCACTATTCCTCCCACTGACACCAATAATGGGGCACTATTCCTCCCACTGACACCAATGATGGGGCACTATTCCTCCCACTGGTACCAATGATGGGGCACTATTCCTCCCACTGACACCAATGATGGGGCACTATTCCTCCCTCTAATTCCATAGATGCACTATTTACTCCCACGGATGCCAGTACATTTTCCCTCCCACAGTCCGGCCCCCATAAAGTCTAAAGGACAGTAAACTGGCCCTTTGATTAGAACGTTTGGAGACCCCTAATCTATAGTGTGTACTTGTCTCAGTTCAGAGCACTAAGTTTCATTCCTGTCTGCCGCCTCCTCCCTCTGCTATCAGCATGAGTCAATTCTGACAAGTTTTCCTGACACCAAGAGATAAAAAGGGGACAGGAGAGGGAGCTCCAACACACAGCATGTGATTGACAGCCTCAGCTCTGTCCCTGTGGGCTGTGTGAAGGGGATGTCTTCCTTCCCTCCAATCAGCTGTAGCGCTGGCTCCTGAGGAGCAGGCGCTATGTGTTTTTTCAAAGTTAATTTTCCTGAAACCACAGTTGGGTTTTGGGGCTAATTTTACAAAATGTCTGGTTTCAGTACCAGTCTGGCTGGGCTGCACTGAGTTCTCCTTGACCGCAAGTGTCGCTGTCACCACCGGCAAGGGCAGGGCTGGACTGGGACAGAAATTTGGCCCTGGACTTCATCCAGACCGGCCCACTTACATTTTGAGTGTCCTATCAGCACCCCCTTACATCAGAGTGTCCCATCACCAGCCCCCTTACATCAGAGTGTCCCATCACCAGCCCCCTTACATCAGAGTGTCCCATGAGCAGCCCCCTTATATCAGAGTGTCCCATCACCAGCCCTTACATCAGAGTGTCCCATCAGCACCCCTTACATCAGAGTGTCCCATCACCAGCCCCCTTACATCAGAGTGTCCCATCACCAGCCCCCTTACATCAGAGTGTCCCATCACCAGCCCCCTTACATCAGAGTGTCCCATCACCAGCCCCCTTACATCAGAGTGTCCCATCAGCGCCCCCTTACATCAGAGTGTCCCATCAGCGCCCCCTTACATCAGAGTGTCCCATCAGCAGCCCCCTTACATCAGAGTGTCCCATCAGCAGCCCCCTTACATCAGAGTGTCCCATCAGCAGCCCCCTTACATCAGAGTGTCCCATCACCAGCCCCCTTACATCAGAGTGTCCCATCAGCAACCTTACATCAGAGTGTCCCATCACCAGCCCCCTTACATCAGAGTGTCCCATCACCAGCCCCCTTACATCAGAGTGTCCCATCACCAGCCCTTACATCAGAGTGTCCCATCAGCACCCCTTACATCAGAGTGTCCCATCACCAGCCCCCTTACATCAGAGTGTCCCATCAGCGCCCCCTTACATCAGAGTGTCCCATCAGCAGCCCCCTTACATCAGAGTGTCCCATCACCAGCCCCCTTACATCAGAGTGTCCCATCAGCAGCCCCCTTACATCAGAGTGTCCCATCAGCAGCCCCCTTACATCAGAGTGTCCCATCAGCAGCCCCCTTACATCAGAGTGTCCCATCACCAGCCCCCTTACATCAGAGTGTCCCATCACCAGCACCCTTACATCAGAATGTCCCATCAGCAGCCCCTTACATCAGAGTGTCCCATCAGCACCCCCTTACATCAGAGTGTCCCATCACCAGCCCCCTTACATCAGAGTGTCCCATGAGCAGCCCCCTTACATCAGAGTGTCCCATCAGCACCCCCTTACATCAGAGTGTCCCATCACCAGCCCCCTTACATCAGAGTGTCCCATCACCAGCCCCCTTACATCAGAGTGTCCCATCAGCACCCCTTACATCAGAGTGTCTCATCAGCAGCCCCCTTACATCAGAGTGTCCCATCACCAGCCCCCTTACATCAGAGTGTCCCATCAGCACCCCTTACATCAGAGTGTCTCATCAGCAGCCCCCTTACATCAGAGTGTTCTATCACCAGCCCCCTTACATCAGAGTGTCCCATCACCAGCCCCCTCACATCAGAGTGTCCCATCACCAGCCCCCTTACATCAGAGTGTCCCATCACCAGCCCCCTTACATCAGAGTGTCCCATCACCAGCACCCTTACATCAGAGTGTCCCATCAGCAGCCCCCTTACATCAGAGTGTCCCATCACCAGCCCCCTTACATCAGAGTGTCCCATCACCAGCCCCATACATCAGAGTGTCCCATCACCAGCCCCATTACATCAGAGTGTCCCATGAGCAGCCCCCTTATATCAGAGTGTCCCATCACCAGCCCCCTTACATCAGAGTGTCCCATCACCAGCCCCATACATCAGAGTGTCCCATCACCAGCCCCCTTACATCAGAGTGTCCCATCACCAGCCCCCTTACATCAGAGTGTCCCATCACCAGCCCCCTTACATCAGAGTGTCCCATCAGCACCCCTTACATCAGAGTGTCCCATCACCAGCCCCCTTACATCAGAGTGTCCCATCACCAGCCCCCTTACATCAGAGTGTCCCATCACCAGCACCCTTACATCAGAATGTCCCATCAGCAGCCCCCTTACATCAGAGTGTCCCATCAGCAGCCCCTTACATCAGAGTGTCCCATCAGCACCCCTTACATCAGAGTGTCCCATCACCAGCCCCCTCACATCAGAGTGTCCCATCACCAGCCCCCCGTACATCAGAGTGTCCCATCAGCACCCCTTACATCAGAGTGTCCCATCAGCACCCCTTACATCAGAGTGTCCCATCACCAGCCCCCTCACATCAGAATGTCCCATCACCAGTCCCCTTACATCAGAGTGTCCCATCACCAGCCCCCTTACATCAGAGTGTACCATCAGCAGCCCCCTTACATCAGAATGTCCCATCACCAGCCCCCTTACATCAGAATGTCCCATCAGCAGCCCCCTTACATCAGAGTGTCCCATCACCAGCCCCCTTACATCAGAGTGTCCCATCACCAGCCCCCTTACATCAGAATGTCCCATCACCAGCCCCCTTACATCAGAGTGGCCCACTAAGCCATCGGCCCACCAGGAAACTCCCGGTAGTCCCGATGGCCAGTACATGCTTGGGCAAGGTTAAGAACGCAGTCTAGCTGGGTGTATTGAATGCCACTGTTCTTTCGGGAGCCAGCCCAGTGGGAGTGTTCTCCTGCTGTGCATTCTGGGAGGTGGTATTTAAGGTACGGACATTGTTTTCTGCCTGTTCGATTTGGGTGGTCCTTCTGACCCAGCCCCATGGCCCTCCTGTCCTGGGGGTGTGGAACTATGCATTTGGCTGGCCCGAGGCAACGCAACTGCAGGGACAGGCCTGAATGGATTTCGGAGGCCTATTGATCCAAAGATGGTCCGGTGTCGTCTCATCTAAGGGAGAGGCCCAGCCACTGGAGAAACCCCAGGGGAGGACTCTTCAGGAGAAGGCCGTGCGCAAGGCTGGCTTCTCTGAAGGAGCCTGGAGGCTTAGTTGAAGGACACTACATGGATCTACACTCTTACGGTATTGCCGGATCGGCTGAGAGATACTGGTACCCTATGATAGCTCTTTAAATTTGTCTATGTCCCTCAGTAAATCACAAGTCTGTGGCAGATACTTTACTTAACACCCCACCGGCTGCTAGGCCTAGTGAGAGGAGGTCTATCCTGGGGTTGTAAAATCCAATCGTGAAACGGTTGCTCTTCTCTGAATTCTTCTATAAGAGACTTTCCATTTTTGCAGTCTAAAGTGCCTGAACTTATTCCTAACCCTCTACCCTAAACTGAGACTCTGTTTCTGTTTCAAATAAATAACAAGTTCTGGACTTTGAATGGATGAAGAGAAGACTGCAGATAAACAGGTACAACGTATATAGGTTGCGGGTCACTTCACTGGTTGTATTGAAGGGTTTGCAATTTTCTAAGCTGGTCTCAACAAATTCATTGCAGACGATATATACAGATTCCCTGTACAGTGGCAGATCCCGGACCCACGAGATGAAAATTCATATAAAAAGGAATATAAAATATATTTTATCAATAATATTATTTATATAAAAAGAAATAATTGATAGAAAAAATAATTGCAGATGACACCTATACAGCATACAGATTCCCTGTACAGGAGCAAATCCTGGATCCATGACATTAAAATGCATATAAACTGGAATATAAAATATATTATATAAATATTAATCTATATTTAAAAATAAAAATATATTATATAAATATTAATGTCTATATAAAAATAATTAATAGAAGCTTAACACTTTAATAAAAATATATAAAAAATAAATAAAAAATGGTAGAAACATAAATTTACGATGGCACGTATATATATTCCCTATGCAGAAACAGATCCTGGATCCATGAAATTAAAATGTATATAAACTGGAATATAAAATATATTATATAAATATTAATGCCTTTAGAAAAATAATAAATAGAAGCTTTAAACTTTAATAAAATCTTATTAGAAAAAAAAAAAAATGATAGAAACATTAATTTCTGATGACAATTATACGGATTCCCTATGCAGAAACAGATCCTGGACCCATGACATGAAAATTCATATAAAAAGGAATATAAAATATATTTTATCAATAATATTATTTATATAAAAATAAATAATTGATAGAAAAAATAATTGCAGATGACACCTATACAGCATACAGATTCCCTGTACAGGAGCAAATCCTGGATCCATGACATTAAAATGCATATAAACTGGAATATAAAATATATTATATAAATATTAATGTATATATAAAAATAATTAATAGAAGCTTAAAACTTTAATAAAAATGTATTAAAAAAAAAAACAATAGAAACATTAATTTCACATGGCACTTATACAGCTTGCCTGTGGAGAAACAGATCCTGTACCCATGACAATAAAATTCAAATAAAAAGGAATCTAAAATATATTTTATCAATAGTATTATTTATATAAAAAGAAATAATTGATAGAAACATTAATTGCAGATGACACATATTCAGCATACAGATTCCCTGTACAGAAGCAGATCCTGGATCCATGATATGAAAATTTATATAAGCTGGAATATAAAATATATTATATAAATATTAATGTCTGTATACAAATAATTAATAGAAGCTTAACATTTTAATAAAAATGTATAAAAAGAAAAAAATAAAACATGGTAGAAACATTAATTTCCGATGGCAATTATACAGATTCCCTATGCAGAAACAGATCCTGGACCCATGACATGAAAATTCATATAAAAGGAATATAAAATATATGTTATCAATATTATTATTTATATAAAAATAAATAATTAAGAGAAACATTAATTGCAGATGACACCTATACAGCATACAGATTCCCTGTACAGGAGCAGATCCTGGATCCATGATATGAAAATGTATATAAACTGGAATATAAAATATATTATATAAATATTAACGTATATATAAAAATAATTCATAGAAGCTTAAAACGTTAATAAAAACGTATTAAAAAAAATTGATAGAAACATTAATTTCCGATGGCACTTATACAGATTCCCTATGGAGAAACAGATCCTGGACCCATGACATGAAAATTCATATAAAAAGGAATATAAAATATATTTTATCAATAATATTATTTATATAAAAAGAAATAATTGATAGAAACATTAATTGCAGAAGACACACATACAGTATACAGATTCCCTGCAGAGGAGTAGATCCTGGATCCATGACATGAAAATTTATATAAACTGGAATATAAAATATATTATATAAATATTAATGCCTGTATAAAAAATAATAAATAGAACTTTAATAAAAATGTATATATAAAAAAAAAAAAGAAACATTAATTTCCGATGGCACATATACAGATTCCCTATGCAGAAACAGATCCTAGATCCATGACATGAAAATTCATATAATCTAAAAATGTAATATATACTGTATTATACTAATAATACTATGTATATAAAAACAATAATTGATAGAAATGATCATTGTGGGTGACACATATATGGATTCCCTGTACAGGAAGAGACCCTGAATCCGTGACATGAAAAATCTTATAAATTGAAAAATAAAATATATTATATTAATAATAATATTTAAATTGCAAAAAATAAAATAAAAAATAAAATAAATTATAGTAATGTTTATTTCAGATGGCACATACTGTATACAGAGTCCAGGATCCAAGACATAACAATTCATATACATTTAAAAATGTAAATATATTATAAAAATAATATTTATAGAAAAATAATAATAATAATAGGGATGTTCATTGCAGATGACACATACTGTATACAGATTCCCTGTAAAGGAAGAGATCCCTGGGTCTGTAACATGAAATGTCATATATATATATATATATATATATATATATATATATATATATATATATATATATATATATATATATACTAAAATATAAAATATAATATATTAATAATAATATTTATATATTTAAAAAAAATGTAATAGGAACATTCATTGCAGATGACACATACATGGATTCCCTGTACAGGAAGAGGCCCTGGATCCATGACATGAAAGTTCTTATAAACTGGAATATAAAATATATTATATTAATAATAAAATTGAAATTACAAACAAAAAAATGATAGGAATATTTATTGCAGATGGCACATATACCGAGGATCCAAGACATAGCAATTCATATACATTTAAAAAATTTAAATATATTATAAATAATAATAATAATAATATAATATAATTATATATATATATATATATATATATATATATATATATATATATATATATATATATATATATATATATATATATATATATATATATATATATATATAAATAATATTTATAGAAAACTAATAATGATAGGAATGGTCATTGCAGATGACACATACAGATTCCCTATAAAGAAAGAGATCCCTGGATCTGTGATATGTCATAAATACTCAAATATAAAATATAATATATTAATAAGATATATATTAAAAAAAAAATAATTGATAGGAACATTAATTTCAGATGACACACATCCAGGTTCCCTGTACAGGAACACAGCCTAGATCCATGTCATGAACATTTATATAAAACTGCAATACGAAATGAATAATGTAAATATTATATTTAAAAAAAAAAAGATCTATGTGGTATATATTATATATATTTATATATATATATATATATATATATATATTTTTTTTTTTTTAAATGAATGACTTTCTAATCAATGGTGGGAGAATGGTGTGAGAAATGTAATCGAAAAATAAATGCGCAATGTGCAAGAAAAGAAAATTCCAGGAAAGAAAAGAAGATTCCTGGCGACATGAAAATTCTTTTCTGCAACAACAGGAGGTGAAATTGAAGGCCTGGTTGGTTGAATTTTGCAAAATCAATGGTGGCGCCATCGGATCACAAAACGTACAAAATTTCTGATTTTTAAAAGAAAAAAAATATTTTTAGAAATTCGACCCATTTATGGTCAACATTTTTGTATTAAAAATCCTTTTTTTTAATTGGCCTTATGAAATATTCATGAAATATTCAAATTTTCTGATACTGAATTTCGGGGTGTCACTCGCTATAAGCCGTAATCATCAAAATTAAAAGAAACAAATGTTTGAAAAATATATCACTCTGTGTGTAACGAATCTATATATAAAATATATGAGTTTCACTACCACTTCAGACCATCTGGTCCACCGGAAATCTCTTTGATCAACATCTGGGGCTGGCGGATCAGTTCTCACTGATGGTACCGGTGAGTTGGTAGAAGCACTGGAGGGTGCGGGGGGGAGACCTATCTTGCCACCCATAAGAACGTAAGAATGATCAAGCGCTATGATCATTTTTATGGTGAAGGGAATCGCTGGCTGAAAAAGTTGATATCTGAATAATTCCTGTAGCTGCACCCATCATTCCGATATAACACCACAAAAGTCAAGGACGTCATATGATGTACTTTGGGAGGGAAGTGGTTTGAAATACTGAAATAAATTAACTTTTGGTAATATTCTATTTTTTATTTTTTTAATGCACGTACAGTAAAACCTTGGTTTGAGAGTAACTTGGTTCGAGAGCGTTTTGCAAGACAAGCAAAATTTTAAAATAAAGTTTGACTTGATATACAAGTAGAGCCACGTCACAACTGAGTATAAAAGAGAAGAGGGAAGCCTCAAGGTGTAGAGTTAGGGGTTAGGGGCTAGGGTTAGGGTTAGGGCTAGGGTTAGGGCTAGGGCTAGGTTTAGGGTTTAGGGTTAGGGCTTAGGGTTAGGGCTAGGGTTAGGGCTAGGGTTAGGGCTAGGGTTAGGGTTAGGGCTAGATTTAGGGTTAGGGCTTAGGGTTAGGGCTTAGGATTAGGGCTAGGGTTAGGGTTAGGGCTAGGGTTAGGATTAGGGTTAGGGCTAGGTTTAGGGCTTAGGGTTAGGGCTAGGGCTAGGGTTAGGGGCTAGGGTTAGGGTTAGGGCTTAGTGTTAGGGCTAGGGTTAGGGCTAGGATTAGGGGCTAGAGTTAGGGTTAGGGCTAGGTTTAGGGCTTAGGGTTAGGGTTAGGGGCTAGGGTTAGGGCTAGGTTTAGGGCTTAGGGTTAGGGCTTAGGGTTAGGGTTAGGGCTAGGGTTAGGGCTTAGGGTTAGGGCTTAGGGTTAGGGTTACAGTTAGGGCTTAGTTCCCTAACCCTGGTTACATTTAACAAAGGTACAACATTTTGCTACACTTAGAGGCTCCTCTCTTCTCTTTTATACTTTGTAGCTCCTGCTGGATTTGGCTTCTAATCCCCTTGTGGAGGCTTCCATTTCTTGATGGACATTCTATGGTTACTCAACCTTTCACATTTCTATAATCTTTTTATATGGACTATAAACTGAAGAACCTATCAATAAATGGTTGTGGAATGAATCATTTGAGTTTCCATTATTTCTTATGGGGAAATTCACTTTGATATAGGAGTGCTTTGGATTACAAGCATGTTTCAGGAACAAATTCTGCTCGCAATCCAAGGTTTTACTGTATACGGTACATTTTACTTTATATACATAGACAGAAATATATATATATATATATAGATAGAAATTAAAATATAGCGATTTCCGCTCATAGCGCTGTTGGCGAGATGTCTTTGTGGATGATTAGATATACACTTAGATGCGTTATAGAAGAAGATATTCCGTGGCCTGTGGCTAGGCAGTTAAATGCAATTACTCTTTCATTGCTTGGACCATGGAACAAAGAATCGCTCTAATGTAGGAAGCTAAATATATCTGAAATGTTTATTGCAACACCTGTTTGTTTCTTTTTCTTCCTTCAGATTCATTTTTAACCAGATGATCGGCGGCTACATTTCAGCAAGTAGCCGGTGTTGTGTCGAGATCTGTCTCCCATCAGATAGTGTCCGCCCCTGTACTGCGCTTGCACAGTGCGGAGGACAAGGAGACTCCGAAAGTCTCCGAAGATGAACGGCGCCTGCGCACTGAGCCCAGGTTCAAGCTCCACCATCCAAGTGGACACAGAGTTAGAATCAAAAATTGCAGAGCGAAGCAAGGCTGTGCCCGAAGCGTGGAGAGCGAAGCGAGCCTGTGAGGGGCGCTCTTACTAAGTGCTACCGTATGTCCACTTGGATGTGGGGCTTGATCCTGGACTCAGTGCGCAGGCGCCGCTCATCTTCGGAGACTTTCAGAGTCTCCTTGTCCTCCGTACTGCGCAAGAGCTGCGCCTGCGCAGTACGGGGCAGACACTATCGGATGGGGGGGACAGTTTTTGGCAGAACACTAAGGGAAAGTTGTACTTATTCACTGACCTGCTGATGGAGCCGACAGATTTGGGACGCCGCGGTTGGTGTTGATCTCTACTTGAGAGTCGGGATTGTTTATTTATTGAGTTGTTGATTTACTTAACCGGTTCCCAAATGGCTCACGTGCATTTACGGGGGCAGAATGGCTCCCCTGCGTGAAACCCCATACAGGTATGGGGGTTCCTTTAAGAGCCACCAGAAGGTGCGTGCGTGGCTCCGGAGGGGAACCCGCCGGCCACGCACGATTGCATGCACGAGCGCCAGCACAGGGATTTGTGTGTGTAAACACACAAATCCCTGTGCTGTCAGTGGAGAGGAGACATATAGTTTGTTCATAGTAAGAAGGAACAGCGATATGTCTTCTCTCCTACTCCCTATCCTATGTCCAATCCCCATACAGTTAGAACACGTTGAGGGAACACACATTTAACCCCTTGATTGCCCCCCTAGTGTTAACCCCTTCCCTGCCAGTGACATTTTTACAATAATCAGTGCATTTTTATGTCCATGTCCTTGATGTATTCTTCTCCCATCCTCTCCTATGATTGGACGCCTGATTGCGTCCAATCACAATGCCTGTCATTTCAGCCAATCAGGTGACGGGTAACAGATATTGAACACCTGATTGGCGGAGAGGCGGTTCAGTGTTATAATATTCATTCGCTTTTCTAACACACCTGGGCGAACTGCCAGCGCCAAGCATGCCGCTCGTAGGTCACCTTTTTTGATGCATGTTAGAGCCTATGGCTCTAATCAGGTGCTTCAGAAGCACCCCCTGCCTCTGCAATTCAGGCATCAGTCACCTGAAAAGGGGTACAATGGGTAGGGGTACCCCATAACCATTCACATAGGGTGGGGGGCCAGGATCTGGGGGCCCCCTTGTTAAATGGGGCTTCCAGATTCCGATTAGCTCCCTGTCCACAGACACCGGAAACCAATGGCCAGGGTTGTCGGGAAGAGGCCCTTGTCCTCATCAACATGGGGACAAGGTGCTTTGGGGTGGGAGGGTACAGGGCTTGTGGCTTGGTATGGTTCAGGACTGGGGGGGGGGGGGGGCGCTCGCTCGTCCCCACCCCCTTTCCTGACCTGCTCGACTATGTGCTCAGATAAGGGTCTGGTATGGATTTTGTGGGGGACCCTACGCCATTTTTTATGGCTTGGGGGTTCACCTGAAAAATAAATGATAGTGGGGGATTGTCTGATGGGGAGAATAAAAGTATAGGCTTTTCTGAAGAGAAGGGTTTTCAGGGATCACCTAAAAGTGGACAGAGTTGGAGATAGAGAGTTCCAAAGGATGGGAGAGGCTCGGGAGAAGTCCTAGAGGTGAGCATAGGAGGAGGTAATATTATGAGCTCGGTTTTGAATAGATTGAGTTTAAGGAAGTGGTGTGACATTCAGACCGATATATCTGTCAGTAAATTAGGGATGCGTAAGGAAACTGACATTGTGAGCTGAGGGGTAGAGAGATAGATTTGGGTGTTGTAGAAATGATATTGAAAATCATGGGGGGCTATCAGCTGACCTAGGGAGAAGATGTAGATTAAGAATAGGAGAGGGCCAAGAATAAAACCTTCGGGGGACCCAGACAGAGAAAGGAAGAGGAGAGGAGGAAGTAGAAGTATAAGTGATACAGAAGGTGCGGTGGGATAGGTAGGATGAGAACTATCGAAGAGCACAATCACTAAGACCAAAAGAGTAAAGTTTTTTTTTTTTTATTTGAGGAAGGGGGTAGTCAACCCTATCAAAAGCAGCCAAAAGGTCCAGAAGTGGGAGTACAGAATAGTGTACACTGGTTTTTACTGTTAGTAAGTCTTTTGTGAGTTTTAGGAGAGCAGTTTTTGTGTTGTGTTGAGGGAGAAATCCAAACTGAAGGCGATCAAGAAGGTTATTCTTAATGAGATGGTTTGACTAGACTGATGTTGGGAGCTGAGAGGTAGAGAGATAGAATTGGGTGTTGTCAGTGTAGAAATTATATTGAAAACCATGGAAGGCTATCACTTGACCCAGGGAGGAGGTGTAGATTGAGAATAGGAGAGGTCCAAGAACAGAACCTTGGGGGAGCCCGACAGAAAGGCGAGGAGGAAGAAGAATTGTAAGTGACACTGAAGGTGCGGTGGGATAAGTAGGATGAGAGCCAGCAAAGAGCACAGGCACGGAGACCAAAAGAGTCAAGTTTTTTTGTAAGAGGAGGAGGGGTGGTTACCGTATCAAAAGCAGCCAAAAGGTCTAGAAGTGGGAGTACATAATAGCGCCCATTGGTTAATGAGGTGGTCACTCAGTTGGTTGAAGAGACTGCTGTTTGGAACTGAGGGGTAGAGAGATAGATGTGGGTGTCATCAGTGTAGAAATTATATTGAAAGCCATGAGAGGCTATCAGCTGACCCAGGGAGGAGGTGTAGATTGAGAATAGGAGAGGTCCAAGAACAGAACCTTGGGGGACTCCGACAGAGAAAGGAAGAGGAGAGGAGGAAGTAGAATTGTAAGTGACACTGAAGGTGCGGTGGGGCAAGTAGGATGAGAGCCAGCAAAGAGCATAGGCATGGAGACCAAAAGAGTCAAGTTTTTAATAAGAGGAGGAGGGGATGGTCAGTCGTATCAAAAGCATCCGAAAGGCCTAGAAGTAGGGGTGCAGAATAGTGTCCATTGGTTTTTGCTTTTAGTAAGTCATTTGTGAGTTTTAAAAAAGCAGTTTCTGTGGAGCGTTGAGGGCAAAATCCAGACTGAAGGTGATCAAGAAGGTTATTCTTAATGAGGTGGTCACTCAGTTGGTTGAAGAGACTGATGTTGGGAGCTGAGGGGTAGAATGATAGATTTGGGTGTTGTCAGCGTAGAAATGATAGGATATAGGAAATGGGACTTTTAAGTTGCCATTAGAAAAAAACAGTACATATTTAATTACAACTAATTTTATTAATTTTAACAATATAATTATTTTAAAAAAAAGTTTTTTTTACATTCAGTATTGAGTTATAAATTCATATCCTGTTACAGTCCCTTTTACTCTACATGTTTCACTCTAGCAAGAGCATCTTCAGGAGATTTTTAGTGCTGCATGAAGTTTAACACTGTGAAGAGAATATATAATATTACAATTCATGAATACCAATAAAACATCATTACAGATTCAGTTTCAATAGTATAAATAAAATGATAAATAATACATTTTACATTTCAAAAAAATCTTTTTTCACAATTCATTATGAAACCAAGAGAAAGAAATATTGTGTATATATACCTGGTAGTCTAAAAATTATTCTGGAGCAAACTCTCGAAATAACTAGATCAATCTTCCAAAATCTAGGTCAAGATACTTCGAGTTAATTAAGGATATCAACTTATTTTCACGTAAATTAATGTTTAAGGTTTTTTTTGAAAAAGAAGCAATCACAAGTTCCGTCGCAATCCTTAGATAATCCCCTTTGGGATGAAATTACAATAGATGATTTAAAAGCTCTAGATAATCTAATGGAGCTATGGGAGGAGGGTCACACAGATGAGAATGGATCCTCCAGCCAGGAGGTTAATCAGTCTCAGTCAATGGATTATCTTTGTTCCCATGTTGAAGCATTAACATCATATATATAAGACACTATGGACCTTCTAAAGACCTTTGATGGGATGCATGTCCCCAGGGGAGCTTAGTTGGTCACAACTAATGTGAAGGGCCCTCTACAACTCCATTCCCCATAAGGTGGGGGTTCGAGTTGTGGAGGGCTTCATCTCAGAACGTGAAAAAAACATCTAAACCCTACAATAGATTTATTCTTCACCTCTTGTGCCTCATATTGAAAAACAATGTGCTTTTGTTCAATGGCTCCCACTACCTTCAGGTGCAGGGGGTGGCGATGGGGACAAAATGTGCCCCATCGTACCCCAACCAGTTCCTGGGGGGGAGCGGGTTAATTCATCGTTTGGGAATATAAACCAAAATCCTGAGCATTTCCGGCTCTTCAACCAACCCAAATATTTGGGCTTTCACTAAACAAGTTACAAATAAAATCCAAAACAATAAATGGAAGGGACTGTCCTGTTCCAATCTAACCTATGGACAGCAGGAAGTGATTCGCTCCTTGCAGGAAAACTCCAATTTAATCAACAAGCCCTCCGATAAAGGGGGGCAATTTGGTGGTAATGGACTGTACCCAATATGAGGCTATGATTATGGATCTTCTTAACAACAAAAGCTGGTACAGAAAGGTATCTGTGGGGTTTGTAAATAATATAATCATGCGTTTTAGGAAGCTAATAGTTTCAGCATATCATAACAAATTGATCAACAAAAAAACTTGGGAAGTTCAAAATATTGAATTTCCAAAAACTCCAACATTCTACGCCTTGCCTAAGATTCACCAAAGCATATCCCATCGTCTCTGGCATTGTGTGCCTCATGAAGGCTGCCAGCCAGATGGTAGATGATTATCTTTGTTCCCATGTGGAAGCATTAACATCATATATATAAGACACTATGGACCTTCTAAAGACCTTTGATGGGATGCATGTCCCCAGGGGAGCTTAGTTGGTCACAACTGATGTGAAGGGCCCTCTACAACTCCATTCCCCATAAGGTGGCAGTTCGGGTTGTGGAGGGCTTCATCTCAGAACGTGAAAAAAACATCTAAACCCTACAATAGATTTATTCTTCACCTCTTGTGCCTCATATTGAAAAACAATGTGTTTTTGGTCAATGGCTCCCACTACCTTCAGGTGTAGGGGGTGGCGATGGGGACAAAATGTGCCCCATCGTACCCCAACCAGTTCCTGGGGGGTGGGGGGGGAGCGGGTTCTTTTTTTATAGAGAGGACATGCAGGAGTTCTTGGATACTAATCTGGCTTTGTTTCATTGACGATATTTTTTTATATGGACAGGAACACAAGATGAATGGCTTTCATTTTTCAAGACCCTTAAACAAGCGCAGAAAGGGCAAGGGATTTTCCAAAATGGCGATGTAGGTCGCAGCGATGAGTTTCAGACGTCACATCTGTAGTGGTTAGCACTCTCACCTAGCAGCAATAGGGTCACTGGTTCAAATCCCAACACTATCTGCCTGGAGTTTGCATGTTCTCCCTGTGCCTGCGCGGGTTTCCTCTGGGTAGTGCGGTAATTTTCTCGCTTTTTGATGCCTTTTCATATTTCTTTGTAGGACACCTTGTTGGAATACTGTTTTACAGCCAGCAAATTTATACAATAGTGGGACATCCCACTGCTGGATATATTTTTCCTCTTTAGGAGGCTAGCTTACTATTAATTAGGAGAATCCACACTGCTATCTGGCTTATCATTTCCCACATCTACTTCTCTTTTCCAATGAAAAGAGTGAAATATTGCTCAGACTCCTATATTTCAATAAATAAGGTAAATCTCTAAATGCTATGTAGAAACTAAATAGCTAATATATCATTAAATTCTTAATTTATAGGAAGTCTTCTCTCCCTATGGTTGCAATAAAATGCCTAGATTTTGGAAGATTGATCTAGTTATTTTCAAGAGTTATCTCGAGAATCATTTTTAGACAAACAGGTATAGATACACATTATTTATTTTTCTTTCAGCTT
Organism: Lithobates pipiens; assembly: GCF_037356315.1. Taxonomy (NCBI): domain Eukaryota; kingdom Metazoa; phylum Chordata; class Amphibia; order Anura; family Ranidae; genus Lithobates; species Lithobates pipiens. The sequence goes on along the minus strand of NW_027507685.1, from coordinate 261,290,646 downwards.
GATAATGAATTGAGAAAAAGGATTTTTTTTTTCAAATGTAAAATGTATTATTTATCATTTTATTTCTACTATTGAAACTGAATTTGTAATGATGTTTTAATGGTATCCATGATTAGTAATATTCTATATTCTCTTCATAGTATTAAATTTCACGCAGCACTAAAAATCTCCTGAAGAAGCGCTTGCTAGAGCGAAACATGTTGAGTAACAGTGTATGAATTTATAACTCAATACTGAATGTAAAAAACTTTTTTTTTTAAATAATTATAATGTTAAAATTAATAAAATTATTTGTAATTAAAAACTTACTGTTTTTTCTATTGGCATCTTAAAAGTCCCGTTTCCTATATCCTATAAAATTTCTTTGTATATCGTGATGTGGTTCCTTTTGGTTTCTCAGTACCCCAAATCCTTTTTTTCAGTGTAGAAATTATATTGAAAGCTATGGGAGGCTATCAGCTGACCCAGGGAAGATTGAGAATAGGAGCGGTCCAAGAACAGAACCTTGGAGTACCCTGACGGAGAAAGGAATTGGAGAGGAGGAAGTAGAATTGTAAGTGACACTGAAGGTGTGCCGGATAGGCAAGATGAGAGCCAGCAAAGAGCACAGGCACAGAGACCAAAAGAGTAAAGTTTTTCTTTAAGGGGGGGTCAACTATATCAAAAGCAGGCGAAAGGTCCAGAAGTGTAAGTACAGAATGGTGCCCATTGGTTTTTGCTGTTAGTAGCGGTTTCTGTAGAGCGTTGAAGGCGAAATCCAGGCTAAAGGCGAGCTGAGGGGTAGCAAGACAGATTTTGGATGGCATCAGCATAGAAGTTATATCGAAAACCATGGGAGGCTATCAGCTGATCCAGGGAAGAGGTGTAGATTTAGAATAGGAGTCCAAGAACAGAACCTTCGGGGGACCCCTACAGAGAAAGGTAGAGGAGAGGAGGAAGAAGAATAGAAAGTGACACTGAAGGTGCGGTGACACAGGTAGGATGAGAGACAGTGGAGAATACAGTCACGGAGACCAAAGGAGTAACGTTTTTTTGAGGAGGGGGGTAGTCAACTGTATCAAAAACAGCCAAAAGGTCCAGAAGTAAGAGTACAGAATAGTGTCCATTGTTTTTTGCTGTTAGTAAGTCGTTTGTGAGTTTTAAGAGAGCGGTTTCTGTTTGGTGTTGAGGACAAAATCCATACTAAAGGCGATCAAGAAGGTTATTCTTAATGAGAATTGGTTGTAGACCAGGTGTTCTAGGAGTTTGGAGGAAAAGGGAAGCAAGAAGATGGGGTATAGGTTGTAAAGATTGTTGGGGTCCAAGGAAGGCTTTTTAAGTGTAGCATCCTGATGTTTAGGCAGGGTTACTCCTGAATTTGTCTGCCAGGTTTAGTTACCTTGGCTCATTGATAGGGATCAATTGAGTTCATCCTAAGTTTGGAATTGCTGCACTTCTCTCTTCTGCCAAGGGGGGCCAGGTACCTGGTGACATTAGATAAGAGAAGGCAAAACAAAGACAGATTAGGAGTATATGGGGTATCTCAGCCAATGGGCCAGGGTTTTCTTAAATCCCTTAGCCTTCTGGGAGAACCTATATATTTGGGTGGAGCCAGGTGATCGGTGTTCCGTGCCACCTGGATGGCTGTCTAGGTGGATGTGTGTTGTACTGCCCGGGCTGCTAAGCTGGAGTTTGGGCCTATCCCGGTGACATCTGGCTGATAGGCTCTCTGAGGGCCTATCCAGAAGCAAGAAAGCAGCATAGGGTTGGGATTGCGGGCTTGCATTCCAACCAGAAGTGATGATTATGCCAGCTGGAGAACCTGTTGTGGTCAGAGGTAGAGGGGAAGTTGTCGCCACTAAGGGACTGACCACCTTATTACCAGGGACCACAGTGAGTAGCTGAAGCAAGTACCGGACCAGTACATTTCTCACCAACCAAGGACGGTGAAGAATCAGGAAACTTCAGCGGGTGTCAACCCAGGCACCCAGCCAGAGGAGGTAACGCTTGCAGAGCACCCTTGTGTGTCAAACCAGGGACCGAGCAGGCCAGTGGGGTGAAGCTTGAAAAGTATCTGAAGTGCCAAGCTAGGGACCCAGCAGAGAAGCGGGGGGGGGGGGGTGCTTGAGGAAGATATTTAAGTGAAGTTTGGAAGAGCTCAAGGGGGATTCAGTAGCAGTGTATCAGCAAGTCTAGTGAGAGAGAGACTGGGAGCTCAGTGGGTTGAGAACCTACAAGGTGTGTCTAGTGCCCATAAAACTATCTCACATTACACCCACTACAGGGGCGGATCCAGGGGGGGCAACGGGGAAATTGCCCCCTCCGAGAATACGGCCAGCGGATGACAGCGCGGCCGGTTCCGCGGGTGCCAGCGCGGCCGGTTCTGCGGGTGCCAGCGCGGCCGGTTTCATGGGTGCCAGCGCGGCCGGGTCTGCGCTGAGTGGACGGGTTTGGGGGGCAGCTGGGCGGCTTAGGAGGGCTACTGGCCAATCAGGAAGCCAGCGGGCAGGGGAGCAGGGAGATGACATCATCTCAACACTGCCCTGCATCCCTCCAGTTCCGCCCTTACTGTGCGGGAAGCTGTGTGCAGCAGAGAGATTACATCATCTCTCTGCTGCTTATCTTCACTCTGGGACACAACAAAAGAACACCTTAGCAGAAAAGTGACACAGTAGGTGACAATCCGCAATGTGTGGCAGGCTACGTGGCAATCCGCAATGTGTGGCAGACTACGTGGCAAGTGGCAATCCGCAATGTGTGGCAGGCTACGTGGCAAGTGACAATCCGCAATGTGTGGCAAGTGACAATCCGCAATGTGTGGCAGGCGACGTGGCAAATGACAATCCGCAATATGTGGCAGGTGACGTGGCAAGTAACAATCCGCAATGTGTGGCATGTGACGTGGCAAGTGACAATCCGCAATGTGTGGCAGGTGACGTGGCAAGTGACAATCCGCAATGTGTGGCAAGTGACGTGGCAAGTGACAATCCGCAATGTGTGGCAGGCGACGTGGCAAATGACAATCCGCAATGTGTGGCAGGTGACGTGGCAAGTAACAATCCGCAATGTGTGGCATGTGACGTGGCAAGTGACAATCCGCAATGTGTGGCAGGTGACGTGGCAAGTGACAATCCGCAATGTGTGGCAGGTGACGTGGCAAGTGACAATCCGCAATGTGTGGCAGGTGACGTGGCAAGTGACAATCCGCAATGTGTGGCATGTGACGTGGCAAGTGACAATCCGCAATGTGTGGCAGGTGACGTGGCAAGTGACAATCCGCAATGTGTGGCAGGTGACTTGACAAGTGACAATCCGCAATGTGTGGCAGGTGACGTGGCAAGTGACAATCCACAATGTGTGGCAGGTGATGTGGCAAGTGACAATCCACAATCTGTGGCAGGCGACGTGGCAAGTGACAATCCACAATGTGTGGCAGGTGACTTGACGAGTGACAATCCGCAATGTGTGGCAGGTGACGTGGCAAGTGACAATCCACAATGTGTGGCAGGCGACGTGGCAAATGACAATCTGAAATGTGTGGCAGGTGACGTGGCAAGTAACAATCCGCAATGTGTGGCAGGTGACGTGGCAAGTGACAATCCGCAATGTGTGGCAGGTGACGTGGCAAGTAACAATCCGCAATGTGTGGCAGGCGACGTGGCAAGTGACAATCCGCAATGTGTGGCAGGTGACGTGGCAAGTAACAATCCGCAATGTGTGGCAGGTGACGTGGCAAGTGACAATCCGCAATGTGTGGCAGGTGACGTGGCAAGTAACAATCCGCAATGTGTGGCAGGCGACGTGGCAAGTGACAATCCGCAATGTGTGGCAGGTGACGTGGCAAGTAACAATCCGCAATGTGTGGCAGGTGACGTGGCAAGTGACAATCCGCAATGTGTGGCAGGTGACGTGGCAAGTAACAATCCGCAATGTGTGGCAGGCAACGTGGCAAGTGACAATCCGCAATGTGTGGCAGGTGACGTGGCAAGTAACAATCCGCAATGTGTGGCAGGTGACGTGGCAAGTGACAATCCGCAATGTGTGGCAGGCGACGTGGCAAATGACAATCCGCAATGTGTGGCAGGCGACGTGGCAAGTGACAATCCGCAATGTGTGGCAGGTGACGTGGCAAGTAACAATCCGCAATGTGTGGCAGGTGACGTGGCAAGTGACAATCCGCAATGTGTGGCAGGTGACATGGCAAGTGACAATCCGCAATGTGTGGCAGGCTACGTGGCAAATGACAATCCACAATGTGTGGCAGGCTACGTGGCAAGTACCAATCCGAATTTGGTGACAAGTGACGTGGCAAATGACACCCTCAGGGCTCCCACTATATTATCAGTGCCCGTCAGTGCAGCCATATCAGTGCCCATCATTGAAGGAGAAAAGCTACTTATTTAGAAAAAAATTTAAAAGAAACAAAGAAAAACTTGTTTTTTTTTTTCTGTGTTTTTTTATTTGTTGCGCCAAAAATAAAAATCGCAGAGGTGATCAAATACCACCAAAATAAAGCTCTATTTGTGGGAACAAAATGATAAAAAAATTTGTTTGGGTTCAGTGTAGCACGACCGCGCAATTGTCTTTCAAACTGCGACAGCGCTGAAAGGTGAAAATCGGCACCTGGGCAGGAAGGTGTCTGAGTGCCCGGTATTGAAGTGGTTAAAGTACGCATTGGCTGAAAAACACTCGGCACTTTCCCGTCTATAAATGTAAAAAAAATTTTATGTTTAACCGCGGCGCACCTTGTAAATCGCACCACCAAGTAAAATACGATTGGCTTGTGGAGCCTCCGCTGTTCCAAGCGCTGCCGCTCACTCCGAGACTTTTCATACGGGTAAGAAATCTTTTCATTTATAGGGAGGTAATTTAGCTGAAGATCAATTTGTGTGCAAAGTGTATTTTTTTTTTTTTTTTTGCAATTACCAGCGCGGCCGGCCTCATTTGCTGGAGAAAACAAACTTATTGATGGAGCGTGCCACGGCTTAGCCCTGGGTAACTACATTATGTCAGTCACATTTGATTACAAATCTATAAAGATGTCAGAAAAGGTTTTGACAATTCTAATCAATAATAATGTAAGGATTACGTACCTGAACTTTACAAATTCATGGAATATGATGCCCTGGAGGAGCCGCCTGTCACTTCTCAAAGACAAGCCGGATGCCAAAATTATTGCCAGTAAATGGCAAGTCGCTCATTTGGAAAAAAACATCCGACGTAATGGGTGCAGGAAATATTACCCCCCCCCCCCCCGCCACTACCTGAAATGGCTACAGATACATTTATGCAGATTTTAATCTGTTTTTTTGCATAGAGTATGTAATGTGACATTTAGAGGGAAAACTGTGGGCAAGATTTAATAAAAAATTAAAACTATTAGCCTTGTTTGGGCGGAAATATTTTCAAGAAATATTATTAACACATTAAGCTACTGTATAATGTTTTCCCTTTGTAAATGACTTAACCCTTTCTTGCTCAAGTACCATCAAAACTTAGTGATCTCCAAACTGCCCCCCCCCCCCCCCCCCCGCTTTGTCTTTATCCAGCCTTTGGGGCACCATTCCTCCCACTGACACCAATGATGGGGCACTATTCCTCCCACTGACACCAATGATGGGGCACTATTCCTCCCACTGATACCAATGATGGTGCACTATTCCTCCCACTGATACCAATGATGGGGCACTATTCCTCCCACTGACACCATTGATGGGGCACTATTCCTCCCACTGATACCAATGATGGTGCACTATTCCTCCCACTGATACCAATGATGGGACACTATTCCTCCCACTGATACCAATGATGGTGCACTATTCCTCCCACTGATACCAATGATGGGGCACTATTCCTCCCACTGACACCAATGATGGAGCACTATTCCTCCCACTGATACCAATGATGGGGCACTATTCCCCCCACTGATACCAATGATGGTGCACTATTCCTCCCACTGATACCAATGATGGGGCACTATTCATCCCACTGATACCAATGATGGGACACTATTCCTCCCACTGATACCAATGATGGTGCACTATTCCTCCCACTGATACCAATGATGGGGCACTATTCCCCCCACTGATACCAATTATGGGGCACTATTCCTCCCACTGATACCAATGATGGGGCACTATTCCTCCTACTGACACTAATGATGGGACACAATTCATCCCACTGACACCAATGATGGGACACTATTCCTCTCACTGATACCAATGATGGGACACTATTCCATCCACTGATACCAATGATGGGGCACTATTCCTCCCACTAATACCAATGATGGGGCACTATTCCTCCCACTGATACCAATGATGGAGCACTATTCCTCCCACTAATACCAATGATGGGGCACTATTCCTCCCACTGATACCAATGATGGGGTACTATTCCTTCCACTGATACCAATGATGGGGCCCTATTCCTCCCACTGATACCAATGATGGGACACTATTCCTTCCACTGATACCAATAATGGGGCACTATTCCTCCCACTGACACCAATGATGGGGCACTATTCCTCCCACTGATACCCATGATGGGACACTATTCCTTCCACTGACACAAATGATGGGACACTATTCCTCCCACTGATACCAATCATGGGGCACTATTCCTCCCACTGTCACCAATGATGGGGCACTATTCCCCCCACTGATACCCATGATGGGACACTATTCCTTCCACTGACACCAATGATGGGACACTATTCCCCCCCACTGATACCAATGATGGGGCACTATTCCTCCCATGCCCATGCTTTGATCTAAACCAGGGGGTCTCCAAACTATGCAATTCCCATCATGCCTAGTCATGTCTGTGAATATCAGACTTTTACAATGGGACGTGTAGTTCTGCAACATTTGGAGGGATGTAGTTCAGAGATCTACATCTCCTTTCTGTTAGTAAGTTGTTTGTGAGTTTTAGTAGAGCGGTTTCTGTGGAGTGTTGAGGGTCCAGGCTAAAGGCGATCAAGAAGGTTATTCCCTAATGAGGTGGTCACTCAGTTGGTTGAGGAGACTGATGTCGGGAGCTGAGGGGTTGAGATACAGATTTGGGTGGCATCAGCATAGCACTGATATGGAAAACCATGGGAGGCTATCAGCTGACCCAGAGAAGAGGTGTCAATTTAGAATAGGAGAGGTCCAGAAACAGAACCTTGCAAGGACCCCTAGAGAGAAAGGTAGAGGAGAGGAGGAAGAAGAATAGAAAGTGACACTGAAGATGCGGTGGCACAGGTATGATGAGAGACAGTGAAGAATACAATCACGGAGACCAAAGGAGTAACAATTTTTTTGAGGAGTGGGTAGTCAACTGTATCAAAAACAGCTGAAAGGTCCAGAAGTGGGAGTACAGAATAGTGTCCATTGGTTTTTGCTGTTAGTAAGTCGTTTGTGAGTTTTAGGAGAGCGGTTTGTGTGAAGTGTTGAGGGCGTAATCCAGAATAACGATCAAGAAGGTTATTCTTATTGAGGTGGTCACTCAGTTGTAGACTAGGTGTTCAAGGAGTTTGGAGGAAAATGGAAGCAAGGAGATGGGGTATAGGTTGTAAAGATTGGTGGGGTCCAATGAAGGCTTTTTAAGTGTAGCATCCTGATGTTTAGGCAGGGTTGCTCCTAAATTTACCTGCCAGGTGTAGTTACCTTGGCTCATTGTTAGCACCCTTGTTAGGGGGTCTCCAAACTATGCCTCTCCAATTGTTCAGGAACTACAATTCCCATCATGCCTAGTCGTGTCTGTGAATGTCAGAGTTTTACAATACCTCATGGGACGTGTAGTTCCGCAACAGCTGGAGGGATGTAGTTCAGAGATCCCTGTTCCGTTGTAGCTCTGGCTGTATGTTTAGGCTCGTTGTCTTGCTGGAAGGTGGAACAAACTTCTGAGGGTTTTATCCCTGACCTGTCTGGTGTGTTCCTTGGCCTTCATGATGTCGTTTGTTCACTTCTCTAACAGACCTCTGAGGGCTTCACAGAACAGCTGCCTTTATACTGAGAATAAATTACACACAGATGGACTCTATTTACTAATTAGGTGACTTCTGAAGGCAATTGCTTCCACTGGATTTCAGTTAGGGGTATTAGAGTAAAGGGGGGCTGAATACAAAGGCACCCCATGCTTTTCACATATTTGTTTTTTAAAAAAATGTTGTTTTTGTGTTATCATTCATTTTCTCTGAAAAATGGCCACAAAATCATTCTGCCAGGGTATGTAAATCTATGAGCACAACTGTATGCATTTATTATATGCTAATGTAGTTCTATATGGTTGCAAAGTCTTCTACAACATTTTTTTTTTCTAAATGTCATTTTTTTCTATTTATAGTGATACTGTGTACAGTAATTCAAAAACCCCCCTGAAGAAGCCATTTCATGGTGAAACATGTTGAGCAGAAATCACTGTACTGTAAACCTGGACAACATGTGACTTATGTGGACTCTATTTAGAGCTGTATTTATACTGAGATTAAATGACACACGAGAGAACTTTATTTACTAATTAAGTGACTTCTGAAGGCAATTAGTTCCACCAGATCCCCCCCCCCCCGCCAGACACACACAATTTCACATATTTATTTGTAAAAAAAAATGTTGAAAACCATTTATAATTTTCCTTCCACTTCACAATTATGTGACACTTTGTGTTGGCTCCGCTCGGGACTGCGAGAGGAGCCGAGAGCCGCCGAGATACACAGGACTCTGTATCGCCATTTTTAAACATCAAGACTGCAATGACAAGGCTACACTGACAAGGCTGCAAATGACACTGGACAAGGCTGCAGATGGATGGACAAGGCTGCAGATGGATAAGCAAGGCTGCAGATGGATGGACAAGGCTGCAGATGGATGGACAAGGCTGCAGATGGATAAGCAAGGCTGCAGATGGATGGGCAAGGCGGCAGATGGATGGACAAGGCTGCAGATGGATGGACAAGGCTGCAGATGGATGGGCAAGGCTGCAGATGGATGGGCAAGGCTGCAGATGGATGGGCAAGGCTGCAGATGGATGGACAAGGCTGCAGATGGATGGACAAGGCTGCAGATGGATGGGCAAGGCTGCAGATGGATGGACAAGGCTGAAGATGGATGGACAAGGCTGCAGATAGATGGGCAAGGCTGCAGATTGATGGACAAGGCTGCAGATGGACAGTGATAAGGCTGCATTGATGGGCATTTAAATTAAAGTTTTTTTTCCTTAAACTTCCCTCCTAAACTTGGGGTGCGTGTTATGCTCCAATAAATACGGTAATGTATAGAAGGTAGGGCCCGAAAGTGACTCAAGCCCAGGGGCCCCCCACCACCCTAAGTCCTGCCCTGAACATGTGTGTGGTTTGTGCTATTGGCAGAAGACGAGGGACAGAAATCTGGTGTAGTAGGTTGACATCAAATTTTGCGTTAAAATTGGCGACAGTGCGAGTGAAACTTTAGCTCTGTTACAACAGGCTGATGTTAAACATTGAATGGTGAAAAATGTAGCGCTAACTATTACACATGTATCACAGTATACACATAATAGCCAGAGTGATGAGGAAATCAGTTCCACATAGAAATCGAAAATAAATAAAAATATAAATGAAAAAGTCCAATGTGTGGAAGGGTCCTGGAAAGGACAGGTGTAAGTCCACCTCCGGAAGGTGGTTACTCAGGGATGGAATACACTGGCACTATCCGGCATTTAGAGCAGTGTTTCTCAACTCCAGTCCTCAAGGCGCCCCAACAGGTCATGTTTTCAGAGTTTGCCTCAGATGAACCGGGGCTGTGGTTGTTACTAAGGCAGTGAAACTGATCAAATCACCTGTGCAAAATAATGGAAATCCTAAAAACATGACCTGTTGGGGCACCTTGAGGACTGGAGTTGAGAAACACTGATTTAGAGCATCAAAGATGGTACATCTTCAACCAAAGGGAGAAGTATATCTACTCTTACCCGAAAAGATGGACTCGAATGTCAGCAAAAACGAGCCAGTCAAGCGACGGTGCCAAGATTGACAAATCGACATATCTCCGGGGGAAACCAAAGACCTCCAAACACGACTCCAAGAGGTGTGCAGGTAACTGCCAAACTGGAACCCGGATGTCAGGTCACCTTTAGGCGAGGTGACAGATGCACACCGTAGGGATCAGGAGTGCACCGCAAGGTTGTGGACCCTACGGCTGACTGCTGCGGACGGGAGACAGGTCCCACCAGGGTTAGAGCGTAAGATTCCCTGGGGTGCGGAGTCTAAGAGCCAGCAGGTGTTCACCAGAGCCTCAAATGGTGAGGATGGACTTGGCTGCAACTGGCTCCAGGTCGCGACCCCCAGGGTCCCCCAGCTCACACCCACAGTAGGCAACAGGAGGATAGGGATGGTGAGGGACAAAGCCAAGGTTGGGGCCACAAGCAGACAAGAATAGTCGGGGACACGCCAAAAGGTCAGGATCACAGGCAACAAGGATAGTCAAGACACGCCAAAGTCGGTAACGGAAAACAGTAGAAAAGCACACGGCAGGAAACAGGAAGCTAACACACAAATGAATACACAATGGTTGATCAGCACTGATGGCCTGCAGTGCACAGGTTAATATAGGGCTCCCTGATAGGGACTGGGGTGGAGCCATGCTTAGAGGAGAGGTTATAAAAACCACCAGGTGGAAGTGGCTGGCCTCTTAGTCTGAACACATGAGGGGAGGTAAGCAAACACAGGAAGATCACTGCATAACCATGACACCGGACGTAAGGAACACCAAGGCTGGAACTGAGGCATAGGAAGCCAAGCTGGCCTCTCATCCGGGAGGGTATGGAAAGAAAAAAATTCCTCCCTATGGTGTAGGTCCAAAAGTGGGGTTTTATTATAAAAACCAACATATATCAGTAGGAATAAAAACTGAGATCACAGAGTAAAAAAAAAAAAGCAATGTGGGAAGCAGAGAGCCAAGCCCATGGTGAGCATTACATGAAGAAATCAAGTGTTTTTGAATGGCATAGGTGGTTTAAGGAGGGATGGGAAGATGTCTACAATAATGCAAGAAGTGGGCAGCTAAACACAAGGATAGATGCAAATGTGGGCAGAGTACGAACCCTTGAACGCTCAGATCGAAGAACGATGGCAGAAGAATTGAACATGAACAGGGAAACGATGCGGCAGATTCCAATGGAGGGTTTGGGAAGGAAAAAGATTTGCCACAAAGTTGGCGCCTCTAATCTTGACAGAAGATCAGAAAGGACATTGTCTTCAAAATTCATTCGTCCCTTTGAAGAATTCAGAGATGTCTGACGCTGTTTTTTTTTCCAGGCCCATTCCGTGAATTAAATTGTCACACCTCGTAGACACCAGTAAATTATTCAACTCAATCCAGCAATACATTTGGGAGCCTCTGAAGTGATTAGAAAGTTAATGGGGGGGGGGGGTACCCTCTTATCCAAATGTAATCATGCAAAAAGCCGGAGACCACCCCCCATGGTCATTAGAAGAATGGACTATCTCGGTACCAGTATGTGTACAAACAACTAGGTTTAAAAATCACATCATATTTTATTTGTATAAGAATTAAAAGTGATGTGTACAAATAGAAGGGGGTAAACATACATCACAAAATATTACATCATTAAATATTCACAAGAAGGGGGCGAGTGCTTCATACCAATACTACACCAACCTAGATGATACATTGATGTCAAGGTTTGTGGCACATGTCTCACACGGTATAACGAACATCTTCTACATGTTTCGCAGACCATGCTGCTTCTTCAGGAGGAATGGATCAGTGTGACATCTATAATAAACAGGACTTTGTTTCTAATGCCGCGTCCGCACAATGGGAATTCTCGTTGGAAAAAGCTCTGATGGTTTCCCCATTGGAATTCCGACGGAATTCCGCTCAAACTGTCTTGCTTACACGTGGTCACACCCAATTCTGACCGCCAAGAACGCGGTGACGTACAAGACGTACGACGGGACTAGAAAAAGAAAGTTCAATACCCAGTAGCCAATAGCTTCCGTCTCATAGTTGAATCTGAGCATGCGTGAGTTTTTGCTCGTCGGATGTGCATACACACCATCGGGATTTCCGAAAGAAAGTTTTTCCATCTGGAAAATTGAGAACACGCTATCAAATTTTTGCTGGCGAGAATTAAGCCAGCTAAATTTCCGATGGAGCGTACACGCGGTCGCATTTTCCGATGAAAAGCTCTCTGTCTTTTGCTGGCCGAAATTCCGATCGTGTGTACTCAGCATAAGAGAATAGGTGCAGGAACACCCCCCCTTCCGAGTCAACCCTTCATTACATCATATTTTATTTATACAAAAAATTAAAATGATTTGTGTACACACAATGGGGGGGGGGGGGGTAAACATAAATCACAAAATATTACATCATTAAATATTCACAAGAAGTGTGAGTGCCTCACACCAATACTACACCAACCTAGCTGATACAGTGATGTCAAGGTGTGTGGCACATGCCACCAATGGTATATCAAACATCCTCTACATGTTTCGCGGATAATGCCGCTTCTTCAGGAGGAATTGATCAGTGTAACATCTTTAATAAAACATAATGATCAGACAAGGAGATATAGCACAAATAACCAAAGATAAGCTGTGAAATGTCTTAATTTTTACGTTGATTGTGACTAACTACTACTACTAGCTATGAATTAATAAAGAAAAGTAAACTGAGACTTTAATGATATGGCTCCTTAGTCAATGAGTTACACATCAAAAGAAGAGAACACCCTTAAGCTTATTTTTTTTATTTTTCATGCAAAAAAGATCAAACATCCTTTAAAACATCTAATACTGCGTAAACACGACCGGACTTTTCGACAGACTAGGTCTGACGGTCTTCCGAAGGACTTTCCGAATGAACGGACTTGGCCACACACAATCACGCCAAAGTCCGATGGATTACAACGTGATGAGGTACGACCTGACTAGAATAAGGAAGTTCACAGCCAGTAGCCAATAGCTGCCCTAGCGTTGGTTTTTGTTCGTCGGAGTAGCATACACACGAACGGATTTCTCGATAGGAACTGGGTCTGGCGGAGTTCCGACCGAAAAATTTGAAACATGTTCTATTTCTAAAGTCCGTCAGATTTTTGGACAGCAAAGGCCTGATGGAGCCCACAAAAGGATCGAATTGTCTGAAAGAATTGTTCCGTTGGACCTTTGCTGTCGAAATGTCAGGTCGTGTGTACGCGGCATAACACTCCCAATATCCTATCAGCACTCTGTCCACCTAACACTCCCAACATCCTATCAGCGCTCTGTCCACCTAACACTCCCAACATCCTATCAGCGCTCTGTCCACCCAACACTCCCAACATCCTATCAGCGCTCTGTCCACCTAACACTCCCAACATCCTATCAGCGCTCTGTCCACCCAACACTCCCAACATCCTATCAACACTCTGTCCACCTAACACTCCCAACATCCGATCAGCGCTCTGTCCACCTAACACTCCCAACATCCTATCAGCGCTCTGTCCACCTAACACTCCCAACATCCTATCAGCGCTCTGTCCACCTAACACTCCCAACATCCTATCAGCGCTCTGTCCACCCAACACTCCCAACATCCTATCAGCACTCTGTCCACCCAACATCCTATCAACACTCTGTCCACCTAACACTCCCAACATCCAATCAGCACTCTGTCCACCCAACACTCCCAACATCCTATCAGCGCTCTGTCCACCCAACACTCCCAACATCCTATCAGCACTCTGTACACCCAACACTCCCAACATCCTATCAACACTCTGTCCACCCAACACTCCCAACATCCTATCAGCACTCTGTCCACCTAACACTCCCAATATCCTATCAGCACTCTGTCCACCTAACACTCCCAACATCCTATCAGCACTCTGTCCACCTAACACTCCCAACATCCTATCAGCACTCTGTCCACCTAACACTCCCAACATCCTATCAGCACTCTGTCCACCTAACACTCCCAACATCCTATCAGCGCTCTGTCCACCCAACACTCCCAACATCCTATCAGCACTCTGTCCACCCAACACTCCCAACATCCTATCAGCGCTCTGTCCACCCAACACTCCCAACATCCTATCAGCACTCTGTCCACCTAACACTCCCAACATCCTATCAGCACTCTGTCCACCTAACACTCCCAACATCCTATCAGCACTCTGTCCACCTAACACTCCCAACATCCTATCAGCGCTCTGTCCACCCAACACTCCCAACATCCTATCAGCGCTCTGTCCACCCAACACTCCCAACATCCTATCAGCACTCTGTCCACCTAACACTCCCAACATCCTATCAGCGCTCTGTCCACCCAACACTCCCAACATCCTATCAGCGCTCTGTCCACCCAACACTCCCAACATCCTATCAGCTCTCTGTCCACCTAACACGCCCAACATCCTATCAACACTCTGTCCTTCTAACACTCCCAACATCCTATCAGCGCTCTGTCCACCCAACACTCCCAACATCCTATAAGTGCTCTGTCCACCCAACACTCCCAACATCCTATCAGTGCTCTGTCCACCCAACAGTCCCAACATCCTATCAACACTCTGTCCACCCAACACTCCCAACATCCTATCAGCACTCTGTCCACCTAACACTCCCAACATCCTATCAGCACTCTGTCCACCCAACACTCCCAACATCCTATCAGCACTCTGTCCATCCAACAGTCCCAACATCCTATCAGTGCTCTGTCCACCCAACAGTCCCAACATCCTATCAGCACTCTGTCCACCTAACACTCCCAACATTCTATCAGCACTCTGTCCACCCAACACTCCCAACATCCTATCAACACTCTGTCCACTTAACACTCCCAACATCCTATCAGCACTCTGTCCACCCAACACTCCCAACATCCAATCAGCACTCTGTCCACCCAACACTCCCAACATCCTATCAGCGCTCTGTCCACCCAACACTCCCAACATCCTATCAGCACTCTGTCCACCCAACACTCCCAACATCCTATCAGCGCTCTGTCCACCCAACACTCCCAACCTCCTATCAGCACTCTGTCTACCCAACACTCCCAACATCCAATCAGCGCTCTGTCCACCCAACACTCCCAACATCCTATCAGCACTCTGTCCACCCAACACTCCCAACATCCTATCAGCACTCTATCCATAGCATGGTCACATCCTGTTCAGATTAGTAAGGTGCCTTGGTAGACACCAATGAGGAAGAAGACTAAGGCCGCGTACACACGGGCGGACTGTTCGCCCAACCTTGTCCGCTGAACAGTGTTTGGGCAGACAGTCCGCTCGTGTGTGGGCTTTCAGCGGACAGTTTCAGCGGACAGTTGGACGGACAAAGTCTTTCGGAAATTCCGAAAAACTGTCCGCTGAAACTGTGTTTGAGCGAACAGTCCGCCCGTGTGTGGGCCTGTCCGCTGTACTTTCGAAATGAGCGGACTGTTCCCGCTCGGAAAGTCACATCAACCCATGTGACCAACCCATGTGACATATACCATGTGACCCCGCCCCATTGTCACTATATAAGTGGCAACGCAGGGCGGCTCTGGCATTCCGGCCGGAGGGAGCGACGTGTCAACATCTCCTGGAAGAAGAACAAGAAGAAGAACACGAACGGAAGTCGGCGGCGACAGCGGCGACAGAAGACCGGGCCACCGCCTGTAAAAGAGCTACAAGAAGGCGCGGTGGCCCGGCAGAAGAACCGAAGGCGGCGACAGAAGAACGGAAGACGGCGACAGAAGACCGGGCCACCGGACCAGGCGCGGTGGCCCGGCAGAAGAACCGAAGAGGGGGACAAGACCCCCGAAGTCGGGAGAAGAGGCCGGCGGCGGGGAGGAAGAAAGCCGGACTCCTCCGCTAGCAAAAGAGCTACACACACATAGCGGAGGAGTCCGGCGAGAAGACCCCCGAAGACGGAAGACCCCCGGCTGTGCAATAAAATATTTTTTTCCCCTGTGTTGTGTTTTTATTTGTACTTTATTTCACAGGTGAATGGGTAGGGGTACATTGTACCCCATACTCATTCACATAGGGTGGGGGGCCGGTATCCGGGGGCCCCCTTCTTAAAGGGGGCTCCCGGATTCCGATAAGCCCCCCGCCCGCAGACCCCGACAACCAACGGCCAGGGTTGTCGGGAAGAGGCCCTTGTCCTCATCAACATGGGGACAAGGTGCTTTGGGGTGGGGGGGCCGCGCGGCCCCCCCTTCCCCAAGGCACCCCCCCATGTTGAGGGCACGCGGCCTGGTACGGCTCAGGAGGGGGGGCGCGCTCGCTCGCCCCCCTTTCCTGGCCGGCCGGGTAGCGTGCTCGGACAAGGGTCTGGTGTGGACTTGGGGGGAACCCCCACGCCGATTTTTTTCGGCGTTGGGGTTCCCCTTTAAGCCCATTCCAGGCGGCGGAGCCCGCGACGTATCCTTCGCGGGCCCCGCCTACCTGTACACGCGCTCGAAGTGGGCGGATTTGCCTCCTCCTTACGTGGGCGAGTCCGTTCATTTCAAAAGTTGAGCGAACTGTTTGCCCAACCTTGTTCGTCAAACAGTCCGCTCGTGTGTGGGCAAGTCCGCTCATGCAAATTTTGAGCGGACTGTTTGACAAACTGTTTGCCGAACAAGGTTGGGCGAACAGTCCGCGCGTGTGTACGCGGCCTAATACTTTGACGGACAACTTCTCACCTTCTGAGAAGGAAAGCATGCATACAGAGAAGGTTTGAGAAAAAGCTGGAGAATAGGATTTACATACCACCAACAGTTTGCACAACTCATTACAAACTAAAGAGAGACAGTACAGTTGCAATACAATCCAAAAGAAGATAAAGGCTCTGCTCGTAAAAGCTTATATTCTAAAAGAGTCTATCCTCATTGGAGTCTACCGAGCCACCTTACTGATCTGAACAGAATGTCACCATGCTCCATAACTAAAGTTCAAAGCTTGTCTATTCTTGCCATCTGATGAGTGTATAGATTGGTGGAGGGACTTCATGGTGAAAGGTTACCTGGTGGCAGGGCTCAAGTCCTGCGGGAACGCATGGGAACGGAGTTCCTGTACTTTTTCCACAACAGGAACTCCCGTTAGCAGCCGTGTCCTGCAAGACTGTGAAGTATGCGAGGTGTGTGGCAGGTGCTACACCAGCAGCCACCGACACAGCTTGCAATAGTAAGTGCTGCACACCTGACCGTTCAGGTATTGCCAGTAGAGGGCCCCATGGCAGCTTCCGCTTCCATCTACCTGTCAATCACAGCTAGCTGACGGGTAGATCAGGTCTAGCTGACAGGTAGATCAGCTATTCTGCTTACAGGACATGCAGGGAGAGAGGGGAGCTGAGGGAGGAACATCAGTTTGGGGTGGTAAGCTGAGCACAATACCTGGCAAAGTTTAATGCCAGGAGGGAAGTTTATGTGGAAATATGTGAAGGGTTGGAATAGCAGCGAGTGTGTGTTGGAGCCCCTGCAGAGTTTGCAGCCCCCCCACGCTAACATATATCTCCTAAGCAGGAACACATCACTATCTCCCCAAGCATTAAATCCAGATAATGTGCAGTTTATTTATGACCTTTCCGTTTAACCCTGTGTTATCCAAACTCTGTTCAATGAAAAGTGTAAACTCACCACATAAACACTCTATATACAAAATAAAATTCCCCAATAAAGATCAGAACATGATGTTCACATTCGCATGGAAGCACAGTGAATGAATGCTGATTATTCAGAGAATTACCGGATTTATGTTTGTTGAGGATCGTTTTTTTTCATACACACAATATGAAAATTGGATGAAAAATATCACTTTTGAAGCGTTCGTGCATATGAGCGTATCATTTTATTTTATTTTTGGTGGGGAAGTGGATCTTGGGTATATCTTTATACTGGAAATGGTCTACTCTCTGGTGAGTGGTTTAGGCGCACCTCACTAATACAGCAGTTTCTTGGATTCAGAGAAGACTTCTTTGATCACGTCACAATTTCATGCTCAACATGTTTTGCATTAACAGCTTCATCAGGAGCTGGCCATAGACTGACATATCTCCATATAACATACATCTCCTCCTCCTCCTCACAGACTCAAACCACTGCCCAGCCTGTTTCTACTGCCCCTTTCAAATGAACCCTACATAGGGGGGTGGGTGGGAATTTTTCTCCCCGCCGCTCACGACTGACATCACATCCTCCCCCTCGCTTCCTTCTCTCCCGGTGAGCGTGTCCCTTGCTGAGGTCCCTCCCCTTTTCTTAAAGGAGACATGCCTCAGCCCACTGACAGCGTGACTCTGCAGTCTGCACATGTCATGCTGTCCCTCCGCCGATCCTCGGCTCCAGGACTCCCTGAAAGTACATAAACAAATGTAACAGTGTGTAGGGTGAGTATCGCCTACTATACATATAACACAAATTCTGGAGCCTGCAGCCCTTCAGGTGCCCCCTGAGGAGGTGTTATGGGATTTGATTTCTGAAGGTTTCTCTGTCAGTGTTGGCAGGTGTTGAGGGAAGGTCACCTGCCGGAGGTGTGTGCCTTTTCCTCAGTTGTCAGGGAAGTGGGGTAAGTAGACATTCCCGGGTGGGGGGTGGGGTGTACAGAGAATCCCAGCTGGTGACTAGGAGACACTGAGTGGTGTCTTAGCTCACCAGTGACATCAGTTCCATCATGGCAACAGGATGGCACTCTCCTCCTCTTGCCTCACTGAGCTTGGTTACCATTCATTGTTGCCAGCACACAGCACAGACACTTCCCCATCCTGGGCTGTTCTCACCTTGTGCTCCTCTCCATTCAGGAAATGGCTCACAGCTTCTCCCCAGCCAATGGGAACAGAGGGGCGTGGACTGTGGAAGGCAAAGTCGAAGCCCAGTACTGGAGCATGGCTGTGGGGCCCTAGGGCAGATTGGAGCTGGATTTTGTGGAGGATATGACAATATGAGAGGGAGGCTGCAGGGGCCCCCTGGCGCTAGGGGCGGGGTTGCGATTGTGACCCCTGCAACCCCTTATGCTACACCCATGCCCATGTGTATGGGGCTTAAGCACGACAGGTAGCTGAGTTACCAGTTTGGCCATAAATACCAGGGTATATTCCTCATTATAAACACAGATGATCAGATAAGCAGTGAAACATCTCCAGTATTACAAAACCAGTGTAGCTAAATGTGACTAACTACCAGTGTTGGTCATCTTACTTTAAAAAAGTAATTAGTTAAGTTACTAATGACTTCTCCCAAAAAGTAATTGCGTTAGTAACTCGGTTACTACATTGGAAAAGTAATTAGTTACTCAGCAAAGTAACTGTGACTTTTCTTTAATATTCTAGAGACGGGACTAGTGAAGGAAGTGAATGTCACCGACTCCATCGGCGAGATTGACACCTCGCTGGCCCCATCACCTGGTATGGATTTAAAGGGGAACCCCTACGCCGAAAGAACGGCATGGGGGCACCCCAAAGTCCATAGCAGACCCTTATCCGAGCATGCAGCCCGGACGGTCAGGAAAGGGGGTGGGGAGGAGCAAGCGCCCCTCCCCTCCTGAACCGTACCAGGCCGTGTGCCCTCAATGATGTACCCCTACCCATTCACCTGGGGAAAAAAGTGTTACTAAAAAAAAACACAACACAGGTTTTTAAAGTACTTTATTACACAGCAACGGGGGTCTTCTCGCCAGGCTCCTTCGCTATCTTCTGCTCTTTTACCGCAAGCTCTTTTACTAGCGGAGGAGCCCGGCTCTCTCCTTCGTTGACGCCGCCGTCCGGGGGTCTTCTTCCAACTTCGGGATCTTCTTCCGACTTCAGGGGTCTTGTCCCCCTCTTCGCTTCTTCTGCCGGCCTCCGCTATCTTCTTACAGCTCTTTTACTAGCGTTGGCCCGGTCTTGTTGCTGTCGTTGTCATCGCCGCCTTCATCTTCTTCTTTTCTTCTTCTTCTTCCTTCCGATTTTGACACAATGCTCTCTCCGGCTGTAATGGCAGGAACGCGTTGTGCAGCGACTTATATAGGCATAAGGGGCGGGGTCACCGGGTGATGTCACATGGTGACCCCGCCCCTTATGATGTCACAGTCCCATCCCTGCCATTACAGCCGGAGAGAGCGTTGTGTCAACATCAGAAGGAAGAAGAAAAGAAGAAGAAGAAGAAGGTGGCAACGACGACGACAGCGACAAGACCGGGCCAACGTAGTAAAAGAGCTGTAAGAAGATAGCGGAGGCCCGACAGAAGAAGCGAAGAGCGGGACAAGACCCCCAAAGTCGGAGGAAGACCCCCAGACGGCGGCGTCGAGGAAGGAGAAAGCCGGGCTCCTCCGCTAGTAAAAGAGTTAGCGGTAAAAGAGCAGAAGATAGCAGAGGAGCCCAGAGAAGAAAATACCCCCGAAGTCAGAAGAAGACCCCCGTAGCTGTCTAATAAAGTACTTTAAAAACCTGTGTTGTGTTTTTTTTTTATTAACACTTTTTCCCCCAGTTGAATGAGTAGGGGTATATCGTATCCCATACTCGTTCATATAGGGTAGGGGGCCGGAATCTGGAAGCCCCCTTATTAAAGGGGGCTCACGGATTCTGATAAGCCCCTTGCCCGCACATCCCGACAACCAACGGCCAGGGTTGTCGGGAAGAGGCCCTTGTCCTCATCAACATGGGGACAAGGTGCTTTGCACCCCCCTATGTTGAAGGCACGCGGCCTCGCTCATCCCCAACCTCCTTTCCTGACCGGCTGGTCTGCTATGAACTTTGGGGGGACCCCCACGCCATTTTTCCGGCGTAGGAGTTCCCCTTTAAATCCATACGAGGCGACGGGGCTCGCGAGGCGTCAATCTCGCTGATGGAGGCGGCGGCATTCCCTTCCTTTGCTAGTCCAGTCTACCTGGAGTCAGGTTCCAAATGAACGCTGACTTCATTTTTCAGTGTCCGCCCCCCCCTCCCCTCCCTCCCTACATCCTCTCTCTCTGGATAGGCGGGGTGGGATGGGGCAGTCCAGACAGGATGTAATTGCGGTAACGCCGCCCAAGTAATGGGAACGGCGTTACCATGAGGGGAAGAATAATCACCCTCTAAAGTAACTGCGTTAAGTAACTCCGTTTATTTTAACTGAGTTACTTACATCACTGCTAACTACTACTACTAGCTTTACCATGACCTGGATAAATGAGAACCTTCACAGACAACACTGGAATTCCCAAGTCAATCAACTTGTCGACAGCAATGCAAAACCTAAATGCTAAATGCCATTATTTCAGTTGACATTGACCTTTTCGATGAAACTGACGCTTTGGTAATGACTCTACATTACACTGGTTTTATGATAGATCAAAACGGGTACAAAGCCTATTTTGTCGGTAACCAGCTGTGCAAGGTGAATATTACTCCCTCTGCCAAATGAAAAGGAGCTTAGCAGCAATGATAGGACTTTTAATTCATGTAAAGTCTACTTGAACATTATTATCTCCTTCTCCTTCCCCCCCGTCTAAACCACACAGAGAGAGTTACGTTATTTGAAAAGCAAGGCGACGATCTCCACTTTGAAAGCTTTAGATATCAAAGCAATTACTGACTGGTATCCCGACGTAACTCTATCCGCGATGGCTTTGTATAAAATTATTGAGTCAGTGGTGAGTAGATTTTCCCCACGTATTGAATATTAAAAAATGCGTCCGCTACAATAGCATGCGCTTCAATTACCTTCCCCATTAAAAAAAGATGCGCCGCGTTTTAAAGTCTGGATGTTTTAGAGGTAGTTTGAGATGTGAATAATGAGATTTTTTTTTTTTTTTTTTTCCTGGATGCAGATGTACTGGTGGGAAGGCGAAGAGAGAGAGAGTGCCGCTGAAAGGAACGGAGGAGGACGCTCTGTAAAATATTTAAAAACGTTACGCTGACAGCTCCCGTTATTATTTATTTAAATGTTTATTAAATTTTTGTTTCCTTTGAAGTGATAGCAAGAGACGGGGGCTCTTGGCAGGTAAACGTTGCAAACACTAGGATGTTTGCCCACTTAACCCTACACCTGTCAGCCTTTATTATTTTCAGTGTCAAGGCAGAAGCCCGCCAGAACGGAGACAATTGCATTCTTCGGGCTCCTCAAATTATTCCAGTCATGTTGTTATGCCGTTTGTGATGCTGAGTGCCACCGGTATGGCACGTAATAACACAAAGAAAAAAAAAAAAAAGGTTTTGTGGGTCATCCTGTAAAAAGAGATTCAAAGCAGAAATAGACAAACTTTCAGAAATGCCATTTGACAGCGGTGGGATCAAATCCTTCCACTGGACTAAACTAAATGCCAAACAAAACTTTTTTTTTTTTTATTGTATATTAGGTGGTAGGCAACCAAAAGCAAGAAAGTTACTTATGAGGTGCTCATGTAGTAAACATTAATATAATAAAGAAATATTTTAAAATAAAAGGTTAAAAATGCATGGATCAAAAGATTCCACACGATGTTACAGCATGTGTGTGTCAGGACCCAGCTCTGAACCTGCGGCCTCAGCTGCGTCTGGTAGTAGCTCTTCTCACTGAGCCATCTGAGATGCAGGACAGTACCCTGCCTGATTCCTTAGACAACCTTGCCTTGTGACTTGTTTCTCTTGAACCCTTTGCTCCTCCAATGAATTTCTTATTTAAGCCATGCCTTTGCACTTCCTGTTTGCCAGATTATTGTGCTCTCTCCAGCCAATATCTCGTTCTTGTTGCTCATGCTGCCCTCTCCATTACCACTTGTTACCGAACCTTGGCTTTCTCCTCTACTACACTTTCAGCTTAATCCCAACCTGCGTGTTACCAACAGTTGGCTTGTTTCTCTAGTACACCTCCGCTTGATCCCAACCTGCAACCACTTGTTACCAACCATTGGCTTGTTTTTTTACTACACCTCCGCTTGATCCCAACCCGCAACCACTTGTTACCAACCTTTGGCTTGTTCCTCTACTATACTTCTGCTTGATTTCAACCTGTTACCACTTGTTACCAACCATTGGCTTGTTTCTCTACTACTACTCCGCTTGATCCCAAGCTGCAACCACTTGTTACAAACCTTTGACCTGTTCCTCTACTATACTTTGGCTTGATCCCAACCTGCAACCACTTGTTACAAACCGTTGGCCTGTTCCTCTACTACACTTCGGCTTGATCCCAACCTGCAGCCACTTATTACCAACCATTGGCTTGTTCCTCTACTATACTTCTGCTTGATTTCAACCTGTAACCACTTGTTACCAACCATTGGCTTGTTTCTCTACTACTACTCCGCTTGATCCCAAGCTGCAACCACTTGTTGCCAGCCTTTGGCTTGTTCCTCTATTGTCTGCTTGATCCCACCTGCAACTACTTGTTACCGACCTATGACTTGTTTATCTACTACACTTCTGCTTGATCCCGACCTGCGACCACTTGTTACCAACCTTTGGCTTGTTCCTCTACTATACTTCTGCTTAATTTCAACCTGTAACCACTTGTTACCAACCATTGGCTTGTTTCTCTACTACACCTCCGCTTGATCCTAACCTGCAACCACTTGTTACAAACCTTTGACCTGTTCCTCTACTACACTTTGGCTTGATCCCAACCTGCAGCCACTTGTTACCAACCATTGGCTTGTTCCTCTACTACACTTCTGCTTGATCCTAACCTGCAACCATTTGTTATAAGCCTTTGGCTTGTTTCTCTACTACACTTCCGCTTGGTCCCAACCTGAAACCACTTGTTTCCAGCCTTTGGCTTGTTCCTCTATTATCTGCTTGATCCCAACCTGCAACCACTTGTTACCGACCTATGACTTATTTATCTACTACACTTCTGCTTGATCCCGACCTGCGACCACTTGTTACCTACCTTTGGCTTGTTCCTCTACTATACTTCTGCTTGATTTCAACCTGTAACCACTTGTTACCAACCACTGGCTTGTTTCACTACTACACCTCCGCTTGATCCCAACCTGCAACCACTTGTTACAAACCTTTGACCTGTTCCTCTACTACACTTCGGCTTGATCCCAACCTGCAACCACTTGCGACAGACCTTTGACCTGTTCCTCTACTACACTTCGGCTTGATCCCAACCTGCAACCACTTGTTACAAACCGTTGGCGTGTTCCTCTACTACACTTTGGCTTGATCCCAACCTGCAGCCACTTGTTACCAACCATTGGCTTGTTCCTCTACTAGATTTCTGCTTGATCCTAACCTGCAACCATTTGTTACAAGCCTTTGACTTGTTTCTCTACTACACTTCCGCTTGATCCCAACCTGAAACCACTTGTTGCCAGCCTTTGGCTTGTTCCTCTATTATCTGCTTGATCCCAAACTGCAACCACTTGTTACCAACCTATGACTTGTTCATCTACTACACTTCTGCTTGATCCCAACCTGCGACCACTTGTTACCAACCTTTGGCTTGCTCCTCTACTACACGTCCACTTGATCCCAACCAGTAACCACTTGTTACCAACTGTCAGACTTCCACTTACCAGACCAGTGAGTCCGCTTGGGCAGAGGGTGGTCTCCCATACGTGTCCGACTTACAACCCCTGGTAGAGTAGACAGGTGGCTGGAAGTGCGGAGTGGTATGAGAGCCTATGATGAGGGCCCAGGAGCTGGAAGCAGGAGAAACCCCGAAGCAGCAGGTGAGTAGGCTGGAACACAGGCAATTGGGGTGTGGAGCAGGGGCTAAGAAGATGGGTCAGGTGGGCAGCAACGGTACAATAGGAACAGGCAGGAGCGAGGTCAGAACAGGCCGAGGTCAGGTGCAGGCGGAGATCAGGGGTGTCCAAGAGAAAGCCGGGTCGTCAGGAGATCGGAGATACAGGAATACAGATACAGGCAACGAAGCAGGGACCGGGGGAGCTGATGATCAGGCAGCACTTGAGTGGAGTATGCTGCAGACCTAAATAGGCCGATTGGCGCCAAACACGTGCGCAGGCACGCACATAAGCGCACAGGCACGCACATAAGCGCACGTGCACCCGCACGCGCGTGCGCGCTCGCCCGAGCACCAGCACGCACACCAGCACCACCAGGAGTGCACACAACAGCGCGCACCGGCATGCACCAGCGCTAACAGGAGCGCGCACAGGCGCACACCGGCACGCACCAGCGCCGGCAGGGGCGCGCACCACAGCGGCGACAGGAACACGTGGCCAGCGCGCACCGTCGCACATCGACGCACACCAGCACGGCCAGCACCGCGACCAACCAGGTAACTTCTCTGACACCAACCTTTGGCTTGTTTACTAACTACACAACCTGCTATATCTACTACTGGACCCCAGCTTGCTCACCTCCAGGTGGGGCAATCCTGAGAACTACAACCTGCTACTAACATGCAGCCCAACCCATCTCCATCATTAGGAGCTCTGGTGAACACCGGTTAGTGCTTAGACCCTGCCCTTCGGGTACTATCAAAATGGATGAATTTCTGGACAAGTCTTTAAAATATGTTATAATGTTCCTAGTTGTGACACCTCCAACACTGATCAGATATATTATGGTTCAAAGTATGTAGAAACTTGAGGGTGCAAGGAGGACAATGCCAGGTTAGTTGTATGGACCCAAGACCAGGTTTTTATTGTCACATTTAATAAAAACCCTGGTTTCATGGACTAAAATGGTTCCCCTTCTTCAATGCTTTACAAGAACTGAAGATAACGATTTGTATAATGAACTGTTGGATCCAGGGTGATACTGGAAAGTAATTTTTTTATTAGAGGACCAAAAATGCCTACTCCAGATGCCAGTTTAATCATTAAAGTTAGTCACATTGCTATTGTTAAGTTAAGTCCATCTACAGGCAATCAGAAAAAAATAATCTACTCCATCCCTTTCACTGACCTACCATTTACCATGTTTTTTACATTCCTCTAAAGCCCTCATGTGTCCTTTCCTGGAGCTTATTCTTTTTTTTGTTTTGTTCCAAACAACCTGGAGATTATTCTACTAGTAGAGACCTCGCATTGAAAAATTGCCATTCTGCCACTGGAACCTTCAGAAAACATACTCAAAGAGGTTCTCGGAAACTTTTAGACTTGCACGTGTAGTCAGATGAAGGAAAATTTTAATAATACTAGTTATGTTACTATAATGGTAGCCATTTATTCTGGTAAGCCTTGAATTCACTTGACGTCGGTGACTGGCTATTTGAGCACCAGTTATCAAGACTATCAAGATTATTAGTATTATTGAAATACTTCTTTACATTACCATTAACCACTTGCTTACTGGGCACTTAAACCCCCCTCAGTCCCAGAGCAATTTTCAGCTTTCAGCGCTGATGCACTTTGAATGACAATTACGCGGTCATACAACACTGTACCCAAATGACATTTTTATAATTTTTTTGCCACAAATAGAGCTTTCTTTTGGTGGTGTTTAATTACAGCTCGGAGTTTTATTTTTTGCTAAACAAACAAAAAAAGATGCAAAAAAAAAATAAAAAATCATGTTTAAAAGTTTGTAATAAATTTTGCAAACGGGTCATTTTTCTCCTTCATTGAAGTGCGCTGATGAGGCGGCACTGATAGGCTGCACTGGTGGGCACTGATGGGCTGCATTGGTGGGCACTGATAGGCTGCACTGGTGGGCACTGATAGGCATAGTTAAGGCGGCACAAATAGGCACAGATAAGGCAGCACCGATGGGCACAGATAAGGCAGCACTGATGGGCAAAGATGGGCACATAAGATGGCACAAATGGGTGGCACGGATGGGTGGCATGGATGGGTGGCACGGATGGGCACTGATAGGTACCACTGATAGATGGGACTGATGGGCACTGATAGGTGGCACTGATAGGTGGCTCTGATAGGTGGCACTGCTGGGCACTGATGGGCGGCACTGCTGGGCACTGGTAGATGACACTGATGGGCACGGATATGTGGCACGGGTGCAGCACCTTTGTTAAGGCAGATTGTGGGCACTGCTGGGTGGCACTGTGGGCACTGCTGGGTGGCACTGCTGGGTGGCACTGCTGGGTGGCACTGTGGGCACTGCTGGGTGGCACTATGGGCACTGCTGGGTGGCACTGACGGAGGGTACTTACTTTTTTTATTGTTGCACTGGCAGGGGGCAGGTGGGCACTGACAGGGTTGCAGGTGGGCACTAGCAGTGCTGGCCATGATCGGGACTGATGTCCCGATCACGGCCGCCGGTGATTGGCTTTTTTTTTTCTCCTCGCGCTGACAGCGCGAGGAGGAATAATAGCCGATTACCGGCTCCGTTATATCACATGATCAGCTGTTATTGGCTGACAGCTGATCACGTGATAAGGGGTCGGGATCGACCCCTTGCACGGATCGGTGATCAGGCGAGTCTTGTAGACTCGCCGATCACAGAGCGCGCCGCGCACGCCCCTCAGGGGGCGCGCAGGCCGCTTGTGCACGGGACTACGTCAATAGACGTAGTCCCGGAAAAGGAGATCCGCGCTGTAGCCGTCAATTGACTATAGCGCAGATCTCAAGTGGTTAAATACACTTTGGACTTCTTTATATTTATGGACTATGCACTTCGCATTTATTTTCATTACTCCCGGTTCGGTTCGCACCAGAACATACTGAACGGCAGAACACACAAACACCGTTAAAGTCTATGGGACACGAACATGAATAATAAAAAGTGCTAATTTTAGAGGCATATATGCATGGTATTGTCAGAAAAAGTGTTTGGGGACCCGGATCCTGCCCCAGGGGACATGTATCAATGCAATTATTTTTTCTTGAAAACTTCCATTTTTTCGGGAGCAGTGATTTTTTTTTTTTTTTAATGCTTAAAGTGAAATAATAAAAATGAAATATTCCTTTAAATTTCATACCTGGGGGTGTCTATAGTATGCCTGTAAAGGGGCGCATTTTTAGAACAATATCATAGCAAAATGACATTTCTAAAGGAAAAATTGTCATTTTAAACTGATCTCAGCTGTAATGAATTGTCGTGTCCCGGCAATATAGATACAAATCATTGAAAAAAAGATTACGCCCCCCCCCCCCCCTCCACCCCCAGTCCATTACCAGGCCCTTCAGGTCTGGTATGAATAGCAAGGGGATCCCCAAACTAAAAATTGAAAAAAACTAATTGTGCGGGGGTCCCCCTAAAATGGTATGGATTTTAGGGGACCCCCCACGCAATTTTTTAAAAATAAATTTGGTTCGGGGTTCCCCGTAATATTCATACCGGACCCAAAGGGCCTGGTAATGGACTGGGGGGGGGGTAACTCTTGCTCTTTTTTTTCTATGATTTTTATCTATATTGCCGAGACCCGACAATTCATTACAGCTGCGATCAGTTTTAAATGACAATTTTTCCTTTTCTAATTTTGCTGCAGGACTGTTCGAAACACTGTAAAAATGTGCTATGGTCCAGACATACTATAGACACCCCCCAGGCACGATATTTAAAGGAATATTTAATTTTTATTGTTTCACTTTAAGCATGAAAAAAATCACTGCTCCCGAAAAAACGTCAGTTTAAAAAAAATAAAATTCATTGATACATGTCCCCTGGGGCAGAACCCGGTCCCTAAACACTTTTTATGGCAGTAAATTGCATATAAACCTTTAGGATTGAAACTTTTGAATTATCATGTTAATGTTCCATAGACTTTAACGGTGATCTGGCGGCTTTCGAATTTGCCCCCGAACACCGCATATTGTTCAGTGTTCGCAGAACATCTGAACAACTAAAGTTCGTCTGGAACTTATGCATCGGGCCGAACCGTTCGCTCATCCCGCTCAACGAACACTGCACATCCCCTTGAACACACCATCCCCACCGTGAAACATGGTGGTGGCAGCATCATGTGGTGGGGATGCTTTTCTTCAGCAGGGACAGGGAAGCTGGTCAGAGTTGATGGAAAGATGGATGGAGCCAATCTTAGAAGAAAACCCATTAGAGTCTGCAAAAGACTTGAGACCGGGGCGGAGGTTCACCTTCCAGTAGGACAACGACCCGAAAAACATCCAGCCAGAGCTACGATGGAATGGTTGAGATCAAAGCATATTCATGTGTTAGAATGGCCCAGTCACAGTCCAGACTTAAATCCCATTGAGAATCTGTGGCAAGACTTGAAAATTGCTGATCACAGACGCTCTCCATCCAATCTGACAGAGCTTGAGATATTTTACAAGGAAGAAGAATGGGCAGAAATGTCCCTCTCTAGATGGGCAAAGCTGGTAGAGACACCCCCAAAAAGACTTGTAGAGAAAGGGGGGTTCTACAAAGTATTGACACCGGGGGGGCGCCATACAAATGCCCCTCCCACCCACACTTTTCACATATTTATTCGTAAAAAAAAAAAATTGAAAACCATTTATCATTTTCCTTCCACTTCACAATTATGTGACACTTAGCCCTTGTACACACGGTCGGAGAATCCATCAGAATGTGTCCTATCGGACCGCGTCGTCGGATAATCCAACTGTGTGTGGTATGCATCGGACTGATTCCGTCAGAATATCCGTCGGACCAAATTTTCAAACATGTTGGAAATATTTCCCGACCAACCGGGCGGATCGGACATACGCCGATCATGTGTAGAGAATTTTGATCGGACCAAGTGCCACGCATGCTCAGATCAAATTCCTACATCAAAGCTATTGGCTACTAGCCTGAACGTAGTCCCATCGTAACGAAATTACGTCATCACGTTCTGAAAGATCGGATTTTTTCGCCAACTTTGTCCGACCGTGTGTATGCAACAGTTTCGGACAAGGTCCGACGGACAAAATCCGATGGATTTGGTTGTCGAAATCTCCGACCGTGTGTACAGGGGCCTTTGTGTTGGTCTATCACATAATATCCTAATAAAATACATTTACGTTTTTGGTTATAAAATGAGAAAAATTTGGAAAATATCAAGGGGTATGAATACTTTTTCAAGACAACATGTATATATTGTTCATTTTGGATGTTATTTGTAGTGCATTTAATTCCAGCGACTTACGTCTTGTTTTTAGATGGATATCTCCAACTTTTAGTTATTGCGCTGTTTAAGGGCTCCCCCTGATCATTTTTATGATGTAAACACCGATATTGTATAATCAATGGGGCTGCAATGGACTTAACACTGATAGTAAAAGGGTTGTAAAAGAAGGAAAAAAAAAAAAGACAAAAGAGAAAAATCACAAGTGTCTTGATATTAGAGATAGAAGCATTAGAATAGAGTTTGATGAAGAAGCACATTCTTCCAGCCTTAAAAGTTTTATGTCACATAATAGACTCAGATATATAAGCAGTGATGTGATCTGTGCTGGAAAAGGGTATAACATCGCTCCCTATATCACAGAGGAAGATCATTTTCACATCATTTTGGAACAATTGCAACTTTTGAAGTACTTTTTAATATGTACTGCAACATTGGGGAATGTTTAACTCAGTGGCAGATGCCTTTTCAGTAAGTTCACAGCGAACAGGAACTTTCGTTTAAGGGCATGGTAGCCCACTTTTATTAAAAAGGAACAACATAAAGTTCACACATGCACTTGGTTGCCCACACAGGGGTTCTTCTGCCAAAAACAAAACAATACATGAAAAATGCCAAGCCACCTGGCTCTCTTCAGCAGCACTGCCACCTAGGCTTTACAATTCAGCCCTCTTGGCCTTATAACAGGGTTCCCGCACAACCACTGTACCTCTTTTCAGCTTCCTTGCTGCTCAGGCCTTCCCCTTCAGGCTCTCATTTGTCTCAGATGCGCACAGCTTTAACACACACACACAGCGTCTATCTAGAAAGCAGCCCCTCACTGCTCTGATCCTCAGACTTGGGTCTCTGGCTTTCTCTAGTGCACACCTGCACTCCTGCACTCCTGCACTCCTGTACTCCTGCACACCTGCACTCCTGCACACCTGCACTCCTGCACTCCTGCACTCTCTGGACTCCTGGAGACCTCCTGTCTCTCTGGGTGGAGCCCAGAACCCTAAAGCCCCGTACACACGAGAGGACTTATGTCCGACAGACTTCCGAAGGAGTTCCGTCGGAGTTCTGCTGGAATTCCGACGGAGTTCTGACAGACTTTTCGGCTGAGCGGACTTGGCCACACACGATCACACTAAACTCCGACGGATTCGAACGTGATGACGTACGACTGGATTCGAATAAGGAAGTTCATAGCCAGTAGCCAATATCTGCCCTAGCGTCGGTTTTAGTCCGTCGGAGTAGCATACACACGAGCGAATTTTTCGAAGGGACCGGGTCCGGCAGAGTTTCTTTCGGAAAAATTTGAAGCATGTTCCATATTCTAAAGTCCTTCGGACTTTGGCGAGTCAAAAGTCCGTTGCAGCCCACACACGATCGAATAGTCTGACGGACTCAGTTCGTCGGACTTTGGATGTTGAAAAGTCCGCTCGTGTGTACGCGGCATTAGGCTCCTTTCACACAGGGGGCGTCACGAGGCGACACGACTTGCCGTGCCGCGACCTGACAAGTCTCCCCCCCGTTCTGTACTACGGAACCGTTCTAAGAGGAGCGACTCGAGTCGCTCCGACTTAGAAAAAAGGTTCCTGTACTACTTTTGGGCGACCTCGGGGCGACTTGCATTGACTTCTATACAGAAGTCATTTGCAAGTCGCCGCTGAGGTCGCGGCAGGTCGCGGCAGGTCGCGGCGCAGCAAGTCGTGTCGCCTCGCATCGCCCCCTGTGTGAACCGAGCCTTATCCTAACTTTTGCTATAAGCCCAGGACCCACCTGCTCAATCAACCAGCCAGACTCCTGGCTGTTTCAAAAACCCAGTCCCAGGATTGGAGATTCCATCCCACCCATAACGCTATGGAATCTCTGGGCTCCAGGTCCCCAAGTGGATTTTACAAACTTTGGAGGAAACTGATAAAACAGATTCCTCCACATTAAATACCCCTGGAGCCCCTCAACCTGCCTATTTGAGAACCCTGGGCGACAATTACTAGGACAGGGAACTGTACTGTCACAGTACTACCAGTATCTAAAATTACTTTTGGTAATTTTATAGTATTTAAAATCGGGGATGAGATTCGAGTTCAGGGCAATGCACGGTTCCCCCTCTTATGCCGCGTACACACGACCGGACTTTTTGACAACAAAGGCCTGACGGAACGAGTCCTTCGGACAATTCGATCGTGTGTGTGGGGCTCCATCGGACCTTTGCTTGCCAAAAATCCGTCAGACTTTAGAAATAGAACATGTTTTACATTTTTCCGCCGGACCGAGAAATCCGTTCGTGTGTGTGCTAGTCCGACGGACAAAAACCGACGCTAGGGCAGCTATTGGCTACTGGCTATGAACTTCCTTATTCTAGTCCGGTCGTACGTCATCCCGTTTCGAATCCGTCGGACTTTGGTGTGATTGTGTGTGGCCAAGTCCGTTCATTCGGCAAGTCCGTCGGAAACTCTGCTGAAAGTCCGTCAGACCCAGTCCCTCGAAAAGTCCGGTCGTGTGTACGCGGCATTACAGTTCCAATTTCGTTGGACCATTAGCCCTTGTACACACGGTCAGACATTCCGATGGAGAATGTCCGATCGGACCCTGTTGTTGGATAATCCGACCGTGTGTGGGCTCCATCAGACTGTTTCCGACGGAATATCAGAACAACAACGTTTTAGAGCTGGGCTATAAAATTTTCCGAGCGTTTGTAGAGAATTCTGATCGGACAAAGTGCCACGCATGCTCAGATCAAGTTCCTGGACCAAAGCTATTGGCTACTAGTCTGAACATAGTCCCATCGTAATGAAATAACTTCACCACGTTCTGAGCGATCGGATTTTCCGACAACTTTGTCCGACCGTGTGTATGCAACAGTTTCGGACAAAATCCGTTGGACAAAATCCAACGGATTTGGTTGTCAGAATGTCCGACCGTGTGTACAGGGGCTTAGGATTGATGGCAACTTCCCTTTATGGGAGCCACCGGTGTGCCTTGTTGCTAGGACATAGGCGGCTGACAGGGTCCTAACAACCAAGGATTTTTTTGACTTGTTTCAAGTTGCAAACAAGCTTGTAGGCATCTCAGGTGGCATCCATGATTAAACATGGTCAGTACCATAGTTGGTTGGTCAATGACATCAGGTGGCATCATCAGCTAGCTTGACATCCAGCAGCTGGATCTACGTCGCTGAACAACTTGGTTGATAATGGATTTACATTAATGGGATATGTTTTGTTTTTTGTTTTTGTTTCTAATGAAGGGCTTTATCACTGACCCTGACCCACTGAATGAGTAACCAGGCATGGTTTCTACCCCTTACCCCAGCCTTTCTCCGCCTAGGGTTCCTGCAAAGGTTGCTGGGGGTTCCTTGAGCAAGGGGCTCAATTTCTGCCTCTCAGATAAGTTACCAAAGAAACCAATGATGGTATTTTCGTTATCCCCAAGAGGAGGATTACACCCATTGACCCCCAAATGTAGGGAGCATTCTTCTGCTTGACCTTCACATTAAGCAGTGAGCTGAAGAGGCAGTTATTTCTATCAGGGGTTCCCTGAGACCAGAACGATATTTCAAGGGTTCCTTCCAGATTAGGAAGGTTGTGAAAGGCTGCCTTACCTATTTATGTGGGGGGGGGGGGCATAGGCGTGCGCAGCCTATTGCATTAGGGTGTGCTGTGCACCTTGAAGTTCAAACACACATGCAAAGTAGAGCATAGGATGGTGTCAGTAGGGATGAGATTGGTGTCAGTAGTTTATTTATTTATTTATTTTTGTTTTTTAGAATTTTTAGGAACCCCATTGAGGGTGAAATAGCAGAGAAAGGTACTGAGGACAGAGATTCCCCATTCCCTTTCTCTGTAGCCTCAGCTACCACTTGGGTTCGGCAGGGGGAATATGCATTGCACAGGGGGATTAGGTTGTGCCACTCCCGGCACCACCCCATGCGCACACCTGTGGTGGGGGGGGGGGGCATTTTATTTCAAGGGGTACTAATATGCATCACACAGGGTGATTAGGTTGTGCCACTCCTGGAACCACCCCGTGCACACACCTGTGGTTGGGGGGGGGGGGGCATTTTATTTCAAGGGGTACTAATAGATTCTGATACCTTACGTAAGACCTCATCTGGAATATGCAGTTCAGTTTTGGGCTCCAGTTCTCAAAAAGGATATCAGGGAACTGGAGAAAGTGCAGAGAAGAGCAACCAAACTGATAAGAGGCATGGAGGAGCTCAGCTATGAGGAAATATTAGAGGAACTGAATGTATTCTCTCTTGAGAAGAGGAGATTAAGGGGGATATGATCACCATGTACAAATATATAAGGAGGTCCATATAGTGAACTTGGTGTTGAGTTATTCGCTTTATGGTTAATACAGAGGACAAAGGGGAAGTCTTTCCAGAGATTTTGGAAATACGGAAAGGTTTCTTCACAGTAAGAGCTGTGAAAACGTGGAATAGACTCCCTGCAGAGGTGGTTTTGGCCGGGTCAGTGGATTGCTTTAAGAAAGGCCTGGATTATTTCCTAAGTGTACATAATATAACTGGGTACTGACATTTATAGGTAAAGTTGATCCGGGGAAAATGCGATTGCCTCTCTGGGATCAGGAAGGATTTTTTTCCCCTGCTGTAGCAAATTGGATCATGCTTTTCTGGGGGGTTTTTTCGCCTTCCTCTGGATCAGCTGTGGGTATAGGATTGTGTATATGGGATTGTATGATTTTATTTATGGTTGAACTAGATGGACTTGTGTCTTTTTTAAACCTGAGAAACCCCCCAAGATCCTCACAACCACTTGACCAGGGTTGTGGGAAAGAGGCCCTTGTTCCCCATCAACCCTGGAAGGGAACCCCCCACTTCATGTTGAGGGCATGAGACCTGGTATGGTTCAGGAGGGGTGAACTGCCCTTCCTGTTCTAGACCAGCCAGGCTGCCAGCTCAGATAAGAGTTTGTATGGATTTTATTTTGGGGGGCGGGGGGGCTATGCTATTTTTTTGTTTTTTGCTTATGTCCCCCCTTAAAATCCATAGCAAACTGAAAGAGTCTGGTATAGCATTTCAGGAGGACACTACCCTGTTCTTTTCATTTTTTTTTTTTGTGTGGGATGCCCCCGTAAATTTCATATCAGCTCCTCATCAAGGGAAAGTTTCTTGTAAGGGTTTTCAGGGCAAACTGCGTGGCATTTGTTTTTATTTTTTTACCGCGGTCAGTGAAATCACGCAGGAACCCCCACTCCCCCCTCCTATTGACTTCAATGGGATTTGCCTTTTTATGTTTGCAACTTGCTGGTTTTGAAAGCAATAAAACCAAAACTCACCGCCGCTCAGACCCCCAGCGTCCTCAGTAGACTGTGCAGATTCGGTGCTTGCTGACTGTTCCTGCTCGCCGACTGTTCCTGCTCGCCGACTGTTCCTGCTCGCTGACTGTTCCTGCTCGCCGACTGTTCCTGCTCGCCGACTGTTCCTGCTCGCTGACTGTTCCTGCTCGCCGACTGTTCCTGCTCGCCATCCACAGTAAGTATATACAGTAGCAGTGGCACACATCTTCCAACACAAGCTTTATTTGTCAAAGTTAAGAAAAAAAAAAAAACTTAGCGGGTTCCAATGCTAACGTGTTTCTGCCCAGAAGGGGCCTTAATCGCTCGGACGACTTGACGATTGACCAGATCGGTAGAGAGGCTCAATAAGGCTCATAAAAAGGTTAACAGAAACGTTAGCAGATTTGTGGCTCGGAACGGGGGGCTGCCTATCAGGCACTTAGAGCTAGAGGTGGATACTTTGAGATACTTTTGGGGTGACAGGGTACACCTCAATGGGGATTGATAAGTGGGCCCTGGTGTTGCAGGATGGAATCCAGAGAGCGTTGAGGGTGTGGAGGGACACCCAAGGGTAAGGTTTTTTCCCTTGGGTGCTGTAGCAGGTGCTGGTCTTTGCTGGTGAATAAAGACACCTCGGAAGGAAGAATTGAGGACCCATCGGTGGTATGGATCCAGATGGTGGTATTCCAGTTAACAGTGGTTTAGCTGAAGGTTGGTTAACGGGTGCACTGCGGTCAGTGGGTTGTCTACGAGCCAGCATGTCGGCTAGAGACTTATTATCATACTTGAAAGGTACCACAGTGCAGTATTAAACAGATGGTATTTTTGGGTTCCTGCAAAGACCAACGCTAGTAATGACTAATAATTTTTTGTAACAGATGTTTTACGGTTATGTTAATTTAAAATTGAATTGATTAATAAAAGAGGCTGCTACGGCCAATATATACTCAAACTTGGTGTGGTCGCATTTAATGGGTATTGGTATGAGATTTGGAGTATGGGGTCGGTCAGCTGTGATGGAAGGATGGTACATCTGTTATACAATGGTTATGTACACACTGCCCACTGTCATACCCTTCACATTCCTCTCCTGCGCATACTGCCCACTGTCATACCCTCCACATTCCTCTCCTGTACATACTTCCCACTGTCATACCCTCCACATTCCTCTCCTGTACATACCGCCCACTGTCATACCCTCCACATTCCTCTCCTGAACATACTGCCCACTGTCTTATCCTCCACATTCCTCTCCTGTACATACTGCCCACTGTCATACCCCCCACATTCCTCTCCTGTAAACATACTGCCCACTGTCATATCCTCCACACTCTTCTCCGGTACATACTGCCCACTGTCATACCCTCCACATTCCTCTCCTGCACATACTGCCCACTGTCATATCCTCCACATTCCTCTCCTGTAAACAT
Source organism: Lithobates pipiens (assembly GCF_037356315.1). Lineage (NCBI taxonomy): Eukaryota > Metazoa > Chordata > Amphibia > Anura > Ranidae > Lithobates > Lithobates pipiens. Next base: position 261,254,126 of record NW_027507685.1, on the reverse strand, counting down.
ACTGCCCACTGTCATATCCTCCACATTCCTCTCCTGTACATACCGCCCACTGTCATACCCTCCACATTCCTCTCCTGAACATACTGCCCACTGTCTTATCCTCCACATTCCTCTCCTGTACATACTGCCCACTGTCATACCCCCCACATTCCTCTCCTGTAAACATACTGCCCACTGTCATATCCTCCACACTCTTCTCCGGTACATACTGCCCACTGTCATACCCTCCACATTCCTCTCCTGCACATACTGCCCACTGTCATATCCTCCACATTCCTCTCCTGTAAACATACTGCCCACTGTCATACCCTCCACATTCCTCTCCTGTACATACTGCCCACTGCCATACCATTTACACTCTTCTCCTGAACATACTGCCCACTGTCATACCCCCCACACTGTTATCCTGTACATACTGCCCACTGTCATTCCCCCCACACTGTTCTCCTGTACATACAGCCCACTGTCATATCCTCCACACTCCTCTCCTGTGCATACTGCCCACTGTCATACCCCCCACACTCTTCTGTCCTGTACATACTGCCCACTGTCATACCCTCCACAATCTTCTCCTGTACATACTGCCCACTGTCATACCCTTCACATTCCTCTCCTGCGCATACTGCCCACTGTCATACCCTCCACATTCCTCTCCTGTACATACTTCCCACTGTCATACCCTCCACATTCCTCTCCTGTACATACTGCCCACTGTCATACCCTCCACATTCCTCTCCTGAACATACTGCCCACTGTCATATCCTCCACATTCCTCTCCTGTACATACTGCCCACTGTTATACCCCCCACATTCCTCTCCTGTAAACATACTGCCCACTGTCATATCCTCCACACTCTTCTCCGGTACATACTGCCCACTGTCATACCCTCCACATTCCTCTCCTGCACATACTGCCCACTGTCATATCCTCCACATTCCTCTCCTGTAAACATACTGCCCACTGTCATATCCTCCACATTCCTCTCCTGCACATACTGCCCACTGTCATATCCTCCACATTCCTCTCCTGTAAACATACTGCCCACTGTCATATCCTCCACATTCCTCTCCTGCACATACTACCCACTGTCATACCCTCCACATTCCTCTCCTGTACATACTGCCCACTGCCATACCATTTACACTCTTCTCCTGAACATACTGCCCACTGTCATACCCCCCACACTGTTATCCTGTACATACTGCCCACTGTCATACCCCCCACACTGTTCTCCTGTACATACAGCCCACTGTCATATCCTCCACACTCCTCTCCTGTGCATACTGCCCTCTGTCATACCCCCCACACTACTCTCCTCTACTCTGCCGCTGGGCTCCCGCTGTGTATAATCACAGCTGATCACTTGGGGAGGGGAGACTGAGGAAATGTTTCCTCCTCCTTCTACAAAGTTACAATGAATAGTCTGATCACTGGGGGAGGGGGGACTGAGGAAATGCTTCCTCCTTCTTCTACAAAGTTACAATGTATAGTCCAACCTTTCCCAACCTTTTCAACACAGAGGAACCCTTGAAATAGTTCTCCGGTCTCGGGGGAACCCCCTGCTAAAAATTTGAAATCTACAACTCCTGATACATTAGTGTGATGGTCAGTGGGAAGAATGGTCCTCACACTTGTGGTCGTTCGGAAGAATTACCTCCTTACAGATAGCTAAAAAGATCAATGGTGTCGGTGGGAACTTATCCGAGAGGCAGAAATGGCCCAATGCTGAAGGAACCCCTGGCAACCTCTGGAGGAACCCTGGTTGAGAATCACTGGTATAGTCTGATCACTGGGGGAGGAGAGACTGAGGAAATGCCTCCTCCTCCTTCTATGAAGTTACAATGTACAGTCGGATCACTGGGGGGAGGGGAGACTGTGGAAATGCCTCCTCCTCCTTCTACAAAGTTACAATGTACAGTCTGATCACTGGGGGGAGAGGAGACAGAGGAAATGCTTACTCCTGCCTGCAGCAGACTGATGACATCATCTCAGCCCTGGGCGCAGTAACTGCATTGTAGATCAAGGATGACTTTTTAGTAGTGATGAACTGAAATTTTAGCTGCAAAAAATAGGGTTTTTCAGCTTTCATTTTTTTGCTTGTGGTATGTTTTTCATAGGTCATGTGACTCAAAAAAATGCATCAAAGACACAACAGGGGTGCATTTTTGATGCCTTCTTGCTGCATTTTCATTGCATTTCAATGGGGAGGTGCGTTTTTGGTACAGTTTGCCAAAAATGCAGCAAGTAGGACACCGCTTCAAAAGGTGCTGATAATAAATTAATATTCATTTAAATTAATATATATATATATATATATATATATATATATATATATATATATATATATATATATAGTCAAATATAATATAATTTATATATATAATATATATATGGCTCAAAATTTCATGTCCTGGGCTACTAGCTAGGCCTTACTGGTGGACTTGGAGGCATAGGTATGAAAGAATGGGGGGGGGGGGAATTGGGATAGGTATGATAGATTGGGAGGAGGGTGGTGGACTTGGAGGCATAGGTATGATAGAATGGGGGGAGTGGGCAGAATTGGAGGAATAGGTATGATAGAATGGGGGAAGGGGGGCAGAATTGGAGGCATAGGCATGATAGATGGGGGGAGGGGGGTGGAATTGAAGGCATTGGTATGATCGAATTGGGGAAGGGGGCTGAATTGGAGGCATAGGTATGATAGAATGGGGGGGGGTGGAATTGGAGGCATAGGTACGATAGCATGGGGGGGGAATTGGAAGCGTAGGTATGATAGAATGGGGGAGGGGGGGAAGAATTGGAGGCATAGGCATGAAAGATTGGGTGGAGGGGGGTGGAATTGAAGGCATTGTTATGATTGAATGGGGGAGGGCGGAATTGGAGGCATAGGTATGATAGAATGGGGGGCAGAATTGGAGGCATAGGTATGATAAAATGGGGGGGTGGAATTGGAGGCATAGGTATGATAGAATGAGGGGAGGGGGGTGGAATTGAAGGCATAGGTATGATCGAATGAGGGAGTGCGGAATTGGAGGCATAGGTATAATAGAATGGGGGGAGGGGGGCGGAATTAGAGGCATAGATATATTAGAATGGGGGGGCGGAATTGGAGGCATAGGTATGATAGAATGGGGGAAGGGAGGTGCAATTGGCATAGGTATGTTATATTGGGAGGAGGTGGGTGGACTTGGAGGCATAGGTATGATAGAATGGGGGAAGGGGGGCAGAATTGGAGACATAGGCATGATAGATGGGGGAGGGGGGTGGAATTGAAGCCATTGGTATGATCAAATGGGGAGAGTGCGGAATTGGAGGCATAGGCATAATAGAATGGGGGGGAAGGGTGAAATTGGAGGCATATGTATGATAGAATGGGGGGAGGGGGGCAGAATTGGAGGCATAGGCATGATAGATTGGGAGGAGGGGGGTGGACTTGGAGACATAGGTATGATAGAATGGGGGTGGGTGGAATTGAAGGCATAGGTATGATCGAATGAGGGAGTGCGGAATTGGAGGCATAGGTATGATAGAATGGGGGGGTGGAATTGGAGGCATAGGTATAATAGAATGGTGGGAGGGGGGAAGAATTGGAGGCATAGGCATGAAAGATTGGGTGGAGGGGGGTGGAATTGAAGGCATTGTTATGATTGAATGGGGGAGGGCGGAATTGGAGGCATAGGTATGATAGAATGGGGGGGGGGTGGAATTGGAGGCATAGGTATGATAGAATGAGGGGAGGGGGGTGGAATTGAAGGCATAGGTATGATCGAATGAGGGAGTGCGGAATTGGAGGCATAGGTATAATAGAATGGGGGGAGGGGGGCGGAATTAGAGGCATAGATATATTAGAATGGGGGGGCGGAATTGGAGGCATAGGTATGAAAGAATGGGGGAAGGGAGGTGCAATTGGCATAGGTATGTTATATTGGGAGGAGGTGGGTGGACTTGGAGGCATAGGTATGATAGAATGGGGGAAGGGGGGCAGAATTGGAGACATAGGCATGATAGATGGGGGAGGGGGGTGGAATTGAATACATTGGTATGATCAAATGGGGAGAGTGCAGAATTGGAGGCATAGGCATAATAGAATGGGGGGGGGGTGAAATTGGAGGCATATGTACGATAGAATGGGGGGAGGGGGGCAGAATTGGAGGCATAGGCATGATAGATTGGGAGGAGGGGGGTGGACTTGGAGACATAGGTATGATAGAATGGGGGTGGGTGGAATTGAAGGCATAGGTATGATCGAATGAGGGAGTGCGGAATTGGAGGCATAGGTATGATCGAATGGGGGAATGAGATTGGAGGCATAGGTAAGATAGATTGGGGGAGGGGAGGTGCAATTGGCATTGGTATGTTAGATTGGGAGGAGGTGGGTGGACTTGGAGGCATAGGTATGATAGAATGGGGGGAGGGGGGCGGAATTGGAGGCATAGGTATATTAGAATGGGGGGGGCAGAATTGGAAGCATAGGCATGATAGATTGGGGGAAGGGAGGTGGAATTGAATGCATAGTTATGATCGAATGGGGGGAGGGCGGAATTGGAGGCAAAGGTATGATAGAATAGGGGGCCGGAATTGGAGGCATAGGTAAGGTAGATTTTTGGGGAGGGGGTGGAATTGGAGGCATAAGTATGATGGATGGGGGGGGGTATGATTCAGACCTATGCCTCCAATTACACCCCCCCCCCCCCCCCCATCAAGCACCTATGTACTCTGAATCTTCCCTTACTCCCAGCAATCTTCTCGTTCAATCCCCCATTATATCAATGCCTCCACGAGGGCTGAATATATATATCTTAAACCGCCAACTTCAGCTCCGGTCAAGCGTGTCCTGAATTTTCGGTTTTCGGCACCCACATTTTTTATTTTTTTTTTCCTGGTAGAATAAGAACAAGCCAGGTCAGTTCGCTCTTTGAAATCCCGGATGAGCCCCCCCGGCTACCGCTGCACGTTTCTAGACAGGAACTCTTTAACGCAAATGTACCTTTGTCTTCCAAGAGACAGACATACATTAAACGGATACGTTGTTTTTATTGCTTTAAATACAGAGGGGAGTCTTTTTCTTTCCCCCGTCCAATATAATTGAGTAATTTGAAAAAAAAATAATCTTGCCTTGAGCATGATGAATCCTGATGATAGGTTAATTATGGTGTCACCGGGTTGACAATTAACTAATTGAAATTCCCTCCTGTCACAGACCCAGCTGCATTCAATTAGACAATGGGTTTCCACGGGAAAGAATAGTTATTGTTTTATTCCCTGCCTTTATATTGTCAACTTCGGCCGCGTTTAATCTTCCGTCTTAAGTAAGAGGAGAGAAGGAGAGACACTCGACGACGGGATAAATGAGGTTGCGTTTGTAACCTTGACTGGAGCTCGCCTTGCCGGAATCTCGACTTGAAAACACTTACCAGACCACTACATCTCAATGTCTTCTTTATTTTTATATATATATATATATTTTTTTAAGAACATTGAACAAGAGGCAACGATAGTCGTATCATTCTCTGGAGAGTTCCTCATCTAGGAAGGCGATGGTATCAATAGCAGATGTGAAGAATGCCTTTGTCGAGATCTTATGATAAATCTTTGTGAAAAAAGAATTGAATACGTAAACTTAACCACTTGCCGCCCGCCATATAGCAAAATGACGGTGGCAAAGTGGTTTTAATATCCTGACCGGACGTCATATGACGTGATCAGGATATTAAGCCGCTGCACGCCCCCGGGGGCACGCATCGCGGCGATCGTTGTTACGGGGTGTCAGTCTGACACCCGGCAACCACGATCTCGGTAAAGAATCTCCGACGGAGACTCTTTACCACGTGATCAGCCGTGTCCAATCACGGCTGATCACAGTGTAAATAGGAAGAATCGGCGATCGGTTTTTCCTCACTCGCGTCTGTCAGACGTGAGTAGAGGAGAGCCGATCGGCTGCTCCTCTGACAGGGGGGGTCTGTGCTGATCGATTATCAGCGCAGCCCCCCCGAGGATGCCCACACTGGACCACCAGGGACGCCAACAGACCACCAGGGGATGCCCAGCACCAGGTATGCCCCCCTAGACCACCAGGTATGCCCCCCTAGACCACCAGGGATGCCCGCCAGTGCCCATAATGAATGCCAATCAGTGCCCATAATGGATGCCAATCAGTGCCCACAATGGGCATCACTGATTGGCATGCATTATTGTTTGGCACTGATTGGCATCCATCCCTACAATACTTTAAATTACAATGCCGCCTATCAGTGCCCATCCATGCCGCCTATCAGTGCCCATCCTAGACGCCTATCAATGCCCATCCTAGATGCCTATCAGTGCCCATCCTAGCTGCCTGTCAGTGCCCATCCTAGCTGCCTATCCGTGCCCATCCATGCCCATCCGTGCCGCCTATCCATGCCCATTCGTGCCGCCTATCCATGCCCATTTGTGCCACCTATCCATGCCAATCCATGCCACCTATCCATGATAATCCGTGCCACCTATCAGTGTCTGTGTCGCATATCAGTGCCACCTATCAGTGCCGCCTATTAGTGCCACTTCATTGGTGCCACCTCATTGGTGCCCATCAGTGCCGCCTTATCAGTGCCCATCACTGCAGCCCCATCAGTGCCCATCAGTGGAGAAAACTTACTTATTTACAAAGTTTTGTAACTGAAACAAAAAAAAATGTTTTTTTTTCAAGATTTTCGGTCTTTTTTTATTTGTTTAGCAGAAAATAAAAATCCCAGAGGCGATCAAATACCACCAAAAGAAAGCTCTATTTGTGGGAACAAAATTATAAAAATTTAGTTTGGGTACAGTGTAGCATGACCGCAAAATTGTCATTCAAAGTGCAAGTGTATAAGTGCCCCCCGGTATTGAAGTGGTTAAATTAGAACTGACGGTTTTGTTTTTGTTTTGTTTTTTTATTTTGAATAAAGAGAGGGTTATAAGCCATGTGATTTTTTTTTTTTTTGCCGTTGATGTGCCCATTGGGGAAATTTCCCTTTCACTTCCTGTCCCATAGCAAAAAAACAGGAAGTGAGGGGGAATCTCTTCAAAGTGAAGGAACCCCTGGTTGTCACCAGACCCAGTGTTGCCCTTGGAAGATTATCTGTTCCGGTGACCACCCGAAATGTAAGATTTCCTTTCATTTTCGCTCTACAGGTAAACAGGTCCACTACAGTGCCTTGCAAAAGCTTCCCCACCCCCCGCCCCCTTGGCTTTTTACCTATTTTGTTACATTACAGCCTTTAGTTTTTGAATTTGAATTACAGTATCTCTCAAGAGTGAGTACACCCCTCACATTTTTGCAAACATTTTATTATATCTTTTAATGCGACAACACTGAAGAAATGACGCTTGTCTACAATGTAAAGCAGTGAGTGTGCAAGCCCGGGCCAATGCTAGTTAAAGAGCTGGAAGAAGATAGCGGAGGCCCGGAAGAAGAAAAGAAGAGAGGGACAAGACCCCCGAAGTCGAAAGAAGACCCCCGAACGGCGGCGACGAAGGAGAAAGCCGGGCTCCTCCTCTAGTAAAAGAGCGGTAAAAGAGCAGAAGATAGCGGAGGAGCCCGGCGAGAAGACCCCCGAAGTCGGAAGAAGACCCCCGGAGCTGTCTAATGACGTACTTTAAAAACTTGTGTTGTGTTTTTTTTATTAACACTTTTTCCCTCAGGTGAATGGGTAGGGGTACCGTGTACCCCATACTCATTCACATAGGGTGGGGGGGGGCCAGGATCTGGGGGATTCCGATAAGCCCCCTGCCTGCAGATCCCGACAACCAACGGCCAGGGTTGTCGGGAAGAGGCCCTTGTCCTCATTAACATGGGGACAAGGCGCTTTGGGGTATAAAAACAAAAAATGTAAAAAAATCTAATTTCTTCATCAATTTAGGCTTCCAGATTCCCAAAAAGCCCCCCGCCGCAGACCCCCACAACCACCGGGCAAGGGTTGTGGGGATGAGGCCCTTATCCCCATCAAATATGGAGACAAGGTGCTTTGGGGGGCTACCCCAAAGCACCCTCCCCATGTTGAGGGCATGTGGCCTGGTACGGTTCAGAGGGGGGCGCTCTCTCGTCCCTCCCACCTTCTTTTCCTGCAGCCTGACAGGTTGCGTGCTCGGATATAGGTCTGGTATGGATTTTTGGGGGGACCCCCATGCCAATTTTAATAAAAAAAATTGGCCAGGGTTCCCCTTAATATCAATACCAGACCTGAAGGGCCTGGTATGGAATTTGGGGGGACCCCTATGCATTTTCTTTATAAGGGCCAGTTCACACCAGATGCAGTTCCGTTCAGTTCATTTTTTTCTGCACCAATACAGTAAGTTCTGGTCAGTGTACCAGAAACTGACCGGAAACTGACCGGAAACTGACCAGAAACTAACTGCATGGTGTGAACTAGAGCCATTGGAATACATGGAAAACACTGTGCATGCATTTTTACTGCAAAAAAAAAAAAAAGCACACAGAACTGAACGGAACTGCGTCTGGTGTGAACTGGCCCTAAATTTTGTTTCGGGGTTCCCCTTAATATTCATACCAGACCCAAAGGGCCTGGTAACGTACTGTGGGGGGATCCCATGCCTTTTTTTTTTCAATTACTTTTATGTGTATTGCTGGGACCGACAATTCATTACAGCCGCGAGTAGTTTTAAATGACTTTTTTTTCCTTTAGAAATGTCATTTTGCTGTCAGACAGTTCTAAGCATGGGAAACATGCGCCACTTTACAGGCATACTATAGACACCCCCCAGGTACGAAATTTAAAGGAATATTTCACTTTTATTGTTTCACTTTAAGCATTATTATAATCACTGCTCCCGAAAATACGGCCGTTTTTAAAACTTTTTCTTGCATTGATACATGTCCCCTGGGGTAGGAGCCAGGTCCCCAAACACTTTCTATGACAATAACTTGCATATTAACTCTTAACTACTTCAGCCCCGGACCATTTTGCTGGTCAAAGACCAGACCACTTTTTGCGAGTCGGCACTGCGTCGCTTTAACTGACAATTCGTGCGACGTGGCTCCCAAATAAAATTGACGTCCTTTTTTTCCCACAAATAGAGCTTTCTTTTGGTGGTATTTGATCACCCCTGCGGTTTTTATTTTTTGCGCTATAAACAAAAATAGAGCAACAATTTTGAAAAAAAACGCATTATTTTTTACTTTTTGTTATAATAAATATCCCCCAAAAATATATAAAATAACATTTTTTTCCCTCAGTTTAGGCCGATACGTATTCTTCTACATATTTTTGGTAAAAAAAAAATCGCAATAAGCAATTATTGATTGCTTTGCGCAAAAGTTATAGCGTTTACAAAATAGGGGATAGTTTTATGACATTTTTATTAATACATTTTTCTACTAGTAATGGCGGCGATCAGCAATTTTTATTGTGACTGCGACATTATGGCGGACACGTCGGACATTTTTGACACATTTTTGGGACCATTGTCATTTATACCGCAATCACTGGTCTATAAATGCAGTGATTCCTGTGTAAATGACACTGGCAGTGAAGGGGTTAACCAGTGGGTGGAAGTGTAGGGGTTAAGTGTTCCTAGGGGCGTGTTACTAACTGTGGGGGGGCTGGGCTTTCATTTAGTGAACACTGATCTCTGCTCCAATCACATGAAGCAGAGATCAGCGTCACTAGTTGCTAGGCAGAATGGGGAAATGTTGTTTACAACTGCATTTCTCCGTTCAGCCGCCCTGTGAGACGATCACGGGTATGCCTGCGGCGATCGAGTGCGCGGGACCCGCAACCAGACTCGCGGGGGTCCTGAACCAGCATGCGAGCGCGCCGCGATGGCATGGTGGCATATAAGATTGGACGTACCTGTAAGCCAATATGCCTGCCTGTGCCATTCTGCCAACGTACATCGGCGTGCGCCGGTTGGGAACCAGTTAAAATGAGCACTTTTGATTTTTCATGTTAATGTCCCATAGACTTTAACGGTGTTCTGGCGGCTTTCGAATTTGCCCCCGAACACCGCATATTGTTCGGTGTTCTGCAGAACACACCCGAACAACCAAAATTGGGCCCAAACTTATGCTCGGGGCCAAACTGTTCGTCCATCCCTACCCGGAAGTATATATACGTGATCCAGCGCAGAGCTACTACCTTGTAGCAGGGAAATTGTTATGGGGCAGACAACAAGCTGTTAATAACGAAAAAATAAAAAAATAGTGTACATAATTTTGCGTTTCTTTGGCAAAAATTTTACCAAAATTTCTCCTCTGATCACAGGGAAGATAACCTTTCGGAGATTCGCACTGCTCCTATGAACATTTATATCTCAACAAATACAGGCACTGAGAAATCTCGGCTTGCATTGGGAAGTTAATTAAATTGGTTGAAAATAACTTCACATGGATGGATATCTATTAAATACCCGGCCTCCCTTTCATCGTTCTTTTTAAATGACTCATTTGCAACTTTTTTTACACAATTACAAAGGAAAATCACCTTAATTAAGGTGCTCAATACACAGAATGAGTTTATACCGGAGAAATAACAACCAGCACTTTGATTAAGGATGGTTTTCTGTTTCTTTGTTCCGGTTTGTAGCAATCTGCCCTATTCTAGATACACAATTATCCAGAAATACAGAGCATCCGGAAAGTAATCACAGTGCTTCACTTTTTCCGCATTTTGTCATGTTACAGCCTTATTTCAAAATGGATTAAATTTATTAATTTCCTCAGAATTCTACAAACAATTCCCCATAATGACAACATGAAAGAAGTTTGGTCGAAATCTTTGCAAATTTATTAACCGGTTCCCGACCGGCGTGCAGTGATGTACGTCGGCAGAATGGCACGGGCAGGCATATTGGCGTACAGGTACGTTCATTTCTATATGCCGCCTTGCCATCGCGTGCGCGTTCGCGTGCCGGTCGTGGACCCCCGTGAGTCCGGTCGCGGGCTCCCGTGGACTCAATCGCCGTGGGGATACCCGCGATCGTCTCACGGGGAGATGCCTAGCAACAAGTGACGCTGATCTCTGCTCCATGTGATTGGAGCAGAGATCAGCATTCGCTAACACAAAGCCCAGCCCCCCACAGCTAGTAACACGCCCCTAGGAACACTTAACCCCTACACTGCCACCCACTGGTTAAACCCTTCCCTGCCAGTGTCATTTACACAGGAATCACTGCATTTAAATAGCACTGATTGCTGTATAAATGACAATGGTCCCAAAAATGTGTCAAAAATGTCCGATGTGTCCGCCATAATGTCGCAGTCACGATAAAAATCGCTGATCGCCGCCATTACTAAAAAAAAATATTAATAAAAATGCCATAAAACTATCCCCTATTTTGTAAACGCTATAACATTTGCGCAAACCAATTAATAATCGCTTATTGCGATTTTTTTTACCAAAAAATATGTAGAAGAATACGTATCGGCCTAAACTGAGGGAAAAAATGTTTTTTTATATATTTTTGGGGGATATTTATTATAACAAAAAGTAAAAAATAATGCGTTTTTTTCAAAATTGTCGCTCTATTTTTGTTTATAGCGCAAAAAATAAAAACCGCAGGGGTGATCAAATACCACCAAAAGAAAGCTCTATTTGTGGGGAAAAAAAGAACGTCAATTTTTTTTTGGGAGCCACGTCGCACGACCGCGCAATTGTCAGTTAAAGCGACGCAGCGCCGAATCGCAAAAAGTGCTCTGGTCTTAAGCCAGCAAAATGGTCCGGTCTGAAATGAATAACTGGACGTTAGTTTCTACCTTTGTTACTAGACATTAAAAAAAAAATTTTTTATGTTTTATTTATTATTTATCACCATTTTAATGCCTTTACTATTGTTTGTTTTGTCCTGCGGCTGGCGTTTCCGGCTGGTCTAGTATAAATTACAGGCTCTCAGTACAGGCCACAGCTTGATAAAGGAGTGCGCTTGCTCCACCGTAGCACGGCGCTTGCTCCGAAACGTGTCACACTGAACTCTGGGATCTGTGACGTCAGCACCGCTAAGCCGCCCCACCACGATCCGCGATGCGTACCATTCCAACACTGGACTCTACGAGCGGACTTCCCCTTCTGGTTTGTGAGACCGGCAGGCTTTCGTCTCACCGCTGCAGCTCTCTACAGAGCTACCCCACAGAGCCATGCTCGATCGCGGTACTCCTCCTCCGGTTTCTGACATCAGAATACATCCACCTGCCACTGCAGCGCCCCCCTTTGAATGGCGGACACAGCACTCAGCAAAACAATATTACAGATGAACTTGTATACATAACTTATCCTGTGAGTAGCCCATTATGGGGGCAATCAAACATGTTATACAATACTACACTTAGTGGCACTTTCTTGTCTCCACCCTTCTTCTTTTTTACTACAGAGTAAGCTACACTCTCGAAAAAGCTGCGCTTAGCTGTGCATTAACCAGTGACTTTCCTTGTACACCATATCCATTGCCTCTGTGCCTACCATCCACCCTGTTTGGAAAGCCACACACCTGTCTATAGAAGATCCCACAGTTAACATTGAATGTCAGAGCACAAACCAAGCCATGAAGTCCAAGGAGTACTCTGTAGACCTCTGAGACAGGATTATATGGAGGCACAGATCGGGGGAAGGGTACAGAAACATTTCTGCAGCATTGAAGGTCCCAATGAGCACAGTGGCCTCCATCATCTGTAAATGGAAGACGTTTGGAACCCCCAAGACTTCCTAGAGCAAGCCATCCGGCCAAACTGAACGATCGGTGGGAGACGGGCCTTAGTCAGGGAGTTCACCAAGAACCTGTGGAGAGAGGAGAACCTTCCAGAAAAACAACCATCTTTGCAGCAGTCCACCAATCAGGCCTGTATGGTAGAGTGGCCAGACGGAAGCCACCCAGTAAAAGGCACATGAAAGTCCACCTGGAGTTTGCCAAAAGCCACCTGAAGGACTCTGACCATGAGAAACAACATTCTCTGGTCTGATGAAACAAATATTGAACTCTTTGAAAGGCAAGCCTCATGTCTGGAGGAAACCAGGCAAGGCTCATTACCTTGCCAATACCATCCCTACAGTGAAGCATGGTGGTGGCAGCATCATGCTTTGGGGATGTTTTTCAGTGGCAGGAACTGGGAGACTAGTCTGGATTGAAGAAAAGATGAATACAGCAATGTACAGAGACATCCTTGATGAAAACCTGCTCCAGAGATCTCTGGACCTCAGACTGGAGCAAAGGTTCATCTTCCAACAGGACAACGACCCTAAGCACACAGCCAAGATAACGAAGGAGTGGCTACGGGACCACTCTGTGAATGGCCTTGAGTGGCCCAGCCAGAAGCCAGACCTGAACCCGACTGAACATCTCTGGAGAGATCTGAACATGGCTGCGCACCGACCCTCCCCATCCAACCTGGCGGAGCTTGAGAGGTCCTGCAAAGAATAACGGGAGGAACTGCCCAAAAATAGGTGTGTCAAGCTTGTAGCACCATACTCAACAAGACTTGAGGCTGTAATTGGTGCCAAAGGAGCTTCACCAAAGTATTGAGCAAAGACTGTAAATACTTATGTACATGGGAGGAGCCTGTGATACTTATGTCCATGGGAGGAGCCTATGATACTTATGTACATGGGAGGAGCCTGTGATATTTATGTACATGGGAGGAGCCTGTGATACTTATGTACATGGGATTGTTTTCCTTATTTAAATTTTTTACAATTTTGCAAAGATTTTAAACAAACTTCTTTCACATTGTCATTATTTGGTATTATTTTGTAGAATTTTTAGGAAAATAATGAGTTTAATTCATTTTGGAATAAGGCTGTAAGTCACATAACAAAATGTGGAAAAAGTGAAGTGCTGTGGATACTTTCGGGATGAACTGTATGTAGAACTCACATAGATCTGTAAATAAGATTATGTTGGGTTTCGGCTCCAGGTTGGGTGTGAATACAAGGTTCTCTGGGTCCAGAAGGCAGCTGTCAGTGACGGTCCAATTAGTTGCAGGTGGGAGATTCCTCACCCCAAAGCAGCAAGTGTCTGTAACATAATTGTCCTAATATGGCCATTAGCTTGCAAATTTGCCCTAAAATGGGCCAGAAAACAAAAGGTACAGATTTTCCTCACATAGACTTCGGTAGGGTTTGATGCTCTGTTCCTGGGTTTGTCAAAAGTCCTGTGACCCATCCCAGTTCAATCCTTCCTAGTGCTCGCTAAGACTTCATTCACACGTGTGACCGGGGTAATAAAAAACAGGTGGTTGAGAGACTTGAGAAAAAGGCTCCCCACACAGAAACACATTGCTACTGCACAATCAATACTTCCCTCTTTTAACCCCAGCTACTATAGAGGAAGTCACTAAACTTTTTTCTAATGCCCCCCTAACCTCCTGCCCCCTGGACCCTGTTCCTTCTCAAGTACTACGGTCACCATCTGACTCAATCCTACACTCCTTAACTCATATCTTCAACCTCTCACTCTCTACTGGCATCTTCCCCAACCCTCTAAAACATGCACTAGTCACTCCCATACCAAAAAAAGGCCTCAGACCCCACCAATCTTAACAACTTAAGACCCATCTCTTTACTGCCTTTGGCCTCCAAACTCCTTGACCGTTTAGTCTACAACCAACTGAGCGACCACCTCACTGAGAATGACCTTCTTGATCCCCTTCAGTCTGGATCTCGCTCTCCTAAAACTCACAAACGACTTACTAACAGCCAAAACCAACGGTCATTATTCCATACTCTTACTCTTTGACCTTTCTTTTGCCTTTGATACAGTTAACCACCCCCTCCTCCTCAAAAAACTCAATTTGCTTGGTCTCCATGGCTGCACTCTCCGTTGGTTTGAATCTTACCTATCTCATCGCACCTTCAGTGTCACTTACAACTCCACTTCCTCTTCTCCAACTCCCCTTTCCATTGGGGTTCCCCAAGGTTCTGTCCTTGGACCTCTACTATTCTTGATCTACACGTCCTCCCTGGGTCAGCTGATAGCCTCCCATGGCTTTCACTACCATTTATATGCTGATGACACCCAAATCTATCTCTCTGCCCCTCAGCTCACCCCATCAATCTCCTCATGCATCACTGATCTACTAACAGACGTATCAGCCTGGATGTCAAACCACTTCCACAAATGTAATCTATCTAAAACCGAGCTCATAATATTTCCTCCCCCACATACCCCTTCGCCTGACTTCTCTATCAAGATCAATGGCACATCTATCAGTCCGTCCTCACATGCCAGGGTGCTAGGGGTAACCTTAGACTCTGAACTGTCCTTTCTGGCCCACATACAATCCCTGTCCAAATCATGCCACCTCAACCTCCGCAACATTTCCAGAATACGCCCCTTTTTAACTAATGACACCACCGAGCTTCTAATTCACTCCCTGGTTATCTCTCACCTCGACTACTACAACTCCCTCCTCGTTGGATTACCTTTACATCGACTATCCCCCCTCCAGTCCATAATGAATGCCGCTGCCAGACTCATCCACCTTACCAACCGTTCAGTGTCCTCCATCCCTCTCTGCCAATCCCTCCACTGGCTTCCACTCACCCAACGAATAAAATTCAAAGTACTTTCAATAATTTACAAAGCCGTCCATAACTCTGCCCCCAAGTTACATCACTAACCTAGTCCCAAAATACCAACCAAGACGCCCTCTTCGGTCATCCCAAGACCTCCTGCTCTCTAGCTCCCTTGTCACCTCCTCCCATGCTCGCCTCCAGGATTTCTCCATAGCTTCTCCCATCCTTTGGAACTCCCTACCTCAATCTGTCCGACTGTCTCCTAATATGTCCATCTTTAGACGATCCCTGAAAACCCTTCTCTTCAAAGAAGCCTATCCTGCTTCTAACTAACACTGTTTTACTTCCTCCATCAGCTCATCCCCCCACAGCTATTACCTTTTGTATCAGTTGACTCTTACTTTTTGATTGTAAGCTCTAATGAGCCGGCCCTCTGATTCCTCTTGTACCAAATTGTAATGTAACTATAATGTCTGCCCTCATGTTGTAAAGCGCTGAGCAAACTGTTGGCATTATATAAAACCTGTATTATAATAATAATAATAATAACACACTATAGTGTAAGCTGTTTAGAAAACCTACTGCATGAAACACTATCTTGCATTCGCTTAGCTTCCATCCTAGGCCCTTAGTGGATTCAATCCCATATATCAGGGATAGGCAATTAGCGGACCTCCAGCTGTTGCAAAACTACAAGTCCCATCATGCCTCTGGGTGTCATGCTTGTGGCTGTCAGAGTCTTGCTATGCCTCGTGGGACTTGTAGTTCTGCAACAGCTGGAGGTCCGCTAATTGCATATCCCTGCCATATATCAATACCTGTGCATAAAACGCAATTGCTCGAATGATGTTGATTTCAGACTTGAAACAAAAGATCTAAAACAATGCCCCTTAGGTAGAGGATAAAGCCATAAGTGTCTTAAAAAAACATTTAATCGAGTGGCTAATAAAAACAGAGATGATTTACTATTTCTCCCTAAAAAGGACATTTCTACTTCCCACGACTACACTAGGACTATTACTACTTTTTCTAATGAACATCTAAAGATTAAGCAAATTTTGCAATGAATATTGGCATACCTTAACTTCAGACACTGCAATAGGACCCTTGGTTTCGCCAACTCCCTTGGTCACATTCAGACGAGCTATCCCAGTGGGCAATTTACTAGTGAAAAATGAATTCAAGGGTTCCAAGAGGGGCGATCCCTGTAAGAAACTGGGCACCTTCCCTTATGGTTCTTGTGCCTATTGTTCCTATATGGAGACAAGGAAAAGCATATGACTACCTAATGGATGGACTTTTGACCCCAAAGACTTTCCTAATTGTCATGCCGCGTACACGCGATCGGAATTCTCGTCGGAAAAAGCTCTGATGGTTTTCCCAACGGAATTCCGCTCAAGCTGTCTTGCCTACACACGGTCACACCAAATTCCGATCGTTTAGAACGCGGTGACGTATGACACGTACGACGGGACTAGAAAAAGGGAGTTCAATAGCCAGTAGCCAATAGCTTCTGTCTCGTAGTTGAATCTGAGCATGCGTGATTTTTGGCGCGTCGGAATTGCATACACACGATCGTGAAATTTCCGATAGAAAGTTTTTTCGTTGGGGAAAATTAAGAACATGCTATCAATTTTTGGCTTGGTGGAAATTCGGACAGCTAAATTCCGATGGAGCGTACACACGGTCGCATTTTCCAATGAAAAGCTCTCATCTGTCTTTTTCTGGCCGGAATTCCCGATCATGTGTGTACGTGGCATCAGACTACTTTTGTTGTATACCTTCTACAATGTGAATGCGGATGTTATTATATCGGGAAAACTATACAAAAACTATGCAAAAGAATCTATCGACGCATACCGGCTATGAAAAACAGTAACCCGGACCTCCCCTTGGGGAGACATGTAGCTCTTGTTCACAATGGCTGCTTCCCCAAAATTTAAGGTCCTTGTCCTTGATCGATTAAATCCAAATGCCAGAGGTGGCGATCTCAACAAAGTTCTCCTCCAGCGGGGACTTTCAGATTTAAACGCCACCCTACCCCAAGGCTTTAATGAAGCCTTTAAAGAGGAAGTAAACCCTGATGGGTTTACTTCCTCTTTGATTCCCTGCAAAGGTAAAGCATAATGGACTACTATGCATCGCATCGCATCGCATCGCATAGTAGTCCCTTATGTGTCACTTACCTGACACAGGAGCCAGCGAAGTCACCGCTGTCTCCTGTAGTTCCGAGCGTCCATCTGCTTGGTGGGTCTCCGTGGGTCTCACTGTTCCGGCGCTGTGATTCGCTGGAGCAGCGATGACGTCACTCCCGTGCATGTGCACGGGAGCCGACACTCGCTGCATATAACCGCAATCTGCAACTTACCCAGTGTGCCTGCGCGCCGCTGTCTAGTGGTGGCTGTCTTCAGGTAAATATCTCCTAAACCGTATAGGTTTAGGAGATATTTCTTGGACCTACAGGTAAGCCTTAATCTAGGCTTACCTGTAGGTCAAAGTGGTTTGTAAGGGTTTACAACCACTTTAAACTTAAGCCCTTGTGAGGGGCTAAAAAAAACAAAAAAACAACAACCCCCCCCCCCCCCTCCCTCACTACACTTGCTATTACCCCCATAACATCCAGGATGATTATGGTCTCAATGTATCATTGCAAATAGAACAAGGTTGTCTTTACGTGCTTAATACCCCCTCGTGTATGTAGTCAATTCTTTACTCCTACCTTCTAATACCTAACACGAGGTATAATATCTTGCCTGTGAATGCCTTCTGTCTATATACAATTATGTACTCCCCTCTCTTCTTCGGTTTGACAATGCATAATTGTATGATGTTGCTCTAAAAAAGATTGTGTCTGTAATTAATGTACATTCTAATTATATGCAATTAGATCTACATTTATTATCACTCGTGTGATATTGATGTTGTTGGAAACAAATGTAATATCATTTGCTCTCATACGTGAACTACGTTTGCTGCAATGCATGGCTGATGTCATTCTATTGGACCTGTATTGATCATCAATATTGTGATATGTATGTGGTCTACATTCATTTGAACATTTGCTTGATCCCAGCTATGTATTTTATTTTTCAAGCTCTATGTTCCTCCTATTCCTTCTTATCCGGACCACAGGACATGATTTTACAATCTATATATATATTTTTTTTGCAGATGTCTGAAAATTGCCATTTCCTCCCTTGCTTGTTATGTGCCTGGCTTGAGTCCCCCCCGTCACGGGGGGGGGGGGGTGGGGGACGTGATGTCTGTTGCCGCCTCGGGGCTTCCCTTGGGCTCCTTGCTGCAACGGGCACATAGACCGACGCGTATACGCCGGCCCGCACACGCGCTGTGCCCTTTGCTCCATCTGTTCTTTCAGGCCCACATACAATCCCTGTCCAAATCATGCCGCTTTAGCCTCCGCAACATTTCCAGAATACGCCCCTTTTTAACTAATGACACCACCAAGCTTCTAATTCACTCCCTGGTCATCTCTCACCTCGACCTCTGTTGGAGACATACAGCCTCTCTTCCATGTCGGCGGCTCTGTGTCCTCTCTTCCTCTCTTCCGTGTTGGCGGCTCTGTGTCCTCTCTTCCGTGTCGGCGGCTCTGTGTCCTCTCTTCCGAGTCGGCGGCTCTGTGTCCTCTCTTCCGTGTCGGTGGCTCTGTGTTCTCTCTTCCTCTCTTCCGTGTCGGTGGCTCTGTGTCCTCTCTTCCGTGTCGGCGGCTCTGTGTCCTCTCTTCCGTGTTGGCGGCTCTGTGTCCTCTCTTCCTCTCTTCCGTGTTGGCGGCTCTGTGTCCTCTCTTCCTCTCTTCCGTGTTGGCGGCTCTGTGTCCTCTCTTCCTCTCTTTCATGTCGGCGGCTCTGTGTCCTCTCTTCCGTGTTGGCGGCTCTGTGTCCTCTCTTCCTCTCTTCCGTGTTGGCGGCTCTGTGTCCTCTCTTCCTCTCTTCCGTGTCGGCGGCTCTGTGTCCTCTCTTCCGTGTCGGCGGCTCTGTGTCCTCTCTTCCTCTCTTCCGTGTCGTCGGCTGTGTCCTCTCTTCCTCTCTTCCGTGTCGGTGGCTCTGTGTTCTCTCTTCCTCTCTTCCGTGTCGGCAGCTCTGTGTCCTCTCTTCCTCTCTTCCGTGTCGGCGGCTCTGTGTCCTCTCTTCCGTGTTGGCGGCTCTGTGTCCTCTCTTCCTCTCTTCCGTGTCGGCGGCTCTGTTTCCTCTCTTCCTCTCTTCCATGTCGGTGGCTCTGTGTGCTCTCTTCCTCTCTTCCGTGTCGGCGGCTCTCTGTCCTCTCTTCCTCTCTTCCGTGTCGGCGGCTCTGTGTCCTCTCTTCCTCTCTTCCGTGTCGGCGGCTCTGTGTCCTCTCTTCCTCTCTTCCGTGTCGGCGGCTCTGTGTCCTCTCTTCCGTGTCGGCGGCTCTCTGTCCTCTCTTCCGTGTCGGCGGCTCTCTGTCCTCTCTTCCGTGTCGGCGGCTCTGTGACGTCTGACGTCACCGCGCCATCTGACGCGATGACGCCGCTCAGCCAAGGGATCGGAGAGCTCCCGGCATCATTAGGATATCATGCACATCAGCTGGTCCAGTTAAGCTCACCAGTTTCCAGGAGAGCCTCCGGATCACCTGTTTCTTGGTGCCCATCATTGGATATTGCTATCCTGATGGGCGTAATCTTTCACACACCATCTCCTACATATACCATTGCATGGGGTGAATAGTCCGCTACATGCCTGGACTCCACACCATTGCAAGGTGGTTTTGCTGCTGTTTGCTTGATCAAAGTAAGTTTACACCTACTACCTTTGTACTCTGCAAGATTTCACTTACATCTCTAAATCCTTTTGACTACTACTTCCTAAATATTTAAAATACTCCAAATATATTTAGCGTTGTGCAATTGGTATTTAATTTTAACACCGTTGGTTTCCCGGGAGCCCCCCAGCTAGGAACATTCCCCCCTTTTTTCTCTGCAAGATATACACTTTAAGTGCCTGTATATTGTAGGAGATTTCCTGAATCTACTTACTGTATTTATTGGCGTATAACACACGCCGGCGTATAACACGCACCCCAAGTTTAGGAGGGAATTTGAAACAAAAAAAACTTTTAGGAGGGAAGTTTAAGGAAAAAAACTTACATTTAAATGCCCATCAATGCAGCCTTGTCAGTGTCATTTGCAGTCTTGTCTTTGTGTTTGTCATTTAAAAATGGCGCCGCCGAGATACAGAGCGGATGTCCTGTGTATCTCAGCGGCGCTCGGTAGTTCTCGGCCGTTCTCGGCGGCTTTCGGGTATTTTCGGCCGCACTCGGCCATTCTCGGCTATCTTCGCCCGTGCTTGGCTATTTTCGGCAGCTTTCGGCTTTCCAAAAGCCGCCGAGAACGGCCGAGTGCGGCCGAAAATAGCCGAGAACGGGCAAAGATAGCCAGGAACGGCCGAAAATAACCGGAAGTCACCAAGAACGGCGGAAAGGCTTACAAACAGCCGGGGGGGGGGGGGGATCGTCGTTTAACGCGCACCTTCGATTTCCCCCTGATTTTAGGGGGGAAAAAGTGCGTGTTATACACCAATAAATACGGTATGTTTATACTATCTCCATTGTTTATGGGATCTCCTCCCTGCCGGCTCTACCCGATCCTTGTGGATTTCTCAGGCAGCAGCTGCGCTTCGGGCATTACCCATCCACTCCCCCTTTTCCCACCCCACCCTCGTCATCGGCAAACAACATCTTCCTTTTACTCTGCACTACAATTTGAGCAATTTAACTAGTCCTCTACTATTTACAACATGGCGTAGTACTAATATGGATGTTGGATGGATGACGTCTCGGGGTGACGTGGATGCCTGCACAAAAGTGGTCTCTAAAAAGCATGCATGGCTCAATTTTTTCTGTGAGTATTCTCTTTAACCCTTTCATGACTAATGCCGCGTACACACGGGCGGACTGTATGGCCTACTTAGTCCGCCGAAACACATTTCAGCGGACAGTCCGTTCGTGTGTGGGCTTCAGCTGACTTTTTCAGCGGACAGTCTGGTGTACTAAGTATTTCGGAATTTCCGTAATTCTGTCCGTCATACTTTGGTTTCAGCGGACAATCCGCTCGTGAGTAGGCTAGTTCGATGGACTAAGAATGGCACATGCTCAGAAAGGATTTACACGGCGGAAGGTTGCATTGCTGTGTATTGGACTTCCTATTTCTAGTCCCGTCGTACGTGCTGTACACGTCATCGCGCAAGCTTTCGACGGACTGTTTGTGCATCCGTGTGTGGTCAAGTCCGTTCATTCAAAAGTATGACGGACTCTCCGTCGGATTGTATGACGGACTAAGTAGGCCATACAGCCCGCCCGTGTGTACGCGGCCTTAGCCTATTTTTGGCATTTGGCGTTTACAAGTTAAAATCCATATTTTTTGCTAGAAAATTACTTGGAACCCCAAAACATTATATATATATATATTTTTAGCAGAGACTCTAGAGAATAAAATGGCGATTGTTGCAATATTTTATGTCACACGGTATTTGCGCAGTGGTGTTTTAAAACACAACTTTTTGGGAAAAGGGACACTTTCATGAATGAAAAAAAAAAACGAAACAGTAAAATTAGCCCAATTTTTTGTGAAAGATAATGTTACGCCGAGTAAATAGATACCAAACATGTCACACTTTATAATCGCACGCACTCGTGGATTGACGACAAAATACGGTACCAAAAAATCTCAATAGGCGACGCTTTAATTTTTTTTACGGTTACCAGGTTAGCGTTACAGAGGAGGTCTAGTGCTAGAATTATTGCTCTCACTCTGACGATCGCGGCGATACCTCACATGTGGGCGCGACTTCCGTATGCGTTTTCTTTGCTTCGCGAGCTCGCGGGGACGGCGGGCGCTTTAAAAAAATTTTTTTTTTATTTATTTTATTTATTTTAAAATGAATACATTGTTTTAAAAAAATAAATAAAACATTTGATCACTTTTATTGCTGTCGCAAGGAATGTAAACATCCCTTGTGACAGTAATAGGTGGTGACAGGTACTCTTTATGGAGGGATCGGGGGTATAAAAGACTCCAATCCCTCCTTTACACCGAAAAAGGCGATTCTGAATACTATATATTTTTTTTAAAACTGGCGCCATTGGCAGCCGAGTAAACGGGAAGTGACGTCATGACGTCGCTTCCCTGTTTACTATTAGGAGACTGGAATGACGCCGCTTACGGCGTCGTTCCAGTTCCTCCCCAGCAGCCGGAGGCATCGGATGTGTGATTGGTGCTCCCGATTGAACGGGAGCACCGGTAACAGCGGCGGGAGACTGCGGGAGGGGGGGACGTCCCCTCCCGCTCCTCCGGCATAACAGCCGAGCGGCTTTTAGCTGCTCCGGTTGTTAGGGCTGGAAAGCCAATCGCCTGCTGTAAAAAATGGTACCGGGATGATTCCTGCAGCTGTGGGCATCATCCCGGTATACCCCCCCGGAAACCGAGTACGCACATCTGCGTACGCTCGGCGGGAAGGGGATAATCTTTAACCACTTCCGGACCGTCACCGCGCGACAATGTACTTTCTTATGAAGGGGGATATCGTTGTTATGGCAGCAGCTAGCTCCTCTTCTTCAGTGATCGGCCCAGTTTCTGAAAAGAGTGGTCTCTGCGGCGGATCCGAGTGCCCAAATGGTCAGTCCGCCCCTGTGGAGCGCCCAATGGTTTCACAGGTCTATTACAATCCTATAGTGTATACTAAAAATAAAAGCTGCACTAAAGTATTCGGGTTTGGCTTGAAGAAAAAGTGGAGCAGGGTCGAAACGCATTTGGGCCCTAGACTAGGATCCGGAGGGGGGGCTGAGCGAAACACGTTGGGGACATGGCCTGATGGGAACCAAGGCTGAGGTTGCCACTCTCACCACCATCACTACAGGACTCCGTGGATGGGTGGCAGGAGGGATCTTTTTTTCCTCCTTTCCCCCTCTCCTCAATCACTGCTAGTGAGCCAATGGCTCCCGTTGCTGTTTCGGCCAATGAGGAGAGGAACTCCTGGAACAGCCACGTTTTTTTTTTTTTTTTGCACGTCGTTGGATTGAGATGGGGGTTCAGGTGAGTATAAGGGTTGGGGTCTGTGGGGGGGGGGGGGCTAAAAACCTTCAGCCTTCACAATTACATGCCAGTGAATCAAAGCGGCAGTAATATGCGTTTTGTATCAGTCTGGAGTTCTGCTTTAACCATTTACCGACCAGCGCACCCCAATATATGTCGGCACAATGGCAGCGGTGGACAAATGGAGCGGTGGGACCTGTACGTCCCCTTTAATTGGCAGGGCTAGCGGACGCACGCACTCTCGTCGCGTACACCTTGACCGTGCCTGTGGGATCCACAGACTCGATGTCCGCCGGTCTCCTGGCGATCGTGTCATGGAGCGGCAGAACGGGGAGATGCCTATGAAAACATGGCATTTCCCTGTTCTGTCTACTGACATGACAGAGATCTACTGCTCCCTGTCATCGGGAGCGGTGATCGCTGTCATGTCAGTGGTAGCTCCCCCCCCCCACAGTTAGAATCACTCCCTAGGACACACTTAACCCCTTCATCGCCCCCTAGTGTTTAACCCCCTTCCCTGCCAGTGTCATTTATACAGTAATCAGTGCATTTTTATAGCACTGATCGCTGTATAAATGACAATGGTCCTAAAATAGTGTCAAAAGTGTCCGATGTGTCCGCCGCAATGTCGCAGTCCCCGATAAAAATCACTGATCGCCTCCATTACTACTAAAAATAAAATTATAATAAAAATGCCATAAAACTATCCACTAATTTGTAGACGCTATAACTTTTGCCCAAACCAATCAATAAACTCTTATTGGGATTTTTCTTACCAAAAAATATGTAGAAGAATACGTATCGGCCTAAACTGAGGAAGAAATTTGTTATTTTATATATTTATTATAGCAAAAAGTAAAAAATATTGCTTTTTTTTTTTTTTCAAAATTGTCTTTTTTTGTTTATAGCGCAAAAAATAAAAACCGCAGAGGTGATCAAATACCACCAAAAGAAAGCTCGATTTGTGGGGGAAAAAAAGAACATAAATTTTGTTTGGGTGCAACGTCGCACGGCCGCGCAATTGTCAGTTATAACGACGCAGCACCGAATCGCAAAAAAAGTGCTCTGGTCAGGATAGGGGGGGTAAAATCTTCCGGGGGGGGCTGAATTGGTTAATTTGTATACATTTCTATATCTGCTATTCCTAAAGGAAGAATCATAATGGAAGAAATTAGACTTCCCTGTGGATTCAGGAATGAGAACATACACGGATTATGCTGAAAGCCTATAAATGTCATTCCAGATGGAGGTATACGGGGTGTAAGGTATACGGGGTGTAGATTGCGTGATTGACATCTTCTGTGTGTGCGTACGGAAAGGGCACGCTTGGTAATATACATTCACGGATTTAAAATTTTTTTTTATGTATATATATTTATAGATAGATATATAGGAAGGTATATTTCTGGATCGTTTGATGATTTTAATGATCTGATTTTTTTTGGGGATTTTTATTTTTCATAATGAACTGACTTAAATAAGGAATGAGCAAAATCTAATAATAACATAAAATCCAGCGAGTGAAAAGTAACATACAGTAGAGCGATAAAGGTATCATATCCATTTGCATAAATTATTGCAATGCGGTAAACTAAGTCCAATAAAAAAAAAAAAAAAAAAAAATATATATATATATATATATATATATATAATTATTATTAATATTGCATTATATATATATATATATATATATATATATATATATATATATATATATATATATATATATATATATATATATATAATATATATATTACGCAATATTAATAATAATTTATATTGCGTAATATATTTATATATATAATAATATATAATATATTATATTATATATTTTTTTATTATAATAATAATTAATATTGCATAATATATATTAATTATTATTAATATTGCGTAATATATATTATATATATATATATATATATATATATATATATATATATATATATATATATATATATATATATATATATAATACACACATATATATATATATATATACAGTGGTGTGAAAAAGTGTTTGCCCCCTTTCTCATTTCATGTTCCTTTGCATGTTTGTCACACTTAAGTGTTTCGGAACATCAAACCAATTTAAACAATAGTCAAGGACAACACAAGTAAACACAAAATGCAATTTGTAAATGAAGGTGTTTATTATTAAAGGTGAAAAAAAATCCAAACCATCATGGCCCTGTGTGAAAAAGTGATTGCCCCCTAAACCTAATAACTGGTTGGGCCACCCTTAGCAGCAACAACTGCAACCAAGCGTTTGCGATAACGTGCAATGAGGCTTTTACAGCGTCCTGGAGGAATTTTGGCCCACTCATCTTTGCAGAATTGTCCTAATTCAGTTACATTAGAGGGTTTTAGAGCATGAACGGCCTTTTTAAGGTCATACCACAACATCTCAATAGGATTCAGGTCAGGACTTTGGCTAGGCCACTCCAAAGTCTTCATTTTGTTTTTCTTCAGCCATTCGGTGGTGGACTTGCTGGTGTGTTTAGGATCATTGTCCTGCTGCAGAACCCAAGTTCGTTTCAGCTTGAGTACACGAACAGATGGTCGGACATTCTCCTTCAGGATCTCTTGGTAGACAGCAGAATTCATAGTTCCTTTTATCACGGCAAGTCTTCCAGGTCCTGAAGCAGCAAAACAGCCCCAGACCATCACACTACCACCACCATATTTTACTGTTGGTATAATGTTCTTTTTATGAAATGCAGTGTTCCTTCTACGCCAGATATACTTGGACACACACCTTCCAAAGAGTTCCACTTTTGTCTCATCGGTCCACAGAATGTTGTCCCAAAAGTCTTGGGGATCATCAAGATGTGTTGTGGAGAAATTGAGACGAGATTTGATGTTCTTTTTGCTCAGCAGTGGTTTTCTCCTTGGAACTCTGCCATGCAGGCCATTTTTGCCCAGTCTTTTCCTGATGGTGGAGGCATGAACGCTGACCTTAACTGAGGCAAGTGAGGCCTGCAGTTCCTTGGACGTTGTTGTGGGGTCTTTTGTGACCTCTTGGATGAGTCGTCGCTGCGCTCTTGGGGTAATTTTGGGCGGCCGGCCACTCCTGGGAAGGTTCACCACTGTTCCATGTCTTCGCCATTTGTGGATAATGGCTCTCACTGTGGTTCGCTGGATTCCCAAAGCTTTGGAAATGGCTTTATAACCCTTTCCAGACTGATAGATCTCAATTACTTTCTTTCTCAATTGTTCCTGAATTTCTTTGGGTCTCGGCATGATGTGTAGCTTTTAAGGATCTTCTGGTGGACCTTACTGTGTCAAGCAGCTCCTATTTAAGTGATGCCTTGATTGTGAACAGGTGTGGCAATAATCAGGCCTGGGTGTGGCTAGAGAAATTGAACTCAGGTGTGGACAACCACAGTTATAGTATGTTTTAACAAGGGGGGCAATCACTTTTTCACACAGGGCCATGATGGTTTGGATTTTTTTTCACCTTTAATAATAAACACCTTCATTTACAAATTGCATTTTGTGTTTACTTGTGTTGTCCTTGACTATTGTTTAAATTGGTTTGATGTTCCGAAACACTTAAGTGTGACAAACATGCAAAGGAACAGGAAATGAGGAAGGGGGCAAACACTTTTTCACACCACTGTATATATATATATATATATATATATATATATATATATATATATATATATATATTATTTTTAAATTATTTATTTATTTATTACGCAATATTAATTATTGTTATAATAAAAAAATATATAATATAATATATTATATATTATTATATAATATAATAAAAAAATATGTTAAAAAATTCCCAGTAAATACGGCATAAAAAGCTCTTAAGTCCAGTTCACCAACGGACCAGAGCGTTAAGAAGTATGAGATAATTACCACCAGGGTTTAGCTGGCGGTATATGTAAAAAACAAAAAACAAAAAAAAAACATATGGGAACGTTTGACCTTTTCTTCCGGAAGCACATTTGTGAGGTCAGGCACTGATGTTGGACGGGAAGGCCTGGCTCGCAGTCTCCGCTCTTAATTCATCCCAAAGGCGTTCTATCGGGTTGAGGTCAGGACTCAACCCGACTGCATGCTGCATTACCACTCTCTTTGGGGCATTCTTTTATAATCCTATAGTGTAGACCAGTGATGGCCAACCCTGGCACTCCGGATGTTCTGGAACTACATTTCCCATGGTGATGCTCAACTACACTGCTGAGTGCATGAGCATCATGGGAAATGTAGTTCAAAAACATCTGGAGTGCCAAGGTTCTCCATCACTGGTGTATACTATGTGCCCTGTGCCGCTAAAGTGTTCGGGTTTGGCTTCAAGAGAAGGTGGCAAGCCTATGTGCAGGCCAATTAGGTTCCTCCACCCCAAACTCTCTCCTCCATGTCTTCACGGACCTTGCTTTGTGCACTGGTCAACACCATTTGGTGGAGGGGGGAATTATGGCGTGGGGATTATTTTTCAGGTGTTGGGCTTGGTCCCGTGGTTCCAGTGATGCCGCATACACACGACCGGACTTTCAGGCAGAAAAGGTCCGACGGTCTTCCCGACTGAGTTTCGACGGACTACCGAACGAACGGACTTGCCCACACACAACGGGACTAGAAAAGTTCAACAGCCAGTAGCCAATAGCTGCCCTTGCGTCGTATTTGGTCCGTCGGACCAGCACACAGACAAACGGTTTTCCCGATAGGAATTGAGTCCGTCGGACAGATTTGAAACATGTTCTATTTCTAGGTCCGTCTGAATTTTTTAAGAAAAAAGTCAGATGAAGCCCCACACATGATTGTAATATCCGACAAGATGATTCAGTCGGACCTTTTCTGCCGGAAAGTCTGGTCGTGTGTAAGCGGCATGAAGGGAACTCGTATGCCCCGTACACACGATTGGACTTTCTGACAACAAAACCGTGTTTTTTTTTTTTGTTCAAAGGTTGTTGGCTCCAACGATCACACAAATGTTGGCCAACAATTACGAACGTAGTGACGTATAAGACGTACGCGATATCTCCATTATGAACACGAGTTATATCTCGGACTTGTACTTGATTCCGAGCGTGCGTGGGCTTTTGTCCATTGGACTTGTGTACACACGATTGGACTTTTGAAATTTAAGAACCTGCTAGCCAACATTTGTTAGCATAAAGTCCATTGGCAAATGTTCGATGGAGCGTACACGCGGTCAGACTTTCAGCCAACAAGCTCACATCCAACATTTCCCATCAGAAAATCCGTCCGTGTGTACGCGGCATTAAGGCATCAGCATACCAAAACATTTTGGACAATTTCATGCTCCCAACTTTGTGGGAACAGTTTGGGGGACGGCCCCTTCCTGTTCCAACATGACTGCCCACCAGTGCACAAAGCAAGGTCCATAAAGACATGGATGAGCGAGTTTGGGGTGGAGGAACTTGACTGATCTCAACCCAATAGAAAACCTTTGAGGGAAGACTGCGAGCCAGGCCTTCTGATCCAACATCAGTGCCTGGCCTCACAAACGTGCTTCTGGAAGAATGGTCAAACATTCCCTCAGACCAGGGGTCTTAAACTGGCGGCCCTCCAGCTGTTGCGAAACTACCAAGTCCCATCACACCTCTGCCTGAGAGAGCCATCCTTGCAATGCCTCACGGATCTGTAGTTTCGCAACAGCTGAAGGGCCACCAGTTTGAGACCCCCTGCCATAGACACGTCTTCTAAACCTTGTGGACGGCCTTTCCAGAAGAGTTGAAGCTGTTATAGCTGCAAAGGATGGGCCAACTCAATATTGAACCCTACGGACTAATGCCGTGTACACACAATCGGACATTCCGACAATAAAATCCATGGGATTTTTTCAGACGGATGTTGGCTCAAACTTGCCTTGCATACACACGGTCACACAATGTTGTTGGAAATTCGGAACGTCAAGAACGCAGGGACGTACGATGAACCGAGAAATTTGAAGTTCAATAGCCTGATTCCGAGCATGCATAGAACTTTGTGCATCGGAATTGTGTACACACCAGGGCTTTTTTTTTTCAGCTGGTACGCGGGGGAACGCAGTTCCGGCACCTCCAGCAGGGAATGTATGTAATGGCAAGGAGTTATGGGTTGTGCTACAGTGTCTATTGATGCTGGCTGCTGGTGGATCTATTGTTGCTGAAAGGGATCTATTTCTGCAGAAGGGCTGATTGCTGCTAGGGATCTATTGTTGCTGGGGTGGTCTTATGTTGCTAGTGGGAAATCTGGGGAGGCCCATTGTTGCTAGTGGGGGATCTATTGTTGCTGGGGTGGTCTTATGTTTCTAGTGGGGGATCTATTGTTGCTGGGGTGGGTCTTATGTTGCGGGGGGTCAGTTGTCGCTGGGAGGGTTCTACTTAGAGGGAGAAGTCTATTATAGCTGGCTGCTAGAGGGTCTATTGTTGCTGGGGGTATTTTGTTGTAGGTGGTCCATTGTTGCTGTGCGGGGGGGGATCTATTGTTGCTGGTGGGTCTATTTTTGTTGGCTGTGGGGAGTCTATTCTACTACTTTTCTTGTTATCAATAACAAAGTCCATACAAATTACTCAGTACCACGAAAGTTACTTGGTTCGGTATTCTCTAAAAGGGGCAGTCCTGGGAGGTGGGTAGTGGGTGAAACCAAGGACTGGTGCTCAGAGGTAGGTAGGGGCAAAAGCAATGGGTAACTCCCAAATGGGGGAGTTCCTGCACCTATTCTCTGAGAAAAAAAGCCCCGCTACACACGATCTGAATTTCCGACAACAGATTTTGTTGTCGGAAAATTTGAGATCCAGATCTCAAATTTTGTGTGCCGGAAAATGTCCGATGGAGCCCACACGCGGTCGTAATTTCACGACAAAAAGCTCCCATCTAACATTTTTTGTTGGAAAAACCCGACCATGTATACGTGGCATAAGCCCCCGTACACAGGGGTCGGACTTTCCGACAACAAAATCCATCGGATTTTTTCAGACGGATTTTTGTCCAAAACTGGTGTTGCATACACACGGTCGGACAAAGTTGTCAGAAAATCCGATCGTTCGTAACTTGATGACGTTATTTCATTACAGCGGGACTACGTTCAGGCTAGTAGCCAATAGCTTTGGTCTCGGAATTTGATCTGAGCATGCGTGGCACTTTGTCCGATCGGAAATTCTCTACAAACGATCGGACAAAGTCCGATCAGATCATGTTGTCGGAAAATTTTATATCCGGCTCTCAAACTTTGTTGGTCGGACATTCCGACGGAAAAAGTCCGATGAAGCCCAGACATGGTCGGATTAACACGGTTCCGGACGGACATTCCGATGGAAAATGTCCGATCGATGTCCGATAATACCGCGTACACACGGTCGGTTTTTCCAGACGGAAAATGTTCGATTGGGAGCTTTTTTGTTGTGAAATTTCCGACCGTGTGTGGGCTCCATTGGACATTTTCCGTCGGAATGTCCGACCGTGTGTACAAGGGCTAAGACTGGGATGCCATTAAAGTTCATGTCTGTGTCCCAATACTTTTGGTAATATAGTGTATGTTCATGATTGTTCATGTTATTGATTTCACAATGTTTCATATTCAGCACAATTGATTTTTTTTTTATGCTTTAGAAGCTGTATAGATTAAGTGCCGCACTATCTGAATATTTTTTATTTTTTTGTTTTATATATATTTTGTAACTTCGTAAATCTATAGACGTATGCTTTTTCTGGGCCGTTGGAACTGTGATGGGTTTCATTTATCGGTTTCAAAAATTGAAAAAAAATTAGCAAAATAAAATTTTTGGCCAGTTTAGACCCTTCCTACACCACGCTTCCAAGGTCTCTCTCTCTCTCTTTTTATTCCTTTATCAATCTACTTAGCTGAAATTTCTTGAAAGTCAAGAACAGAGAAGAAGTTGAGCAGTGGCCGAGCAGATACTAATCAACAGCTGCTACTCCGCGACAGACCGCCGACGCGGTTTATAAGTCAAGCTGCGTCTTATGGTCCATCCCGGTCACCGCAATGTATATTTAACCACTTAAAGCAGAGGTCCACCCTAAAATGGACCTTCCGCTCATCGGAATCCTCCCCCCCTCCGGCGCCACAATTGGCACCTTTCAGGGGGGAGGGGTGCAGTTACCTGGATAATCCAGGTAACTGCACCCACTTCCGGGATAGCTCTCTGCGGAAAAGGGGCGTAGATTACGCCCCTTTCCGCAAGTGCCCGCCCCCTTCCTCAAGTGCCCCGCTGCCTGCTGGGAAACACACAGATCCCAGAGGCAGCGGGGACCGTCCTTATTGCGCAGCGCGACTCGCGCATGCGCAGTAGGGAACCGGGAAATGAAGCCGAAAGGCTCCACTTCCTGATTCCCATACCCAAGATGGCGGCGGCAGCACCCGAGTCTAGAGATCGGCTTCGGGTGCCGACATCGCGGGCGCGCTGGACAGGTAAGTGTCACTATTTTAAAAGTCAGCAGCTGCAGTATTTGTAGCTGCTGGCTTTTAAAAAAAAAAAAAAACGCGGAGTCCCGGTGGACTCCCGCTTTAAGGACCAGGCCTCTTTTTCAGATTTGGTGTTTACATGTTTAAAACATTTTTTTTTTGCTAGAAAATTACTTAGAACCCCCAAACATTTTATATTGTTTTTTTTTTCTAACACCCTAGAGAATAAAATGGCGGTCATTGAAATACTTTTTTTTCACACCGTATTTGCGCAGCGGTCTTACAAGCGCACTTTTATTGGAAAAAATTCACTTTTTTGAATAAAAAAAATAAGAAAACAGTAAAATGAGCCCAATTTTTTTTTTAAATTGTGAAAGATAATGGTATGCCGAGTAAATTGATACCCAACATGTCACGCTTCAAAATTGCGCCCGCTCGTGGAATGGCGTCAAACTTTTAGCTTCAAAAATCATAAGCGACATTTAAAAAATTCTACAGGTTGCATTTTTTGCGTTACAGAGGAGGTCTAGAATTATAGCTCTCGCTCTACCGATCACGGCGATACCTCACATGTGTGGTTTTGCCACCGTTTTCATATGCGGGCGCTACTCACGTATGCGCTCGCTTCTGTGCACAAGCTCGTCGTGACGGGGTGTTTTTAAAAACCTTTTTTTCTTTTTTTCTTATTTATTTTAATTGATTTTATTTATTTTTATACTGTTTTTTTAAAAAAAATAAAAAAATGGATCACTTTTATTCCTATTACAAGGAATGTAAACATCCCTTGTAATAGAAAAAAGCATGACAGGTCCTCTTATATATGAGATCCGGGGTCAAAAAGTCCTCACATCTCATATTTGGACTAAAATGCAAAAAAAAAAAAAAGAAAGAAAAAATGACATTTAAAAAAAAATATACCTTTTAGAGGTATGGGCGGAAGTGACGTTTTGACATCGCTTCTGCCCTCCTATGGTATAGAGACGAGTGGGGGGCCATCTTAGCCTCACTCGTCTCCATAGCCAGCTAGCGAAAGGACCCAATCGCCTCCGCCGCTACCGACGGCTCCGGTAAGCGGCGGAAGGTGCGGGAGGGCGGCGGGAGGGGGGGGGTGGCACCTCTCCCGCCGCCGAAATCGGTGATCTCGTGGCGAATCCGCCGCGGAGACCACCGTTATCGTACAGGCGATCGGCGCCTGAAGAGATGGATATCTCGGTTGTGGCAGCAGCTGCTGCCGTTACCGAGATATCCTTCTTCAAAAAAATAGGACGTACATCGGCGTGCGGCGGTCGGTAAGTGGTTAATTAGCGTCCTCTCACCTTCGCACTGGGAGATTTTTTTTTATTTTTTATTTTTTTTATCCTGCATGACAGCTCCTGGCACCAGAAGGGATGTCCTTGAGAAAAAGTCGCCCCTATTGACTCCAAGGCTTTTCTTATTTGACTTGAGCGTTGGGAGTATTCTGAAGAAAGAGCGTAAAAAACAGAAAATAAAAAAAAAAATAACGAAAGACACCAGCGGTTACGGAGCTGCCTTCGCCAGACAGTGTGTCAGCCGGGTCGAAGCTATTGAACAATTCCTATTAAATTAGCTGAGCTTCATCTGGGCTAGTTAAAGCTGGCATACAGACAAATTAGTTGTTCGCTGTGTATAAAGGAGAAAAGACAGGCCGCAATTCTAAGTTTCGGAAGACCAGTGACAGTAGATCTGTCACATCATCCGCTCGATAGAAAACTGTCCGAGGAAGGATTGTAAATGTTTTCTCCTCGTCAATATGTTCTGGGCTGAAAGGAGGAAATGGTGATTCATTGAAATTGCAGATGTGACTTAACATTAATTAATACCATGTTATCCTTTCTTTGTTGGTACGTTATGCCAGCCTTCCATTATTCTCTGTGTTACCGTCAGTTTCTCTTATGAGGCTTTTCATTATGTTAACCTCAAGACAGAATTTGTGTAAAATCCAAACCGGCCAAACCTTCCCATTATTTGTGCTGTTGTAGTGTACTAGAGCAATAGAGGTTAGCAAAGCCGGGTGTTCTTGCTTGGCCAAAAAAGTTTAGCGAAGATTGGAACCCTTTGAAAAAAATTTAACATTTTTTGTCACGGTCA
The DNA here is from genome assembly GCF_037356315.1 of Lithobates pipiens. Taxonomy (NCBI): domain Eukaryota; kingdom Metazoa; phylum Chordata; class Amphibia; order Anura; family Ranidae; genus Lithobates; species Lithobates pipiens. The sequence goes on along the minus strand of NW_027507685.1, from coordinate 261,220,089 downwards.
GGGATCAGGCTTGGAGACCAGAAGCTATAGCCATAGAGAGGCTCCCACAAACCAGCTGGATAAGTTGGGATCAAGCAGAAACTTACTTGAGGGTCAAGCCAAAGGTCAGTAATAAGCGGTTTCAGGTTGGGGATCAAGCGGAAGAGTAGTCGAGGAACAAGCCAAAGATCAAGAAGGAGTGGTAGCAGAGATACAGACAGCAGCAGGGAAGACACGGCGCAAGCGATATATACATAGCTCCCAACTGTCCCTGATTTTGAAGGACTGTCCCTGATTTGGAACGAAGTCCCTCTGGTGCTTTTTCCTCCTCATTTGTCCCTCATTTTGCTCTAATCCAAATACAGTACTTGTACTGTACAGGCTTGGAGACCACTAGCTATAGCAGTAGAGAGGCTCCCACAAACCAGCTGGATAAGTACAGCAGCAGGTCACCCTGGCAGATGACATGGGCTTTCCCAAAGTGCTGGGTCTAAGCATTAACTGGGTATTCACCAGAGCTCCTGATCGTGAAGATAGGTTTTGCTGCATGTTAATACCAGGTTGCAGTCCTCAGGATCGCCCCACCAGGAGCTGAGTAAGCCGGGGGTCCTGTATCAGATATAGTAGGTAGGGATCAAGCAAAAGCGTAGTCAGTAAACAAGCCAAAGGTCAGTAACACGTGGTTTCAGGTTGGGATCAAGCGAAAGTGTAGTTGAGGATCAAGCTAAAGGTTAGTAACAAGTGCTTTCGGGTTGGGATCAAGGGGAAGCATAGTTGAGGATCAAGCCAAAGGTCAGTAACAAGCAGTTTCAGATTGGGATCAAGCAGAAGCATAGTTGAGGATCAAGCCAAAGGTCAGTTACAAGTGGTTGCAGGTTGGGATCAAGTGGAGGCATAGTTGAGGATCAAGCCAAAAGTTAGTAACAAGTGGTTTCAGGTTGGGATCAAGGGGAAGCGTAATTGAGGATCAAGCCAAAGTTCAGTAGCAAGTGGTTGCAGATTGGGATCAAGCAAAAGTGTAGTCAGTAAACAAGCGAAAGGTCAGTAACACGTACTTTCAGGTTGGGATCAGGTGGAAGTATAGTTGAGTATCAAAATGGAAAAAACACATGGATTAGAGTCAGCCGCACACCCCAAAAGCTTTTAAAAAAAAAAATGGGAGGATCCCCCAGGGTTTTTTTTTTTTTAGCGGCATAATAATATATTGGTCAGAGAGAGTAGAAATATAATAAAATAATTTATTCATACAGACAACAAAATTACAGATCATTGATTTTTTTAAATATACCAACTCTGGTTACAGGCATATCTCGAAAAATATTTCATTAAATTGGCTATACAATGCATTTCAAGTAAAGATTTAATTAATTGACATCCACATGAATACTCCGACGCGTTTCGACCAATGCTGTTGCGGTCTTCTTCAGGGATTTTTATTCTAGTGAAATATAGCAAAAAAAAGAGATTTCCATTGTTCTGACACTTTAAAGCGTACTGACAACTATATGTATTTAATATTATTAATATATTTATCACTCGAAAGATGAATTCCAAACAAAATGTCACATATCCAGAGATTCCTAAAAGGAGGCAGTGATCCAGGGATCCTCATATGTCAATCCCCACCCCTCCCAGCGGGCGCCAACACCGAGGGGCTTACAAGGAGTCACATGTGGTTAGGACGACAGAAAGGGAGGAAATGGATGACACCTGGGATATATTTCAGTAAATAATTCAGTAAAAATATTATATAATAAAAATAATAATAATAACCTAGCACCCTAACACCCTATGAGCTCATCCCCACCTGAATGTGCATAGTTGAGGATCAAGCCAAAGGTCAGTAAAAAGTGGTTTCAGGTTGGGGTCAAGCGGAAGTGTAGTTGAAGAACAAGCCAAAGATGAAGAAGGAGTGGTAGCAGAGATAGTGTAGAAATGTGATAGAGAAGTGTAGGTGAAGATCAAGCCAAAGGTTAGTAACAAGTGTTTTCAGGTTCGGATCAAGGGGAAGCATAGTTGAGGATCAAGCCAAAGGTCAGTAACAAGCAGTTTCAGGTTGGGATCAAGCGGAAACATAGTTGAGGATCAAGCTAAAGGTTAGTAACAACTGGTTTCAGGTTGGGATCAAGGGGAAGCATAGTTGAGGATCAAGCCAAAGGTCAGTAACATGCAGTTTCAGGTTGGGATCAAGCAGAAGCGTAGTTGAGGATCAAGCCAAAGGTCAGTAACAAGTGGTTGCAGATTGGGATCAAGCGGAAGCATAGTTGAGGATCAAGCAAAAGGTTAGTAACGAGCAGTTTCAGGTTGGGATCAAGGGGAAGCATAGTTGAGGATCAAGCCAAAGGTCAGTAACAAGTGGTTGCAGGTTGGGATCAAGTGGAGGCATAGTTGAGGATCAAGCCAAAGGTTAGTAACAAGTGGTTTCAGGTTGGGATCAAGGGGAAGCGTAGTTGAGGATCAAGCCAAAGTTCAGTAGCAAGTGGTTGCAGATTGGGATCAAGCAAAAGTGTAGTCAGTAAACAAGCGAAAGGTCAGTAACACGTACTTTCAGGTTGGGATCAGGTGGAAGTATAGTTGAGTATCAAAATGGAAAAAAACACATGCATTAGAGTCAGCCGCACACCCCAAAAGCTTTTAAAAAAAAAAAAAATGGGAGGATCCCCCAGGGTTTATTTTTTTATTTTTTAGCGGCATAATAATATATTGGTCAGAGAGAGTAGAAATATAATAAAATCATTTATTCATACAGACAACAAATTTACAGATCATTGATTTTTTTAAATATACCAACTCTGGTTATAGGCATATCTCGAAAAATATTTCATTAAATTGGCTATACAGTGCATTTCAAGTAAAGATTTAATTAATTGACATCCACATGAATACTCCGACGCGTTTCGACCAATGCTGTTGTGGTCTTCTTCAGGGATTTCTATTCTAGTGAAATATAGCAAAAAAAAAGAGATTTCCATTGTTCTGACACTTTAAAGCGTACTGACAACTATATGTATTTAATATTATTAATATATTTATCACTCGAAAGATGAATTCCAAACAAAATGTCACATATCCAGAGATTCCTAAAAGGAGGCAGTGATCCAGGGATCCTCATATGTCAATCCCCACCCCTCCCAGCGGGCGCCAACACCGAGGGGCTTACAAGGAGTCACATGTGGTTAGGACAACAGAAAGGGAGGAAATGGATGACACCTGGGATATATTTCAGTAAATAATTCAGTAAAAATATTATAAAATAAAAATAATAATAATAACCTAGCACCCTAACACCCTATGAGCTCATCCCCACCTGAATGTGCATAGTTGAGGATCAAGCCAAAGGTCAGTAAAAAGTGGTTTCAGGTTGGGGTCAAGCGGAAGTGTAGTTGAAGAACAAGCCAAAGATGAAGAAGGAGTGGTAGCAGGGATAGTGTAGAAATGTGATAGAGAAGTGTAGGTGAAGATCAAGCCAAAGGTTAGTAACAAGTGTTTTCAGGTTCAGATCAAGGGGAAGCATAGTTGAGGATCAAGCCAAAGGTCAGTAACAAGCAGTTTCAGGTTGGGATCAAGCGGAAACATAGTTGAGGATCAAGCTAAAGGTTAGTAACAACTGGTTTCAGGTTGGGATCAAGGGGAAGCATAGTTGAGGATCAAGCCAAAGGTCAGTAACAAGCAGTTTCAGGTTGGGATCAAGCAGAAGCGTAGTTGAGGATCAAGCCAAAGGTCAATAACAAGTGGTTGCAGATTGGGATCAAGCGGAAGCATAGTTGAGGATCAAGCAAAAGGTTAGTAACAAGCAGTTTCAGGTTGGGATCAAGGGGAAGCATAGTTGAGGATCAAGCCAAAGGTCAGTAACAAGTGGTTGCAGGTTGGGATCAAGCGGAAGCGTAGTTGAAGATCAAGCCAAAGATCAGTAATAAACGGTTTCAGGTTGGGATCAATCAGAAACTTAATTGAGGGTCAAGCCAAAGGTCAGTAATAAGCGATTTCAGGTTGGGATCAAGCGGAAGAGTAGGTCGAGGAACAAGCCATAGATCAAGAAGGAGTGGTAGCAGAGATACAGACAGCAGCAGGGAAGACACGGTACAAGCGATATATACATAGCTCCCAATTGTCCCTGATTTTGAAGGACTGTCCCTGATTTGGAACAAAGTCCCTCTGGCACTTTTTCCTCCTCATTTGTCCCTCATTTTGCTCTAATCCAAATACAGTAGTTGTACTGTACAGGCTTGGAGACCAGCAGTTATAGCCGTAGAGAGGCTCCCACAAACCAGCTGGATAAGTTCAGCAGCAGGTCACCCTGGCAGATGACATGGGCTTTCCCAAAGTGCTGGGTCTAAGCACTAACTGGGTATTCACCAGAGCTTCTGATGGTGAAGATGGGTTTTGCTGCATGTTAATAACAGGATGCAGTCCTCAGGATCGCCCCACCAGGAGCTGAGTAAGCCGGGGTCCAGTATCAGATATAGTAGGTAGGGATCAAGCAAAAGCGTAGTCAGTAAACAAGCCAAAGGTCAGTAACACGTAGTTTCAGGTTGGGATCAAGCGGAAGTGTAGTTGAGGATCAAGCCAAAGGTTAGTAACAAGTGCTTTCGGGTTTGGATCAAGGGGAAGCGTAGTTGAGGATCAAGCCAAAGGTCAGAAACAAGCAGTTTCAGATTGGGATCAAGCAGAAGCATAGTTGAGGATCAAGCCAAAGGTCAGTAACAAGTGGCTGCAGGTTGGGATGAAGCAGACGTGGAGTTGAGAATCAAGCCAAAGGTCAGTAACAAGTGGTTGTAGGTTGGCATTGAGCAGGTGCATAGTTGAGGATCAAGCCAAGGATCAGTAATAAACGGTTTCAGGTTGGGATCAAGCAGAAACTTAGTTGAGGATGAAGCCAAAGATCAGTAACAGGCAGTTTCAGGTTGGGATCAAGCAGAATCGTAGTTGATGATCAAGCCAAAGGTCAGTAACAAGTGGTTGCAGATTGGGATCAAGCGGAAGCATAGTTGAGGATCAAGCAAAAGGTTAGTAACAAGCGGTTTCAGGTTGGGATCAAGGGGAAGCATAGTTGAGGATCAAGCAAAAGGTTAGTAACGAGCAGTTTCAGGTTGGGATCAAGGGGAAGCATAGTTTAGGATCAAGCCAAAGGTCAGTAACAAGTGGTTGCAGGTTGGGATCGAGCGGAAGCGTAGTTGAAGATCAAGCCAAAGATCAGTAAGAAGCGGTTTAAGGTTGGGATCAAGCAGAAGCGTAGTTGAGCATCAAGCCAAGGGTCAGTAATAAACGGTTTCAGGTTGGGATCAAGCAGAAACTTACTTGAGGATCAAGCCAAAGGTCAGTAATAAGTGGTTTCAGGTTAGAATCGAGCGGAAGCGTAGTTGAGGATGAAGCTAAAGGTTAGTAACAAGTGCTTTCGGGTTCGGATCAAGGGGAAGCGTAGTTGAGGATCAAGCCAAAGGTCAGTAACAAGCAGTTTCAGATTGGGATCAAGCAGAAGCGTAGTTGAGTATCAAGCCAAAGGTCAGTAACAAGTGGTTGCAGGTTGGGATCAAGCGGAGGCATAGTTAAGGATCAAGCCAAAGGTTAGTAACAAGTGGTTTCAGGTTGGGATCAAAGGGAAGCGTAGTTGAGGATCAAGCCAAAGTTCAGTAACAAGTGGTTGCAGATTGGGATCAAGCAAAAGTGTAGTCAGTAAACAAGCGAAAGGTTAGTAACACGTACTTTCAGGTTGGGATCAGGTGGAAGCATAGTTGAGGATCAAAATGGAAAAAACACATGGATTAGAGTCAGCCGCAAACCCCAAAAGCTTTTTTAAAAAAAAAAAATGGGAGGATCCCCCAGGGTTTTTTTTTTTTTTTTTTAGCGGCATAATAATATATTGGTCAGAGAGAGTAGAAATATAATAAAATCATTTATTCATACAGACAACAAAATTACAGATCATTGATTTTTTTTAAATATACCAACTCTGGTTACAGGCATATCTCGAAAAATATTTCATTAAATTGGCTATACAATGCAGAAACTTAGTTGAAGATCAAGCCAAAGGTCAGTAATAAGCGGTTTCAGGTTGGGATCAAGCCAAAGATCAAGAAGGAGTGGTAGCAGAGATACAGACAGAAGCAGGGAAGACACGATGCAAGCGAAATACATAGCTCTCAACTGTCCCTGATTTTGAGGGACAGTCCCTCTGGGGTTCAACCTGGTACTATGGTTTCAATTTACAAATATCGTACTGGTGACCCCACAATAGGGATAAAACGTTTCAGCGGAAGGGAGTGTAACAAACAAAATTAGAAAAAAAGAGGTTTTACCTTAAAGTGGTAGTAAACCCGCAATGTTTTTTTTTTTTTTTAAACCTGCAAAGCAAAAGGCATAATGAGCTAGTATGCACCGCATACTAGCTCATTATGAAATACTTACCTTAGAACGAGGCCCCGACATCTGGCCCGATCCACGCCGAGGGAGCCGACATGCTCCCTCGGCGTCTCTTCCGGGTATCGCGGCTCCGGCGCTGTGAGTGGCCGGAGCCGCGATATCGTCACTCCCGCGCATGCGCGCGGGAGATTTCAGTCCGGCCGCACGAGCGCTGCCGGATTTTCACGGAGAGAACCCCCTTGTGCGCATGCGCCGCTGCAGTCAGCGGCGCATACCGAGGGGAATATCTCCTAAACCGTACAGGTTTAGGAGATATTTGTTTTACCTACAGGTAAGCCTTATTATAGGCTTTCCTGTAGGTAAAAGTTAAAAAAATGACCATACTACCACTTTAAACTGCATAGAGGGTTCTTTACTGTAAGAGCAGCAAGGATGTGGTCTCAGAGAGGGGCGTCGATAGTTTCAAAAAACTATTAGATAAGCACCTGAACGACCGCAACATACAGGGATATACAATGTAATACTGACATATAATCACACACATACGATGGACTTGATGGACTTGTGTCTTTTTTCATCTTCACCTACTATGTAACTATGTAACTAGCAAGGTGTTCCTAATAAAGTGTCCAGTAATTGTAAAAAATGCTGTAAAAAAAAACCACCTGTAAGGCAATGGCAAAATGTGTGGGGTGCACCGCATGTCAGCACATTTTGAAATACTCACCTTGAAACGAGGCCCTCCAGCGCTGTGCTGTTACCGGTGAGAGGGCTGACATCTTCGAACCCCTGGGCTTTCTTCCGGTTTTGTGCACTCGGGCTATGTGATTGGCCAGAGTCGCGATGGCATCACTCTCGCGCATTTGTGCCTGGGAGACCCTCGGTTCCGGCACAAAACTCTGAAGGTCCGGGGTTCTATCGGATAGTGCCCGCCATCAAAAAGTGCCCATGCTTGTGCAGTATGGAACTGCAATCCAGCTGATTTGCCGATCAGCTGGCCCGACGTAACCATGGCGCATGCACACATCGTAGGAGGTATCTCCCGATGGGAGATACCATTTCACAGGCACGATTGAAATCTATAAAAACAGCAGAGGGAGATCGTAGTTGTCAGATTGTACCTCACTGATGCTGTAGGGCGGCTTGTGGCTGTGTTGAAGGGCTGGTTTTGTCTGTGTTGCAACCCGCCCTTTCACATAGGCAAAATGGGCCATTCAACACACCAAACCCGCCCCGCAACACAGACAAAACCGGACCATCAGCACACTGTAAAACCACCCCGCAACAGCGAGGCACAATCTGACATCTATGGATGTTTGTATAGATTTCAATTGTGCCTGTGAAATGGTATCTCCCGTCGAGAGATACCTCCTATGATGTGTGCATGCGTCATGGTTACGTTGGACCAGCTAATTGGCAAATCAGCTGGAGTGCCCTTCAATACTGCGCATGTGCGGGCACTTTTCGATGGCGGGCACTTGTCAGGGCTGGGTTCAGCCCTTCCTTCTCAAAGCTGGCCGCTCAGCTGTCAGCTACTTGCCAGCTTCTATCTCTCCACAGTGACTCACCTGTTTATGATATCCTGCTCGTCAGTCCTGTCTACTTAAGCCGTCCAGTCCAGATGATCTCTGCCTTCGCCTTGGTCACATCTCTAGAGACGCTCTCCTGCGTTCCTGTTATAGACTTGCTTGGCTGACATTCCTTCTGGCTCCAGATCCTGCTTGCTGTTCTACTACGCTCATCTCTGGCTCCCTGATGTTTTGGCTTGTCTGACTACCTGTTCTGGTTCCTGAACTTTTTTTTATTATTATTAAACAAGTGTGATTTAACTGTACTTCTGTCTCAGTCTGATTCATGGTTTCTGACAGCACTATCCGATAGAACACCGGCAAGTTATGCCAGGTGGACCTTCAGAACGCATGCACTGGTGACGTAACTGGCCGCATCCAGGATGAATATTATTATTATTATTATTATTATTATTATACACGATTTATATAGCACCAACAGTTTATGCTGCACTTTACAATGTAGAGGGGGACAGCACAATTACCATACAGTTCAATACAGAAGGGACAGGAGGTCCTGGGAGGAGGTAACAAGGGATCTAGAGAGAATGAGGTCCTGGGAGGAGGTAACAAGGGAGCTAGAGAGCAGGAGGTCCTGGGAGGAGGTAACAAGGGATCTAGAGAGAATGAGGTCCTGGGAGGAGGTAACAAGGGAGCTAGAGAGCAGGAGGTCCTGGGAGGAGGTAACAAGGGAACTAGAGAAAAGCAGGTCCTGGGAGGAGGTAACAAGGGAGCTAGAGAGGAGGAGGTCCTGGGAGGAGGTAACAAGGGAACTAGAGAAAAGCAGTTCCTGGGAGGAGGTAACAAGGGAGCTAGAGAGCAGGAGGTCCTGGGAGGAGGTAACAAGGGAGCTAGAGAGGAGGAGGTAACAAGGAAGCTAGAGAGAAGGAGGTTCTGGGAGTAGGTAACAAGGGAGCTAGAGAAAAGGAGGTCCTGGGAGGAGGTAACAAGGGATCGATAGAGAAGGAGGTCCTGGGAGGAGGTAGCAAGGAGCTAGAGAGCAGGAGGTCCTGGGAGGAGGTAACAAGGAAGCTAGAGAAAAGGAGGTCCTGGGAGGAGGTAACAAGGAAGCTAGAGAGAAGGAGGTTCTGGGAGGAGGTAACAAGGGAGCTAGAGAGCAGGAGGCCCTGGGAGGAGGTAACAAGGGAGCTAGAGAGCAGGAGGTCCTGGGAGGAGGTAAAAAGGGAGCTAGAGAGCAGGAGGTCCTGGGAGGAGGTAACAAGGGAGCTAGAGAGCAGGAGGTCCTGGGAGGAGGTAAAAAGGGAGCTAGAGAAAAGGAGGTCCTGGGAGGAGGTAACAAGGGAGCTAGAGAGCAGGAGGTCCTGGGAGGAGGTAACAAGGGAGCTAGAGAGCAGGAGGTCCTGGGAGGAGGTAAAAAGGGAGCTAGAGAAAAGGAGGTCCTGGGAGGAGGTAACAAGGGAGCTAGAGAGCAGGAGGTCCTGGGAGGAGGTAACAAGGGAGCTAGAGAGCAGGAGGTCCTGGGAGGAAGTAACAAGGGAGCTAGAGAGCAGGAGGTCCTGGGAGGAGGTATAAAGGGAGCTAGAGAAAAGGAGGTCCTGGGAGGAGGTAACAAGGGAGCTAGAGAGCAGGAGGTCCTGGGAGAAGATAACAAGGGAGCTAGAGAGCAGGAGGTCCTGGGGGGAGGTAACAAGGAAGCTAGAGAAAAGGAGGTCCTGGGAGGAGGTAACAAGGGAGCTAGAGAGAAGGAGGTTCTGGGAGGAGGTAACAAGGGAGCTAGAGAAAAGGAGGTCCTGGGAGGAAGTAACAAGGGAGCTAGAGAGAAGGAGGTTCTGGGAGGAGGTAACAAGGGAGCTAGAGAAAAGGAGGTCCTGGGAGGAAGTAACAAGGGAGCTAGAGAGCATGAGGTCCTGGGAGGAGGTAAAAATGGAGCTAGAGAAAAGGAGGTCCTGGGAGGAGGTAACAAGGGAGCTAGAGAGAAGGAGGTTCTGGGAGGAGGTAACAAGGGAGCTAGAGAAAAGGAGGTCCTGGGAGGAAGTAACAAGGGAGCTAGAGAGCATGAGGTCCTGGGAGGAGGTAAAAATGGAGCTAGAGAAAAGGAGGTCCTGGGAGGAGGTAACAAGGGAGCTAGAGAGCAGTAGGTCCTGGGAGGAGGTAACAAGGAAGCTAGAGAAAAGGAGGTCCTGGGAGGAGGTAACAAGGGAGTCAGAGAGAAAGAGGTCCAAGAAGGAGCAGAGGGGTCGATTTGGGCAATATCTGCAGATGAGGTTGGTGATGTAGATGGGGGCAATGTTGTGGATGGCCTTGAATGTTGTGGTTAGCATTTTGAATTTTATACGGTGGGGGAGGGGAAGCCAGTGAAGAGATTGGCAGAGAGGAGCAGAAGTCACAGATCGATTAGTAAGGTGAATTAGTCTGGCAGCAGCATTCATAATAGACTGAAGGGGGAGGAGCCTGTGTAAGGGTAGTCCATTAAGGAAAGAGTTGCCATAGTCAAGGTGGGAAATAATCAAGGAGTGAATAAGTTGCTTTGTGGTGTCATTAGTCAGGAAGGGTCTAATTCTGGAGATGTTGCGGAGGTTAAAGCGACAGGATTTAGCCAGTGATTGGATGTGGGGGCTGAAGGAGAGGTCAGAGTCAAGGATTACATCCAGCACCCTAGCATGTGAGGAAATATAACAAGCTCAGTTTTAGAAAGATTGAGTTCGAGAAAGTGGTGTGACGTCCATACCGATATATCATTCAGTAAGTTTGAGACCGAGGAGGAGATCAAGGGGGTGAGTTGAGGAGTAGAGAGAGAGATCTGGGTGTTGTCGGCGTAGAGGTGGTATTGGAAGCCATGGGAGGTTATCGACTGGCCCAGGGAAGAGGTATAGAGCGAGACTTGGAGAATAGACCTTATTATAGGCCTACCTAAAAATCACCAAGCGGGGTTTACTGCCGCTTTAAAATGACTAAGGTTCCTCTTTAAAAACATACATCCTTTGTTTGGTGAATCATTGTAATTAAGTTTTTTTTTTATTTTTTTTATTCCCAGGCTGGTGTGAATGGTTACGTCTGATGGGTATATATGGGTCTAAGCAGTATATGCTCAACAAAGACCAATTATCCAACCACACAATGCCTCTAAGAATAGAGAGAAATTTGCTTTAAGTAAGATAGGAGTGGACGGCATTATCTACGCTCCACAATACAACCCTAAGTGAACAAACCTGGGAGACTGCGGAAAAAGAATAAACATATTTAGAGCGGAGGCTTTGAAAATAAACCACTTATTGTGAATTAATGGAGGTTTGAGGTGTCGTAATGACAAAATGAGCGTGGAAATCAAAGCAACTTAATAAGCGGGAACATGATTTCAAGTCTTTACAAAGACCAAAATGGAGCAAATATGAAAACTTTAGAGCTCTAGAACAACAATCGACTGCAATCATTTTAAAAGCCTTTTTAATCATTTGTATTATGAAATGTTTTAATGGCGACACTTATGAATGCATCAGAGGAGCACATTTATGATCAGGGCTTTTGTCTAAAGCGACTCAGTGGGGGGGGGGGGGGGGGGTTGCCGATTCTTTCCTGGATTAAATGCAAGAACAACTGAACTATCCAAGAGTGCTGTGGCTGGATGTAAAGAGCGGGTTGTGCCGACCCCGCACTGCGTGACCTCATTTTTATTTTTTATTTTTTTTTCTGTGGTCGTTTTACTGATTTTTCCAAAGGCTGCAAACTGGACTAACCCTCGCCCTGGGTGGCAAAGCGCCACCTGTGGTTGCTGACTGAATCAACAGGCTGTGCTTCCTGTTTGGCGGTGGAGAGCAGCGGGTTGTTCTTTTGTCGTTCCTTGTCTCGATGCATGCCCGGGCGCATGCTCCTAGTTCGAAAATGGGTCTCAAAATACCAAAAATATCGGGAGGCCTGCCTGTACACGCACATGAACTTTTAAGGCTCCGTTCACACCTAGGTGTTTTTTTTCGGGGGCATTTTTCTGCTATGATGCCGCGTACACACGACTGGACTTTCCGACAGGCTAGGTTCGATGGTCTTCCCGACGGACTTTCGGCAGAGTTCCGACGGACTTTCCCGAATGAACGAACTTGGCCAGTGGCGTAACTAGAACCTTCAGGGCCCCGATGCAAGAAACCACAAAGGGCCCCCCTGAACCCCAGCCAGGGCCCTTCCCTCCGAGTCTGGCGGTGGAACTCCAGGGCGTGGTCACAGGTATGACCTTTGTGAGTCCTGTAGTTCCACCACTGGCATCAGTATTTTTATTTTTTTTATTTTTATGTGCCCCATTGGGGGACTGTCCCTAGGCAGAATGAGGTCCCTGTCCCCAGAAGAGATGAGGTCCTTTTCTCCAGGGCAGATGAAGTTACTGTCCCCAGGGGGAGATGGAGGGGGGTAAGAAATAGTGTGTGGGGGATTGGGTCCTCTCACCATGACCAAGCTGCAGGCCACGCAGTGCATGCAGTGCAGTGTGGGGGCGGGACTCTGGCCGGGGAGAACAGACTTTGGACTGAGCGGCAATGCATGGAGCAGGAGAGGGGTACTCTGAGGAGCCGGCTGAGGACACAGGTAATGCGGGGAATGCACAATTAAAGAGCAGCCAGTGCGATAGTCGAGCAATGGAGCTCTGCTAGTCACCCTCCACCTCCAGCCACCCGTGTGCATGGTGCACTGGTACCCCTAGCTGCCTATGCTGCTGCTGGCCATATGTAGAGGGGGCTGCATGGGCCCCCTGCAGCACAGGGCCCAGTTGCGGTCGCGACTGCTGCACTCCCTATAGTTACGCCCCTGGACTTGGCCACACACAATCACACCAAAGTCCGACAGATTCGACGTGATGGCGTACGACCGGACTAGAATAAGGAAGTTCATAGCCAGTAGCCAATATCTGCCCTAGTGCCGGTTTTCAGCAGTTGGACTAGCATATAGACGAGCGGATTTCTCCATAGGAACTGGGTCCGGCGGAGTTCCGGCGGAAAAATTTAAAAACATGTTCTATTTCTAAAGTCCGTCAGATTTTTGGACAGCAAAGGTCCGATGGAGCCCCACACACGATCGAATTGTCCGAAGGATTCGTTCCATCTGATCTTTGCTGTCGAAAAGTCCGGTCGTGTGTACACGGCATAAGCCTCAGCTCTAAAAACACCCAACAAGACAAATCCTATTCATTTCAATAGCCCCTGTTCACATCTAGTGCCGCGTACACACGACCGGACTTTCCGGCAGAAAAGGTCAGACGGAATCATTTCATCGGATATTCTGATCGTGTGTGGGCGCCGCAGCGGACTTTCTTTTTTTTCTCAAAAATGTACATGAGCTCCTTTTTTTGTCAGATTACATTTTATTTTTTATTTATATTTAATTCATCTGTGACCTTTTGAAACTCAAAACGCCTGTACAAAAATGATGCATTAATGTACTGCGCATCTGTAACGGTGACATGATAACCCCATAGGTCTCCTTTGGGATGTCATCCTTGAAGTCTAGCCATCTTCCTTAAGGTCTTCTCCTCTGCCTGCAAAAAAATCCTTCCTGATCCCCCCCCCCCCCCCACCGAGAGACAATGGGAGCTTCTCTGGATCAACTTTGCCTATAAATGTCAGTACCCAGTTATATTGTGTGCATTTAGGAAAGAATCCAGGCCTTTCTTAAAGCAAATCTCCTGAGCCGGCCAGAACCACCTCTGGAGGGAGTCTATTCCACATTTTCACAGGTCTTATGCCCCGATTGGACTTTCTGCCCCCAAAAAATTAGGATTTTTGTTCAAAGGATGTTGGCTCAAACTTGTCTTGCATACACATGGTCCGACAAATGTTGGCCAACAATTACGAACGTGGGAACGTGGTGACGTACAAGATGTACGACAAGCCGAGAAAAAGGAAGTTCAATTGCCAGTGCGGCTCCTTCTGCTTGATTCCGAGCATGCCTGAACTTTTGTGTGCGTCGGACTCGTGTACACATGATCGGAAAGTTTTGCTGGTAGAAAATTTGAGAACCTGCTAGCCAACATTTGTTGGCAGAAAGTCCAACAACAAATGTTCGATGGAGCGTATATACGGTCGGACTTTCAGCCAACAAGCTCACATCCAATATTTGTTGTTGGTAAATCCAGTCGTGTGTAAGGGGCATTACTGTGAAGAAACCTTTCCGTGTTTGGAGATTAAATCTCTTTTCCTCTAGACGTAAAGAGTGCCTCTGTTGTCCTCTGTGTTAACCGTAAAGTGAATAACTCAACACCAAGTTCACTATATGGATCATATCCCCCCTTAATCTCCTCTTCTCAAGAGAGAATAAAGTCAGGTCCTCTAATCTTTCCTCATAGCTGAGCTCCTCCATGCCTTTTATCAGTTTGGTTGACCTTCTGGGCACTTTCTCCAGTTCCTCAATATCCTTTTTGAGAACTGGTGCCCAAAACTGAACTGCATATTCCAGATGAGTTCTTGCTAATGATTTGTACAGTTGTCTCTCTGGAGTCCATACCTCTCTTAATACAAGAAAGGACTTTGCTCATCAATGTTCTATTGATGTTGCACAACTTTGAATACTATTGTGATATGTAACCCCTCGATTGAGATACATTCTGTAAGCTCTTTTTCTAAATTTTATAAACAATATTGAAATAATAAAAAAAAAATTAAAAAAATAAAAAGCTGCATAAACTCTGCAAAAATGCCAGAAAAAAACGTAAAAAAAAAACAAAACACCCACAAAACACCTGTAAAATAGCAACGCCTAAATGTGAACGGAGCCTAATGGCATCCCAGTCTTAGTCCGTAGGGTTCAATGTTGAGTTGGCTCCGCCCTTTGCAGCTCTAACAGCTTCAACTCTTTTGGGAAGGCCGTCCACAAGGTTCAGGAGATGTGTCTATGGGAATGTTTCACCGTTCTTCCAGAAGAACATTTGTGAGGTTGGAATGAGAAGGCCTGGCTTGTAGTCTCTGCTCTAATTCATCCCAAAGGTGTTCTATCAGTTTGAGGTCAGGACTCTGCAGGCCAGTCAAGTTCTTCCACCCCAAACTCGCTCATCCATGACTTTATGGACCTTACTTTGTGCACTGGTGCACAGTCATGTTGGAACAGGAAGAGGCCATCCCCCAAACTGTTGGCACAAAGTTGGGAGCAAGAAATTGTCCAAAATGTCTTGGTATGGTGACGCCTTAAAGAGGAAGTAAACCCTGATGAGTTTACTTCCTCTTTCATTCCCTGCAAAGGCAAAGCATAATGGACTACTATGCATCACATCACATCGCATCGCATAGTAGTCCATTATGTGTCACTTACCTGACACAGGAGCCAGAGAAGTCGCCGCTGTCCCCTGTAGTCCGCCGCATCCATCTTCTTGGTGGGGTCTCGCAGCTCCGCCACTGTCATTCGGAGAAGCCGCGATGACATCACTCCCGTGCATGCGCACGGGAGCCTACATGCGCGGCAGCTCTGTCGTTGAGAATGCCGCGCTCAGTGCGCCTGCGCGCCGCTGTCTACGGCGCATGCGCCGTAGACAGCGGTGCCTGTTTTCCTGTGCTAGACATGATTGTTTACTGCCGAAAAATTTGTTTGTTTCGTTTTTGTTTTATTCGTTGTTATTTTTTTTCTTTTTTTTGGCTTATTTGTTATGATAGAAATTCGTAAAATTGAAAATGAGTCAATTTGAAAATTCGAAAAATAAGAAAGAAAATCCAAAAATAAGAAAGAACGAAAATCTGAAAATTCTAAATAATAACTAACCAACTAACTAATAATAAATAACAATTAAATTATAGGTATTGGAATTTCCTTTCAAATTTGGCTGTTAGTGAACGTAAAAAATACGAATTTAGCCGAAGTTACGAATTATCTGAAATAACGAATATTGCATCTGAGGGAAGGAACAAATTAATAATAATAAATAACAATAATAATATTGATAAAAACTTTTTATTATTATTATTTATTATTCATTTGTTTTGTTCCATTTGTTTAGATCCGGCATTCGTTATTTCAGATAATTCGTAACTTCAGATAAATTAGTATTCGTTACGTTCACTGAAAGGCCAAATTTGAAAGGAAATTTCAATAACCATATTTTAATTGTTAGTTATTATTAGTTAGTTAGCTATACTTTTGAATTTTCAGATTTTCGTTCTTTCTTATTTTCGGATTTATGAATTTTCTAAATTTTCGAATTTTTAAATTGCTATCATAATGAATGAACAAAATAAAAACAAAAACAAAACTGAATCAAAAACGAATGAAACAAAAACTTGCAAATTCATAAATTGGGATCTTCAGAAATTCTAAAATTTGTAAATTCGAAAACCCCGAAAACAATTTAAGTTAGTTAGTTATACTTTCGAATTTTCAGATTGTTGTTCTTTCTTATTTTCGGATTTTCGAATTTTCGAATTTTCAAATTTTTAGGCCCCTTTCACACGGACGGATAGAATGGTGCTTTTAGCTGCGGATTTTCTCGTTTTCTACCGCAGCTAAAAGCACACAATGCTTTCCTATGGCCCCATTCACACACAGCGTTTAGCTGCGTTTTTGTTACGTGCGGTTCGGTGCAAATAGAAAAAATAGAATTGAATGCGTCCAGGTGCGATGTAGCGCAACTATATGCACATAACCGAAGGTAATCGCAGTCTTTTGTGTCAACTGCAGATAGCAGCGTGAGAAGGGATTCAAGGGACCAATTTTTTTTTTTTTTAAAAAGGGGTTGCTATGGGAATGACTAAATGCAGCTGAACGCAACTGCACAGAAACGCACATAAACGCAGGTAATCGCACTGTACAAATGCAGCTGATCGCTGTACCTGGAGTCTTGAATTTCACAGAAAAAAATAAACATGCTAAACTGCGGCAGAACAGCCATCCGTGTGAAAGAGGACTTAAATTGCTATCATAATGAATGAACAAAATAAAAACTTAAACAAAACCTGAAACAAAAATGAATGAAACAAAAACGGAATAAAAAAAACAAATGAAACAAAAACGGATAAAAAAAAACAAATGAAACAAAAACGAAACAAAAAAAATTTATGAAAAAAACAAAAATGAATGAAACAAAACCGAAACAAAAAAACAACGAAACAAAAAAACAACGAAACAAAAAAAGAAACAAAAAAACGAAACAAAAAAGCGAAACAAAAAAAACCCCAAAAATGAATGAAACAAAAACAATACAAAAAAAAATAATGAAACAAAAATGATATAAAATAAAACAAATGAAGCAAAAAGGAAACAAAAAAAGAAGAAAAAAAACACGAATGAAACAAAAATGAAACAAAAAAATGAATGAAACAAAAAACAAACAAAAACCAATTGTAACCACTTTGCGCGCGCTCTATAGCCAAAAGACGGCTATAGAGCGGACGCTAACTGCCGGGAGGCAATCCCTGGATGTCCTCCTGTTTACTTCCCCAATTTGCGCCGCCGCGGGCACGCATCGGGGAAGTTCTGTATTGGCCGTGTCCCTCAGGCCGCGTACACACGTTCACCCAACCGCGTTCACCCAACTTTGTGCGTCAAACAGTTTGACAAACAGTCCGCTCAAAATTAGCATGAGCGGACT
This sequence comes from Lithobates pipiens, assembly GCF_037356315.1. Classification (NCBI taxonomy): domain Eukaryota; kingdom Metazoa; phylum Chordata; class Amphibia; order Anura; family Ranidae; genus Lithobates; species Lithobates pipiens. The sequence goes on along the minus strand of NW_027507685.1, from coordinate 261,202,674 downwards.
TGACTACACACGATGAACGAACAGTCCGCTGAAACCGTGCGCGATGACGTGAACGCCACATACGACGGGACGAAAAATACGACGTCCTATACACTGCAATGCAACCTTCGGCGTGTAAATTTTTTCTGAGCATGCACGAGACTTAGTTTGACGAACAAGCCTACACACGAGTGGACTGTCCGCCGAAACCAAGTTTCAGCGGACTGTCTAACGGTAATTCCGAAAAACTTTGTTCGTCAGACTGTCCGCTGAAACTGTCCGCTGAAGCCCACACACGAGCGGACTGTCCGCTGATACACTGTTCAGCGGACAAAGTTGGGCGAACAGTCCGCCCGTGTGTACGCGGCCTCAGACACAGCCAATCACAGATCGTGCTTAATGGCCAATCACAGCGGCCATTTAGCACTCGATCGGCCTGTCCAATGAGAGGTGATCTCATATGTAAACATATGAGATCATCTCTCATTGCCGGCTCCCCTCCTCACACAGAGACAGCTGCAGCGTCAGTGTCAGTGAGTACACACACACACATAGTAAAACACACACACATAGTGAAACACAAACACAGTGAAACACACACACATGCCCACCTGTCCCCAGTGCCACCTATCAGTGCCATCTGTCCCCTGTGCCACCTATCAGTGCCATCTGTCCCCAGTGCGACCTGTCCCCAGTGCCACCTGTCAGTGCCATGTGTCCCCAGTGCCACCTATCAATGCCACCTGTCCCCAGTGCCATCTAACAGTGTCATCTGTCCCCAGTACCACCTGTCCCCAGTGCCACCTATCTGTGCCACCTGTCCCCATTGCCACCTGTCCCCAGTGCCCCCGTCCCTAATGCGACGTGTCCCCAGTGCCACCTGTCCCTAGTGCTATGTGTCCCCAGTGCCAGCTGTCAGTGTCACGTGTCATCAGTGCCACGTATCAGTGCCACCTGTCAGTGTCAGGTGTCATCAGTGCCACGTATTAGTGCCATCTGTCATCAGTGCCACGTATTAGTGCCATCTGTCATCAGTGTCATGTGTCATCGGTGCCACATTTCAGTTCCATCTGTCATCAGTGTCAAGTGTCATCAGTGCCACGTATTAGTGCCATCTGTCATCAGTGTCACATCAGTGTCACATGCCATTAGTGAAACGTATCAGTGCCATCTGCCATCAGTGCCACGTCAGTGTCACGTATCATTGTCCTGGTGCTCCAGGGCCTTCAAAAAAGTGTAATAGATAGTCAACAAGTTAGATGTGTAATTTATGCTCCTAGAACATGTGATGGCGCTCCCTGCATGTTGGGCCTCTCTAAGTGGCCAGGCTGTGAAAAAGTCCCACACATGTGGTATAGTAATACTCAGGAGGAGTAGCAGAATGTATTTTGGGGCATTATTTGTGGTATACACATGCCATGTGAGAGAAATAACCTATTACTATGACAATTTTGTGGGAAAAATAAAAAACAAAATAATCTTCATTTTGTAAAGAATTGTGGGAAAAAATGACAACATCAAAAAGCTCACCTTGCCTCTTACTAAATACCTTGGAATGTCTACTTTCCAGAAAGGGGTCATTTGGGGGGTATTTGTACTTTCCTGACTTGTTCGGGTCACAAGAAATGAGATCGGCCACCAGTACATCAGATGTAATACATTTTTAATGATTCGCACCACAGCTTGTAGACTCTCTAACTTTCACAAAGACCAAATAATATCCACTAATTTGGGTTATTTTTACCAAAGATATGTAGCTGTATAAATTGTGGCCAAAATGTATGAATAAAAATTAATAATTTGCATAATTTTATCACAGAAACAAAGAAAAAATTAGTTTATTTTCAAAATTTTGGGTCTTTTTTCGTTTATAGCGCACAAAAATAAAAAACCCCAGAGGTGATCAAATACCACCAAAAGAAAGCTCTATTTGTGGGAAAAAAAGGACAAAAAAATAATTTGGGTACAGTGCTGCATGACTGAGTAATTGTCATTCAAAGTGTGAGAGCACCGAAAGCTGAAAATTGGTCTGGGCAGGAGGAGTGTTTAAGTGCCCAGTAGGCAAGTGAAAATGAAACAAAAACTAAACAAAAAACGAATGAAACAAAAACGAAACATAAAAAAATAAAATGAATGAAACAAAAACAATACAAAAAAAGAAACAAAAATGATACAAAATAAAACGAATGAAGCAAAAAGGAAACAAAAACAAAAAAAAAACACGAATGAAACAAAAAAAACGAATGAAACTAAATAAAACAAAAAAATGAATGAAACAAAAAACAAACAAAAAAATGTATGAAACAAAAACTAAACAGCAGTGTTTTTTTTTTTTTTTAATGCTTAAAGTGAAACAATAAAAATGAAATATTCCTTTAAATATCATGCCTGGGGGGTGTCTATAGTATGCCTGTAAAGTGGCGCATGTTTCCCGTGTTTAGAACAATACCGCAGCAAAATGACATTTCTAAAGGAAAAAAATGTAAATTAAAACTGATGGCGGCTGTAATGAATTGTCGGGTCTTGGCAACATAGGTAAAACTCATTGTAAAAAAACGGCATGGGATCCCCCCCCCCCCCCCCAAGTCCATTACCAGGCCCTTTGGGTCTGGTATAAATATTAAAGGGAAACCCCTGAACCAAAAATGTAAAAGAAAATTTGGTGGGGGTCCCCCCGATATCCATACCGGGACCTTAAGGTCCCAGTATGGATATTAAGGGGAACCCTGCGCCAAATTTAAAAAAAAAATGGCGTAGGGGTCCCCCAAAAATCAGCAGACAGTAATACACCAACAGTAAAGATAACATTACCAGTAAGATCAAGGCTAGGACAAGGGGTGGGCACAGTGGGGATTTGGGGGATTTTGCTGGAAGGGGTGATTTGGACGGCGTAATTTGTACTAGGAGGGTGAATTTGTGTTAAGAAGAGGGATGGGGGGGATG
>NW_027507685.1:260930039-261199552 GCF_037356315.1 Lithobates pipiens | reverse complement strand
GAATTTTCGTTAGATGAGAAAGAGAGAAGCGGATTGTCTGCCATGGCACCGCTGGTTCAGTTTCGATAGATCACCCCACACTGTTTGGGGTCACCGGGGAGGTGCGGAGAGCACATGCTTGGTAACACCAAACAATTTCCAGTGACCCCGCACATCCCCGGTGACCCGTACAGTGCGGGGGATCAAAACTGGAGCAGATGTGCATAGCAGCCATGTGCTCATTATGAGGGGCTCCCACCATCCCTGTGCTGTGCTGACTTCCTCCTGGGGCTGTACCTCTGCTGTGCTCATTATGAGGGGCTCCCACCATCCCTGTGCTGTGCTGACTTCCTCCTGGGGCTGCTTATTATGAGGGGCTCCCACCATCCCTGTGCTATGCTGACTTCCTCCTGGGGCTGCTTATTATGAGGGGCTCCCACCATCCCTGTGCTATGCTGACTTCCTCTTGGGGGCTGTACCTCTGCTGTGCTCATTATGAGGGGCTCCCACCATCCCTGTGCTGTGCTGACATACTGAGCACAGCAGGGGTACAGCCCCAGGAGGAAGTCAGCACAGCACAGGGATGGTGGGAGCCCCTCATAATGAGCACAGCACAGGTACAGCCCCAGGAGGAAGTCAGCATAGTACAGGGATGGTGGGAGCCCCTCATAATAAGCAGCCCCAGGAGGAAGTCAGCATAGCACAGGGATGGTGGGAGCCCCTCATAATAAGCAGCCCCAGGAGGAAGTCAGCATAGCACAGGGATGGTGGGAGCCCCTCATAATAAGCATAATGACTGAGTCGTCGATGCAACGACAACTGATCCAAAATCCGAAATTCGTAAACAAAAGTTTGTATTGCGTACAACATTCGGACGCATGGAAATTCGTATTTCGGATCCTCCCTAATGTACAAATTTTGGGAATTCGTACAAAACTAATCGCACATGTCTACACCGTACTATAGGCCCGTACCCTCCTGTTTGAAGAGGTTGAGCAGTGCTCTCTATCTCGGTGCTGGTGTCAGTGCTCTATATCACAGTGCTGGTGTCAGTGCTCTATATCATGGTGCTGGTGTCAGTGCTCTATATCTCGGTGCTGGTGTCAGTGCTCTATATCACGGTGCTGGTGTCAGTGCACTCTATCACGGTGCTGGTGTCAGTGCACTCTATCACGGTGCTGGTGTCAGTGCACTCTATCACTGTGCTGGTGACAGTGCTCTATATCACGGTGCTGTTGTTAGTGCTCTATATCACGTTGTTGGTGTCAGTGCTCTATATCACGGTGCTGATGATCATCTCCTGCACCCTCTTCATAGCCTACCCTGACCTTCCCTCTCCTCCATTGCCTTCATGCGCTCCTGAGTCCTGAATTGTCAGAATTTCACATATAAAAAAAGAATGCTTGTTGTTGTCGATCCCAGATTCACCTCATACATGTGTTATGTCAGTGGCCATGTGGTGAGACTATGTGTGCACAGCTAGTAATTATTTTGTGGCTGGAAATATGACCTGTAGGTTTTTATAATTCGCCTCCGCGAACTTTCGGTTCGCGTTCGCGAAGCGTCCCGTCAGAAGTTCGTCCATCTCTAGCTGCTGCAATCACAAGCACAGCAGTGCACTCAACCCTATATACTGTACTACACCTATACCATACCAGTCCTCAAAAGGACTTTTGTGGACCTAATAGCTAGTGATTTGTGTCACTGCAGTCTCTCCCTGCTCCACACAGCAACCTCTCTCTATAGTGACATAAGAAAGAATGTAAAATGGCCGTCGGATCGGGTATATTTATAAGGCAGGGGGAATGTCCAATTGTCCATGTGCTGTAATGTCTCAATTGGCTGTCCTGTACCCCATGATGGATGTGTCATCATAGGTCAAAGTTCTTTCACACTGTAAACACATAAGTCCGCCGGGCGAACAGCGGCAATAGTCCGCCGATCGGGCGAATCGCGAACAGGCAAAATTTGCCGCAACCGACCCCCGGGCGAACCGTTCGGTTCATCCCTAGCGGCAACCCCCCCATCCCCGGTCAGTCGGTGGCAACCCCCACCAGGAGGATGGTTGGGAGTACTACATGCTTTACCAGGCATTTAACCTCCCACCATCACTCAGCCCATTGGCAAGAGCACCTGAAAGCCACACAAAAGGCTCACAATTCTTCTCCTCCTCACCTTTCATGTCTACCCCCCTCCCCCCCCGCTATTTCTTATGACCTCTCAGCAGCTTCCACTGACAGGGATGATGGTATAGCGCAGGGTGACACAGGTCTTAGGAGCACATCTGTCAGTAGTAGACCACCAGCAGTCCCTGTCACCCACATGCCCAACGTCTAAATTCCAGCTTGTCCAAATAAAGAAAGCTTGCAGGGAAAATCTATTTAAATGTGATTTTTTTTTCTTTATATCTATACATCAGTTTTGCTGCAGCAGGTTCTATACACAGTATAGATGTGCCACTTTACAGGCTGACTAAGGGGACCCCCGAAGCACTATATTTAAAGGAATTTTTCATTTTATTGTTTCACTTTGAGTATCATTAAAATCACTACTTTTGTCCTCAGGCCAGTACCCGAGCACTTGCATATACCGTTGTGTGAAAAAGTATTTGCCCCCTTCCTGGTTTTCTATTTGTTGTTGCATATTTCTCACACTTAAATCATTCTAATCGACAAACAAGTCTTAACATTACACAAAGTTAACCGGTGTCAATCCAGGATGCAGTTTTAAAAGGGTTATTTCATTCATTAACCACTTCCCGACCAGCGCACGACAATGTACGCCGACAGAATGGCACGGGCAGGCATATTGGCGTACAGGTACGTCCAATATTCAATGCCGCCCTGCCATCGGGAGCGCGCCGCCGCGGCCCGCTCCCGCGCTGGTCGGGACCCCCGTGAGTCCGGTCGCGGGACCTGCGGACTCGATCGCCGCGGGCATCCCTGCGATCGTCTCACGGAGCAGCCGAATGGAGGAAATGCAGAGTAAACAGCATTTCTCCATTCTGCCTAGCAACTAGTGACGCTGATCTCTGCTCCATGTGATTGGAGCAGAGATCAGTGTTCACTAAATGAAAGCCCAACCCCCCCACAGTTAGTAACACACCCCTAGGAACACTTAACCCCTACACTGCCACCCACTGGTTAACCCCTTCACTGCCAGTGTCATTTACACAGGAATCACTGCATTTATATAGCAGTGATTACTGTATAAATGACAATGGTCCCAAAATGTGTCAAAAATGTCCGATGGGTCCCCCACAATGTCGCAGCCACAATAAAAATCGCTGATCGCCGCCATTACTAGTAAAAAAAAAAAAATAATAAAAAATTATTAATAAAAATGCTATAAAACTATCCCTATTTTGTAAACGCTATAACTTTTGCACAAACCAATCAATAAGCACTTATTGCGATTTTTTTTACCAAAAATATGTAGAAGAATACGTATCGGCATAAACTGAGGGAAAAAAATGTTTTTTTATATATTTTTGGGGGATATTTTATTATAACAAAAAGTAAAAAATAATGCGTTTTTCTTCAAAATTGTCGCTCTATTTTTGTTTATAGCGCAAAAAATAAAAACCGCAGGGGTGATCAAATACCACCAAAAGAAAGCTCTATTTGTGGGAAAAAAAGGACGTCAATTTTGTTTGGGAGCCACGTCGCACGACCGCGCAATTGTCAGTTAAAGCGACGCAGTGCCGAATCGCAAAAAGTGGTCTGGTCTTTGACCAGCAAATTGGTCCGGTCTGAAAGTGGTTAAGGGAAAAAAAGCTGTTCAAACCTGGCCTGGCCCTATGTGAAAAAGCGATTGCCCCCTCCCATGCTGAATCATGAATGAACTGTGATTAACCGCAATTTTTTGGAAAACTGAGCTAAATTTCACTTGCCACACCCAGACCTGATTACTACCAGACCTGTTGAATCAAGAAATTACATAAATTGATGATGTCTGACAAAGCTAGTGTTGCCAACTGTCAAGGATTCACCTGGCCAGTCCGATTTTTGGACCATGTGTCTGGGTTTCAGGCTGCATGAAACCTGGACACATTTATTCACACTGAACTGGGGCTAACTGTCCCAGGCAGGAGGAACACTCTACTACCCCCCCCCCCCTCAGTCAGCAGGATCTCCTTCCACAGAGTCAGGCGATCTATTGATTCGCCAAACAGAGCACTAATCAAAAATGGCCAGATCCTCTGGCCCCCTTCCCCTAAGAGGCCCCCATCCACCTAATTTGTGTGGATAGAGGAATCAGTTTTTTTGCATTCAGTCCACAAATCATATGTATTGGAAGAGTTTTATTTTTATTTTTTAATTATTGTTGTGAGGTTTATACATGTCGATGAGAGACTTGTGGCTCAGCATCGTAAGCATATTTTATGGGTACAAGAATGTTCGGGATTGGCTTGCAGAAAAGGTGGCAACCCTAGACAAAGTAAAGCATGCTAACAGATTCACAAAAAGCCACACATCATGCCACAATCTAAAAAAATGTATTCAAGAAAAGATTAGAAACAAACATGCATCGGCCTAGGAAGGGTTTCAAAGCCATTTCTAAGGCTTTGGAACTCCGATGAACCATGGGGAGAGCCATTATCCACAAATGGAGATAACTTGGAACATTGGTGAACCTTCCCAGGAGTGGCCGTTCTGCAAAAATTACTTCAAGAGCACGAAGAAGACTCATCCAGGAGGTCATAAAAGAACCCAGAACATCTAAAGAACTGCAGGACTCATTTGCCTCAGGTAAGATCGGAGTTCATGATTCAACAATAAGAAAGAGACTGGGCAAAAATGGTGTCCATGGGAAAGCCACTGCTAACCAAAAAGGACACAAAGGCTCATCTCACATTTACCAAAAAAAAATCTTGATTATCCCCAAGACTTTTAGAAAAATATTCTGTGGACTGACGAGACAAAATTTTACTTTTTGGAAGGTTTGTGTCCCGTTACATCTGGCATAAAACGAATACAGCATTTCATAACAAGAACATCATACCAACAGTCAGACATGGCGGTGGTAGCGTGATGGTCTGGGGCTGCTTTGCAGCTTCAGGACCTGGACGACCTACCATAATTGGTGGAACCATAAATTCTGAGCTCTACCAGAAAATCCTAAAGGAGAATGTCCGGCCATCAGTTTGTGACCTCAAGTTCAAGTGCACTTGGGTTATTCAGCAGGACAATGATCCGAAAAACAACAGCAAGTCCACCTCCAAATGGTTCAATCAAAGCAAAATGTAGGTTTTGGAGTGGCCTAGCCAAAGCCCGGACTTAAAGAGGAAGTAAACCCTGATGAGTTTACTTCCTCTTTCATTCCCTGCAAAGGCAAAGCATAATGGACTACTATGCATCGCATCGCATCGCATAGTAGCCCATTATGTGTCACTTACCTGACACAGGAGCCAGCGATGTCACCGCTGTCCTCTGTAGTCCGGCGCATCCATCTTTTCGGTGGGGTCTCGCAGCTCCGTCGCTGTCATTCGGCAGAGCCGCGATGACGTGACTCGCGCGCATGCGCATGGGAGCCGACAAGCGCGGCAGCTCCGTTGTTGGAAATGCCGCGCTCAGTGCGCCCGCGCGCCGCTGTCTACGGCGCATGCGCCGTAGACATCGGTGCCTGTCTTCGGGCAAATACAGTGGTGTGAAAAAGTGTTTGCCCCCTTCCTCATTTCCTGTTCCTTTGCATGTTTGTCACACTTAAGTGTTTCGGAACATCAAACCAATTTAAACAATAGTCAAGGACAACACAAGTAAACACAAAATGCAATTTGTAAATGAAGGTGTTTATTATTAAAGGTGAAAAAAAATCCAAACCATCATGGCCCTGTGTGAAAAAGTGATTGCCCCCTAAACCTAATAACTGGTTGGGCCACCCTTAGCAGCAACAACTGCAACCAAGCGTAACATGATGGGAAAAGGGGAGGGGGAAATTTTGGGACTTTAAATGAGGTCATAGCCTCCATCCCTATCAGATATAAGATATAAAATTAAAAACAAGAGCTAAGCGGGACTTTAAATGAAGTACGGGGTCTTTTATTGAAAAAAAAGGGAGAAATATTGTTATGCGATTATATGATGCGACAAAATTACATGTATATTAAAGAGGTGCACAGACAGACACATTATTAACATTGACATTTTGTTTTATATAATCTTACTGACCAATACAGAGTAGGTTATAAAAGCGCACCTCCATTATATACATAAGACAACCAAATATGGAAATAAATTAAACAAATAATACAATGTAGGCAACAACTTTGAATCTATGACTTCTTGGATGTTGCAGTGGATTAGTAAAGAAAAAAACAACATAGTTGATGCAATTTTTCAAGAATTGATGCTAGTTGAAATTGGGGTACCAAAATACACGGCGATTATTGGCTCTACGCGTTTCGCGGCTTACTACCGCTCGTCAGGAGCAAGCTCGTGATTGGTCTGAAAATACAGAGTAGTGGTAAATTAATGTTTGCAATGATGGAACATGGGGAGATTGAAATACCCCTACCTAGTGGTCACTTACACATAGCCATGCAGTCAAAAGTGCAGCGCCGAAAGCCTAGGCACCCAAAGCGATGATACGGGAGTTGAGGAGGCCCATCCAAGGGCGAGGAGGCCCACAGAATGCACACACAGGCAACCACCGGGACAACAAGGGTGTTTAGTAAGTGAAAGCGAATATAGAAATATAAAACTGAGCCTAATGGGTGAAAAAATGCATGGTAAGAACTACAGATAATCTGAGAATTGTGAAAGAAAAATGCGTTGAAAAAAGAAAATGTTGGGGTGGATGTGTGATGAGTGTAGGAGAGGGTTAGCATGGGAAAGGGGGGAAGGGGGGAAGAGGGCGGAAGAAAAAGGGGAAGGAGGGGGAAAGTGGCTGTGTATGACATGACCCAGTCTGAATGCCAGGTGACGGAGTGAGTAGTGACAGAAAAAAGTAAAGAAAGAGGGACATATGGATTGATTGTGCAAAAATACCTTGTGTGTGGAAAAAACGCGAAAACAAGGGGTGACAGTGTATGGTAGGTGAATAGCCCCAGTTGTTCCGGGTCCCGCCTGCCGCCGCCAACCATGGATACAGCCAAACCGCCGTCTGGAGGCCCCCAGCGTCACACACTCAAGGACACCAAATGGAAGAGTGAGCAATTATTGGTCAGTAAGATTATATAAAACAAAATGTCAATGTTAATAATGTGTCTGTCTGTGCACCTCTTTAATATACATGTAATTTTGTCGCATCATATAATCGCATAACAATATTTCTCCCTTTTTTTTCAATAAAAGACCCCGTACTTCATTTAAAGTCCCGCTTAGCTCTTGTTTTTAATTTTATATCTTATATCTGATAGGGATGGAGGCTATGACCTCATTTAAAGTCCCAAAATTTCCCCCTCCCCTTTTCCCATCATGTTACTATTGATATAAGGGATGGAAGACGGGTGTCTTGTATACTTAAGCCAATGTTTATTTGTTTTGTTTTTTGGACCATATTGTTTAAAGTATCTTATTATTCATCATTGTTTTAGATTTAGCAGCTTCTATTGTTTTTTCCAAAATCTTTTTTAAAAAAAAAAAAAAAATTTTTTTTTTTTTTTTGCACTATTCGGTCCTTGACGCACCTATGCAGTCGGGTGGTGTTGGTGTCGTCTGCATCGCTGCATTCCTTTTTGTCATGATCGGGAGTTGCGATGCGCACTGGGGGACGCCCTCCGCCCTCCTCATCCAAGATTTTTTTATTTATTTTTTTTTTTTTTTTCTTTTTTTCTCTTGGCTGGGAGGCGGGGCGCGTTCACCCACTGCGTATCGGCGTCACACTTTCACCACCGTTTGTACGGCATCACTGTTATGGGTGCCGCCTTTCAGGCTAGGTTGATTTACATCCTCATTTCACCTGGAGTGTGGGTGTGGACGCTGACTCGGAGTGTGTATATATCCCGGGTCTGGCATTGCTCACTCTTCCATTTGGTGTCCTTGAGTGTGTGACGCTGGGGGCCCCCAGACGGCGGTTTGGCTGTATCCATGGTTGGCGGCGGCAGGCGGGACCCGGAACAACTGGGGCTATTCACCTACCATACACTGTCACCCCTTGTTTTCGCGTTTTTTCCACACACAAGGTATTTTTGCACAATCAATCCATATGTCCCTCTTTCTTTACTTTTTTCTGTCACTACTCACTCCGTCACCTGGCATTCAGACTGGGTCATGTCATACACAGCCACTTTCCCCCTCCTTCCCCTTTTTCTTCCGCCCTCTTCCCCCCTTCCCCCCTTTCCCATGCTAACCCTCTCCTACACTCATCACACATCCACCCCAACATTTTCTTTTTTCAACGCATTTTTCTTTCACAATTCTCAGATTATCTGTAGTTCTTACCATGCATTTTTTCACCCATTAGGCTCAGTTTTATATTTCTATATTCGTTTTCACTTACTAAACGCCCTTGTTGTCCCGGTGGTTGCCTGTGTGTGCATTCTGTGGGCCTCCTCGCCCTTGGATGGGCCTCCTCAACTCCCGTATCATCGCTTTGGGTGCCTAGGCTTTCGGCGCTGCACTTTTGACTGCATGGCTATGTGTAAGTGACCACTAGGTAGGGGTATTTCAATCTCCCCATGTTCCATCATTGCAAACATTAATTTACCACTACTCTGTATTTTCAGACCAATCACGAGCTTGCTCCTGACGAGCGGTAGTAAGCCGCGAAACGCGTAGAGCCAATAATCGCCGTGTATTTTGGTACCCCAATTTCAACTAGCATCAATTCTTGAAAAATTGCATCAACTATGTTGTTTTTTTCTTTACTAATCCACTGCAACATCCAAGAAGTCATAGATTCAAAGTTGTTGCCTACATTGTATTATTTGTTTAATTTATTTCCATATTTGGTTGTCTTATGTATATAATGGAGGTGCGCTTTTATAACCTACTCTGTATTGGTCAGTAAGATTATATAAAACAAAATGTCAATGTTAATAATGTGTCTGTCTGTGCACCTCTTTAATATACATGTAATTTTGTCGCATCATATAATCGCATAACAATATTTCTCCCCTTTTTTTTCAATAAAAGACCCCGTACTTCATTTAAAGTCCCGCTTAGCTCTTGTTTTTAATTTTATATCTTATAACTGCAACCAAGCGTTTGCGATAACGTGCAATGAGGCTTTTACAGCGTCCTGGAGGAATTTTGGCCCACTCATCTTTGCAGAATTGTCCTAATTCAGTTACATTAGAGGGTTTTCGAGCATGAACGGCCTTTTTAAGGTCATACCACAACATCTCAATAGGATTCAGGTCAGGACTTTGGCTAGGCCACTCCAAAGTCTTCATTTTGTTTTTCTTCAGCCATTCGGTGGTGGACTTGCTGGTGTGTTTAGGATCATTGCCCTGCTGCAGAACCCAAGTTCGTTTCAGCTTGTGTACACGAACAGATGGTCGGACATTCTCCTTCAGGATCTCTTGGTAGACAGCAGAATTCATAGTTCCTTTTATCACGGCAAGTCTTCCAGGTCCTGAAGCAGCAAAACAGCCCCAGACCATCACACTACCACCACCATATTTTACTGTTGGTATAATGTTCTTTTTATGAAATGCAGTGTTCCTTCTACGCCAGATATACTTGGACACACACCTTCCAAAGAGTTCCACTTTTGTCTCATCGGTCCACAGAATGTTGTCCCAAAAGTCTTGGGGATCATCAAGATGTGTTGTGGAGAAATTGAGACGAGCTTTGATGTTCTTTTTGCTCAGCAGTGGTTTTCTCCTTGGAACTCTGCCATGCAGGCCATTTTTGCCCAGTCTTTTCCTGATGGTGGAGGCATGAACGCTGACCTTAACTGAGGCAAGTGAGGCCTGCAGTTCCTTGGACGTTGTTGTGGGGTCTTTTGTGACCTCTTGGATGAGTCGTCGCTGCGCTCTTGGGGTAATTTTGGGCGGCCGGCCACTCCTGGGAAGGTTCACCACTGTTCCATGTCTTCGCCATTTGTGGATAATGGCTCTCACTGTGGTTCGCTGGATTCCCAAAGCTTTGGAAATGGCTTTATAACCCTTTCCAGACTGATAGATCTCAATTACTTTCTTTCTCAATTGTTCCTGAATTTCTTTGGGTCTCGGCATGATGTGTAGCTTTTAAGGATCTTCTGGTGGACCTTACTGTGTCAAGCAGCTCCTATTTAAGTGATGCCTTGATTGTGAACAGGTGTGGCAATAATCAGGCCTGGGTGTGGCTAGAGAAATTGAACTCAGGTGTGGACAACCACAGTTATAGTATGTTTTAACAAGGGGGGCAATCACTTTTTCACACAGGGCCATGATGGTTTGGATTTTTTTTCACCTTTAATAATAAACACCTTCATTTACAAATTGCATTTTGTGTTTACTTGTGTTGTCCTTGACTATTGTTTAAATTGGTTTGATGTTCCGAAACACTTAAGTGTGACAAACATGCAAAGGAACAGGAAATGAGGAAGGGGGCAAACACTTTTTCACACCACTGTACCTCCTTAACCGTATAGGTTTAGGAGATATTTCTTGGACCTACAGGTAAGCCTTAATCTAGGCTTACCTGTCGGTCAAAGTGGTTTGCAAGGGTTTACAACCACTTTAAATCCACTTGAGATGCTGTATCATGACCTTACACGGGCCGTTCATGCTGGAAAACCCTCCAATGTGGCTGAATTAAAACAATTCTGCAAAGAAGAGTGGGCCAAAATTGCTCCACGGCGATGTGAGAGACTCATTGGCAGTTATCGCAAAGGCTTGATTGCAGTTTTTACCTTAATAAATGAAACCATCATTTAGAAACTGTATTTTGTATTTACTCGGGTTATCTTTGTGTAATAATAAAAGTCATAAAAGTGTGAGAAATATGCAAAAATAAAATCAGAAAGGGGGCAAATACTTTTTCACAGCATTGTAAGCCTTCAAAATGGGGACTTTCCAAGTTTGAGTCCCATAGACTTCAATGGGGGTTCGCAGTTTGGGTCTGAACTTTTGCAATGTTCGAGAGTTCTGGCGTAAACCGAATCGGGGGGGGGGGGGGGGTGGGGGTCCTTGTGTCAATCTAACATCTAACGCTCAGCGGTGTCCTCCCCCCACCTACTCTGTGCTTCTATGACATTGTATTGTGATAGAAAGTGACAGAATCTGAACTCAGTGATAGACAGTCTCTGTAAAAAAGAATGGTGGGCGGAGGAGGAAAAAAGTTTATTAACTACAGTAAATAACCATGGAAACAAGAAAAATAACTGTTGTATGTCGCCATGAAATAAAGGTAAAAACAAGCAAACCATTCCGCCAAACTGTACGGTGCCAAGCAGAATAAATACATTCATTGACTTTGGAAAGCAACGTCATCTTCACTAATCATGAGAAAGAGGGAATGAAAAAGAATAGAGGAGGAGGGGAGAGGAATGGGAAGAGTTTAGAGAAGAGGAAAAGAGTGGAGAGGAGAGAAGAGGAGAGTCAGAGAGGGAGAAGAAGAGAAGAAGATATTAGGGGGAAAGGGAGATAAGGAGAGAAGAAGAAAGGACAGATTGAGAAGGAGAAAGAGAGAACGAGAGAAAACGAGAGAGAGAGAAGAGGGAGAGAGGAGAGAGACAGAGAGAGAGAGAGGGAGAGAGGAGAGAGACATATAGAGAGAGAGAGAGGGAGAGAGGAGAGAGACATAGAGAGAGAGAGAAAGAAGAGGGAGAGAGGAGAGAGACATAGAGAGAGAGAGAGGGAGAGAGGAGAGAGACATAGAGAGAGAGAGAGGGAGAGAGGAGAGAGACATAGAGAGAGAGAGAGAGGGAGAGAGGAGAGAGACATAGAGAGAGAGAGGGAGAGGGAGAGAGGAGAGAGACATAGAGAGAGAGAGAAGAGGGAGAGAGGAGAGAGACATAGAGAGAGAGAAAGAGGGATAGAGACATAGAGAGAGAGAGAAAGAGGGAGAGAGGAGAGAGACATAGAGAGAGAAGGAAAGGAGAAGAGGGAAGGAGAAAATGAAAGGAGGATAGAAAGGAAAAGAAACAAGAAAATAAGGGAAGGAGAGGTGAGAGACATAGAGAGAGAGAGAGGTAATGATCCGCCCCGTGATGATCCGCTTGCTCAGTAGGGATCGCTCCGTTTGTCCCCGCTGAGCCGGCGGCGGACAGGGCAGTCTCCGCACACTGTGCAGGGACCGCCCTGTCAGCTCTCCGCTCTCCTCTATGGGGGATCGGATGAACACGGTCCGTCTGCCCGTGTTCATCCGATCCGCTCTGCAGATGGATAGAAAAATAGGATTTTCCTCCGTCTGCAGAATCGGACCACAGCGGAAGCGGACGATAGCGGGTGTCTGTGGATGTTCATCCGCAGACACCCGCTATCCCATAGGGATGAATGTATGGCCCGTATTTCATCCGCAAACGGATGGATGAAATACGGACATACCGTCCGCATGTGTGAAAGGGGCCTAAAAGCGAGAAGGGGAGAAGTAAGATGTAGAAAAATGAGAGAAAGAAGAGGAGAGCATAGTGAAGGAAGATATATGGAGGAGGGGAAAAAATAAAACCATGAACCCCATTGAAGTTTATGGGACCCAAACTTGGAAAGTCCCCATTTTGAAAGCTCATATGTAAGTTATTGACCATAAAAAGGGTATTGGGGCCCAGGTACTGCCCCCAAGTCTTTTGCAGATTTTCTTCTAAGATTGTCCTGTATTTGGCTCCATCCATCTTCCCATCAACTCTGACCAGCTTCCCTGTCCCTGCTGAAGAAAACCATCCCCACCACATGATGCTGCCACCACCATGTCTCACGGTGGGGATGGTGTGTTCAGGTTGATGTGCAGTGTTAGTTTTACGCCACACATAGAGTTTTGCTTTTAGGCCAAAAATTTCAATTTAGTCTCATCTGACCAGATCACCTTCTTCCACATGTTTGCTGTGTCCTCCACATGGCTTTCGGTTGTCCTGTGGACAGATTCTCCCACCTGAGCTTTGGATCTCTAAAGTTCCAGCGTTACCATGGGCCTCTTGACTGCTTCTCTGATGAATGCTCTCCTTGCCCGGCCCGGTCAGTTTAGGTAGACGGCCATGTCTTGGTAGGTTTGCAGTTGTGCCCATACTCTTTCCATTTTCAGATGATGGATTGAACAGAGCTCCGTGAGATGATCAAAGCTTGAGATATTTAACCTAACCCTGCTTTAAACTTCTCCACAACTTTATCCCTGACCTGTCTGGTGTGTTCCTTGGCCTTCATGATTCTGTTGGTTCACTAAGGTTCTCCAACAAACTTATGAGGGCTTCACAGAACAGCTGTATTTACACTGAGATTAAATTATACATTCTATTTACTAATTAGGGGACTTTTGAAGGCAATTGGTTCCACTAGATTTCCGTTAGGGGTATCAGAGTAAAGGGGGCTGAATACAAATGCTGCCCCCCCCCCACACACACACACACACACACACACACATTTTTCATATATTTATTTGTAAAAAATTTAAAAAACATTTATCATTTTCCTTCCACTTCACAATTATGTGCCACTTTGTGTTGGTCTATCACATAAAATCCCAATAAAAAACATTTACATTTTTGATTGTAACATGACAAAATTTGGAAATTTCAAGATGTATGAATACTTTTTCAAGGCACTGTGTGCAGCAACAGCATAAAAAAAAAAAAATCTCAACACTGCATGCTGCCTGGACCAGCACTCATGCACAATGACGTCAACACCAAAGCCCCACCCTTATGTGTTTCGTCCCGCATAGGCATTCTCAGGGGAATGGGAGTTGAGTGGATATCTGATTTAAAAGGGAAAGCAAGTCTATTTCTTATCTAAATTCTGGTCAACTGTTTTTTTGTTGTTTTTTTTTAACGTTTGGCTTGCATTGACGTCAGAGGGGTTGGATTCAACATCCAAACCTCAGTAATATTCAATGAACTTGCCCCAAATAGGCTTGTGCAATTCGTTTCGCAACGAATCGAAATTCGGCCGAATTTTGCATCTTTCGGGCATTCGGGTGCATCCGAATGTCTGAATAAAAAAATAACAAATTACAACGAATACGAAAGAAATATAACGAATGAATTCGAATGAATTCGACATGATTCAAAATTATTTCAACCGCATTCGAAATGGTTTCAACATGATTCGACATTATTTCAACCACATTCGAAAATATTTTGTGACCCGACTTTAGGGCCATGTATCTCGGGGTCACTTGGTGCTAGAAACTCCAAATTTGGATATGTTGTAGTGCTAGTATTATTGTGTTTGCATACCAAATTTAGGGTTTCTAGCTATAAGTGACCCCGAGATATGTGGCCCCAAAATCGTGTCGCAAAATGGTATTAGTTATTAGAGCAGAAAATGACATTTTGCGACCCGATTTTGGGGCCACATATCTCGGGGTCACTTATAGCTAGAAACCCCAAATTTGGTATGAAAACACAATAGTACTAGCACTACAATATATACAAATTTGGAGTTTCTAGCACCAAGTGACCCCGAGATACATGGCCCTAAAGTCGGGTCACAAATGTTTTTCGAATGTGGTTGAAATAATGTCGAATCATGCTGAAATCATTTCGAATCCGGTAGCAATATTTTCGAATTTGGTTGAAATCATTTAGAATGTGGCCGATTTTTCGAATTCGGTAGAAAACTAAACGAAATCTGAAAACGAATGTAAGGAAGTTAACGAATATAACTAAACGAAATTAATGAATTAACGAATTAAAACGAAACGAAACTAAACAAATTTTTTCCTTTTGCACATGTCTACCCCCAAACCGAGCCCCCAATCCAAAACACGAAAACTATTGCTAGGATTTTATTTTAACTGTTTGTTGCGACAGTAAATGTCGATTGATCATATTTCTCCCAGCATCCTATCAAATCAAAGATCAGATCTCTCCAAACACGCCTTCACACGTAAGAGGAAAAAAAAAAATGTTGATGCTTGCAGCTCCTTCGTTAATTACTGACGAAAAAGATAGCGGAATCCTGTTGCACATTACGGCTATGAAATATTAACGAAAGGGAATATAAAGGTTGAGGTTCCTCCTAGAAGTGAAGTCCCAAGACATCTCACTAGAGTTGTGATTTGCTATTCTTGAGGGCGCACTTTCCTTCAGGTGGAAGAATAAAATGCACACCGAGGACCCGGAGAATCCACAAGACGGGAACGCTTGAAAGGGAATCCAGGATGAATTTGACTCTTGTTGTTGACTTCTTAAGATATATACTTTGCCGGAGTTGCTGCTGTCAGCAAAAAACAAATCGTGGCTACAAGCCCAGTAATAACTAAACCGGTGGACTGTGGGAGCTACGTTCTAGATCAGTCCCCGAAGAATGGAAAAACCTGACTTGACGTGTTGAATGTTTTTTTTTTTTCATTGCCGGTGAATTTCAGTTGGATCTACACGTTTTGTGTCTGCTCTGGGTCTGCCGCGTACAGCAACAGGGTATTAGAAGGGTCGCCATTTGTGTTCACGAAAAAAACGCTTGTACGTATTCAGGAAAAACATTGGGGAAAAAGAAAACCCGGACATCACAGGTTTGGTTCTGAAAAGCTAGAAGCCGACATCGGCAAGTTGAATCGGCACAAGCAAAACGTTGCATGGTGTGTATAATTCTATGAACACGCACGGCCCTCTAACCACTTGAGCTCCAGAAGACTCCCGCCCCCCTTCACAATCAGGCCATTTTCTTTTGCAATACGGTACTGCATTACTTTAACTGCTTGCCGACCCCCTCCCCCCCTCCACAACCAGGCCATTTTTTTGCAATATGGTACTGCGTTACTTTAACTGCTTGCCGATCCCCTCCCCCCCCCTCCACAACCAGGCAATTGTTTTGCAATACGGTACTGCGTTACTTTAAATGCTTGCCAACCCCCTCCCCCCCTCCACAACCCGGCCATTTTTTTTAAATACGGTACTGCGTTACTTTAACTGCTTGCTGACCCCCCCCCCCCCCTCCACAACCAGGCCATTTTTTTTAAATACGGTACTGCGTTACTTTAACTGCTTGCCGACCCCGCTCCCCCCCCCCCCTCCACAACCAGGCCATTTTTTTGCAATACGGTACTGCATTACTTTAACTGCTTGCCTCCCCCCTCCCCCCCCCCCTCCACAACCAGGCCATTTTTTTGCAATACGGTACTGCATTACTTTAACTGCTTGCCGACCCCCTCCCTCCCCCTCCACTACCAGGCCATTTTTTTGCAATACGGTACTGCATTACTTTAACTGCTTGCCTCCCCCCTCCTCCCCCCCCCCCCCCCTCCACAACCAGGCCATTTTTTTGCAATACGGTACTGCGTTACTTTAAATGCTTGCCGACCCCCTTTCCAACCAGGCCATTTTTTTGCAATATGGTACTGCGTTACTTTAACTGCTTGCCGACCCCCTCCCCCCCCACAACCAGGCCATTTTTTTGCAATATGGTACTGCGTTACTTTAACTGCTTGCCGATCCCCCCCCCCCCTCCACAACCAGGCAATTGTTTTGCAATACGGTACTGCGTTACTTGACCGGCTTGCCGACCCCCCTCCCCCCTCCACAATCAGGCCATTTTTTGCAATATGGTACTGCGTTACTTTAAATGCTTGCCTCCCCCCCCCCCCCCCTCCACAACCAGGCCATTTCTTTTGCAATACGGTACTGCGTTACTTTAAATGCTTTGCGATCCCCTCCACAACCAGGCCATTTTTTTTGCAATATGGTACTGCGTTACTTTACCTGCTTGCCAAACCCCCTCCCCCCCACCACCACGTATATGTACTGCAGTACCAGTACATGATATTTACTTCTGGGTTTGCGGCAAGCATGCACGCCTCCGGCGAGCCGCTCCCGCTGTGATTGAACACAGAGGGAGCCAATCAACAGCTCCAGCAGGCCCTAAGTCCGTGGGACCTACCGATCACTCCCGACAGAGGCAGAACGGCGGTCTTTAACAAGGACGACAAAGATCCTGTGTTTCTGCTAAGCAGGAACACGAATCTCTGTCTTCCCCCAGTACAAATCTTTTCTTCTCTCTTTTCATGTGACAACACTGAAGAAATGACACTTGTCTACAATGTAAAGTAGTGAGTGTACAGCTTGTATAACAGTGTAAATTTCCTGTCCGCTCAAAATAACTCAACACACAGCCATTAATGTCTAAATCGCTGGCAACAAAAGTCAGTACACCCCTAGGTGAAAATCTCCAAATTGGGGGCCAAAGTGTCAATATTTTGTGTGGCCGCCATTATTTTCCAGCACTGCCTTAACCCTCTTGGGCATGGAGGTCACCAGAGCTTCACAGGTCACCACTGGAGTCCTCTTCCCCTCCCCCATGATGACATCACGGAGCTGGTGGATGTTGGAGACCTTGCGCTCCTCCACCTTCCGTTTGAGGATGTCCCACAGATGATCAATAGGGTTTAGGTCTGGAGACATGCTTGGCCAGTCCATCACCTTTACCCTCAGCTTCTTTAGCAAGGCAGTGGTCATCGTGGAGGTGTGTTTGGGGTCACATGTACAGAAACATCTGGTAATCATTGCTCAGGCACTTCTTATCAAAGGATGACGACTGTCTCCCAATTCCGCACCTATGTTGTCATGTAAAGCGCCCCCTGGTGGAGACTAGAATCAGCCATGCAGACGCACATAGCGGAAGCATAGTCCCCTATTGTCACTAGAAAGACGAGTAAAAGCCATGGCCCAGGTTCTGAAAAACATGCTGGTGAGTTGATTGTTTTTTCCTGGATGTAGGTAGGTATGACCAGGGCCATCTTTAATATTGATTGGATCCCAGGCAAACATTTTCTTGGGGGCCCCCCCACATACAATTTCGCTCTCCACCTGCTCTGAGACATACAGTAAATAGCAGCTAGACTTAAAATCAGTTTACTGTATCAAATCAGGCAGCGATTGGTTGCCAGAGGTTACAGTGTATTATTAACACTTACTGACTGGTTGCTAGAGGTTACAGCAAACGTTAAGGCTCGCTGATTAGTTGCTAGATGTTACAACACATGGTTTCTGCTTGTTGATTGGTTGCTAGAGATTACTACACAGTAATACTGCTCACTGATTGGTTGCTAGAGGTTACAGTGTATTATTACCACTTACTGACTGGTTGCTAGAGGTTACAGCACACGTTAAGGCTCACTGATTAGTTGCTAGATGTTACAGCACATGGTTTCTGCTTGTTGATTGGTTGCTAGAGATTACTGCACAGTAATACTGCTCACTGATTGGTTGCTAGAGGTTACAGTGTATTATTACCACTTACTGACTGGTTGCTAGAGGTTACAGCACACGTTAAGGCTCGCTGATTAGTTGCTAGATGTTACAGCACATGGTTTCTGCTTGTTGTTGGTAGCTAGAGATTACTGCACTGTAATACTGCTCACTGATTGGTTGCTAGAGGTTACAGTGTATTATTACCACTTACTGACTGGTTGCTAGAGGTTACAGCACACGTTAAGGCTCGCTGATTAGTTGCTAGATGTTACAGCACATGGTTTCTGCTTGTTGATTGGTAGCTAGAGATTACTGCACAGTAATACTGCTCACTGATTGGTTGCTAGAGGTTACAGTGTATTATTACCACTTACTGACTGGTTGCTAGAGGTTACAGCACACGTTAAGGCTCGCTGATTAGTTGCTAGATGTTACAGCACACGGTTTCTGCTTGTTGATTGGTTGCTAGAGATTACTGCACAGTAATACTGCTCACTGATTGGTTTCTAGAGGTTACAGCACATCATCTCCTCACTGCAGGGGGCATGATATACATATGAATGCCACCTTTATTTACATATCAATGTTGCCGGATTGCAGCTATTTACATATGATTGCCTCCCCTATTTACATATGATTGGCGGTTATTTACATGTACACACAGGGTCTGCAGGTGAGTCACCTGTACATAACAATAGGGTAGAGCTGGGCAACATTAGTAGCAGCCCTTCCCACTGAGATATCAGGACACCGCACGGGACTAAAACTTCAAGGGACGAGGGAATTTAAACTGGGATAGTTGTCAAGTATGATGCAGCTGCTTTGGGCCCCACAACAATGACAGGGCCCCTTTTGCCCTGCCTTAACCACTTAACCACTTCCCGACCAGCGCACGACGATATACGACGATATACGTCGAAAGAATGGCACGGGCAGGCATATTGGCGTACAGGTACGTCCAATATTCGATGCCGCCCTGCCATCGGGAGCGCGCCGCCGGTGGCGCGCTCCCGCGCTGGTCGGGACCCCCGTGAGTCCGGTCGCGGGACCCGCGGACTCGATTGCCGCAGGCATCCCCGCGATGGTCTCACGTAGAGGCCGAATGGAGGAAATGCTGTGTAAACAACATTTTTCCATTCTGCCTAGCAACTAGTGACGCTGATCTCTGCTCCATGTGATTGGAGCAGAGATCAGTGTACACTAAATGAAAGCCCAACCCCCCCACAGTTAGTAACACACCCCTAGGAACACTTAACCCCTACACTGCCACCCACTGGTTAACCCCTTCACTGCCAGTGTCATTTACACAGGAATCACTGCATTTATATAGCAGTGATTACTGTATAAGGCTAGGTTCACACTATTGCGATGCGGGAACGCCGCGAATCCGCGGCGTTTTCCCGCATCGCATACCTCCCGCCGGCAGTTCACACTGCCCTATGCGGACGGCTGTCAATGTTATGTTAATGACACCCCCAGATCCGTCGGCATATCGCAGTGCGATCTGCCGACTCGCACAGGAATCGGATCGCATGGTGTGAACCCCCATGCGATCCGATTCCGTTGCGGACCCAAAAAAGGGTCCTGTGCGAGTTTGCTGCGGGACAGCTGCGAGTTCAGCCATACTATCTGTATGGCTGAACTCGCAGTGCTACGGAGATCGGATGTGATTTGCTGTGCGAATCACATCCGGATCTCCCCCCGCAGCAGTGTGAACCCAGCCTAAATGACAATGGTCCCAAAAATGTGTCAAAATGTCCGATGGGTCCCCGACAATGTCGCAGTCACAATAAAAATCGCTGATCGCCGCCATTACTAGTAAAAAAAAAAATAATAAAAAATTATTAATAAAAATGCTATAAAACTATCCCCTATTTTGTAAATGCTATAACTTTTGCGCAAACCAATCAATAATCACTTATTGCGATTTTTTTTACCAAAAATATGTAGAAGAATACGTATCGGCCTAAATTGAGGGAAAAAAATGTTTTTTTATATATTTTTGGGGGATATTTATTATAACAAAAAGTAAAAAATAATGCGTTTTTTTCAAAATTGTCGCTCTATTTTTGTTTATAGCGCAAAAAATAAAAAACCGCAGGGGTGATCAAATACCACCAAAAGAAAGCTCTATTTGTGGGGAAAAAAAAGGACGTCAATTTTGTTTGGGAGCCACGTCGCACGACCGCGCAATTGTCAGTTAAAGCGACGCAGCGCCGAATCGCAAAAAGTGGTCTGGTCTTTGACCAGCAAATTGGTCCGGTCTGAAAGTGGTTAAAGACAGCCCTGACGGGTATGACAGCATTGAGCGGCCATTAGATTGCAAGCTCTTTAGGGGAGCAGAGATGTGAACAGTTTAATTGTTTTTTTTTTTTCTGTGCTACGGATAAGTATCAGTGCTCTATAAATATATAAAATAAATGAGACGACCTCGCTGCTTAACAAAACACGAAGTTGCGAATTGTTTTGCGAGCTTACCGATCGATATATCTCCAGCACTTTAGGTAATCCATGAACCTCTGATGGTACGTCTGTCTCTCTCACCTCCTGTTGTAGTGCATTAGCACAACTTTAATCTGATTCCTTGAATGCTTTTTTTTTTTTTTTTCTTTTTTTTTTTTGTACTCAGTTCTGACGGATCAGATGGCAGAAAGAAGAACCATTTGAAATAAAGGCGCTTAGCGCTGTGCCAGGATTAATTTAAGCCCTCGAAACGAAACCTCCCCTTGAACAGTCAATCTCCTGGAAGTAGGTAAAGTAACAAATGCATTTCAAATTAGACGTGACAAGACCGTGTTCAACATACACTTTATACGTTGTTTTATGTGACAAGGTCTCTGATATAAATGTTAAACAGGGAATTAAAGAGCAGATGCTGTAGAGCTGTTTTATAACACCCACCTGACTGGCCCAGCTTGTTACAATCGTTTCCAAGCGCTTCAAAGTCAAAGTAGGTCTGCCGTGTATCGTATTCCAATCTGATCTTCCCTCTGTGAACATAGCCGTAACCTTACAAAAAAGAAAAAAAAAAAGAAAAAGAAAAATGAAATGATGTACAGTGCCTTGCAAAAGTATTCACCCCCCCCCCCCCCCCCCCTTGGCGTTTTACCTATTTTTTTTACATTACTGTCTTTACTTCAATGCTTTTTTTTTTTTTATCTGAATTCTATGTGATGGATCAGAAGGCAATAGTCTAAGTTGGGGTGAAGTAAAATGAGAAAAATAAATACATAAAACGATTTTTCAGAAATAAAAAAAAAACTGATAATTGTCACGTGCGTATGTATTCACCCCCTCCTTTCTTATGAAGCCCATGAAAATCTCCGGTGCAACCAATTACCTTCAGAAGTCACATAATTCATGAAATGACGTCCACCTGTGTGCAATCTAAGTGTCACATGATCTGTCAATACATAGACACACACCTTTTTCTGAAAGGCCCCAGAGGCGGCAACACCTAAGCAAGAGGCACCGCTAAGCAAACATGAAGACCTAGGGTTGCCACCTGTCCAGGATTCACCCGGACAGTTCGGGTTTGGAATCATGTGTCCGGGTTTCAGACTGTCTGCAACCCGGACACATTATTTAGACTGGCCTATGGCTTCCCAGCAGGTTTGCTGGCTGCAGTTGTCTAAGCTGAGAGTGTCTGTTACTCTCTTTCACACTCCCCAAAGCCAGCGCTAACAACCCCCCCCCCCCCAAACACATACAGACGAGAGAGGAGAGAGGGCTCGATCTGCACCTCTTCCCCCCCACCCCTACCGCTCTTTGTCTGCCCACACTCCAATCCCTGGCGCTGTGCCTCAGAAAAGGGAAATTTGGGCCAGAAATTTGAAGTCCAGCAGCCTCAGATCCAACTGGATGAGAGGTGTTGACTGTCAAGAGGTGAGTGAGCTCACCATCCATCTCACCATCCATCTATCTGTGATTGAAGTCTCCCCTTCACTCTCTTGCCTCTGAGTAAGTGCACTAAGGCAAATCAGGGTTCTCAGAGCACCCCTTATATCAGAGTTCCCCTTTACACCAGAGGCCACAGCCTTTCCCCTTACATCAGAGTCCTCTACGTACATCAGAGTTCTCAGTGTTCCCCCTTAGATCAGGGTTCCCATCGCATCCCTTATGTCAGAGTCCCCAGAGTTCTCCCTTACATCAGAGTCTGCAGAGCCCCCTCGCTTACAGTGAAAGGGAACTCTGCGAATTCAGATGTAAAGAGGAACTCTGTGGACTCTGATGTAACAGGGAACTCTTGTTATTAACTTCATATGATTAGAAATGTTATTTAGTAGCAAAATATATGTATAGTTTATACTATAAAAAAAATTGCTGTGCACCGCTAAAGTGTTCGGGTTTGACTTGAAGAAAGGTGGCAACCCTATGAAGACCAAGGGACTCTCCAAACAAGTAAGGGACAATGTTGTTTTGAGAAGTACAAGTCAGGGTTAGGTTCTAAAAAAAAAAAGGACATGGATTACTGGGACCATGTCCTGTGGTCTGATGAGATCAAGATAAACGTATTTGGTGTCAGATGGTGACAAGCGTGTGTGGGGGCAACCAGGTGAGGAGGACAAAGACAAGTGTGTCTTGTCTACAGTCATGCATGGTGGTGGGGGTGTCATGGTCTGGGGCTGCATGAGTGCTGCCGGCACTGGGGGGCTACAGATCATTGAGGGAACCATGAATGCCAACATGTACTGTGACATACTGAAGCAGAGCATGATCCCCTCCCTTCAGAGACTGGGCCGCAGGGCAGTATTCCAACATGATAACGACCCCAAACACACCACCAAGACCACCACTGCCTTGCTAAAGAAGCTGAGGGTAAAGGGGATGGACTGGCAAAGCATGTCTCCAGATTGAGCATCTGTGGGGCATCCTCATATGGAAGGTGGAGGAGCGCAAGGTCTCCAACATCCACCAGCTCTGTGATGTCATCATGGAGGAGGGGAAGAGGACTCCAGTGCCAACCTGTGAAGCTCTGGTGACCTCCATGCCCAAGGGGGTTAAGGCAGTGCTGGAAAATAATGGTGGCCGCACATTATGTCCACCTGTGTGAAATCTAAGTGTCACATGATCTGTCATTACATAGACACACCTTTTTGAAAGGCCCCAAAGGCTGCAACACCTAAGCAAGAGGCACCACTAACCAAACATTAAGACCAAGGAACTCTCTAAACAAGTAAGGGACAATGTTGTTGAGAAGTACAAGTCAGGGTTAGTTTATAAAAAAAAAAAAAATCCAAATCGTTGATGATCCCTAGGAGCTCCATCAAATCTATCATAACCAAATGGAAAGAACATGGCACAACAGCAAACCTGCCAAGAGACGGCCGCACACCAAAACAGTAAAGGAGGGCATTAATCAGAGAGGAGCACAGAGACCTAAGGTAACCCTGGAGGAGCTGCAGAGTTCCACAGCAGAGACTGGAGGATCTGTACATAGGACGACAATAAGCCGTACGCTCCATAGAGTTGGGCATTATGGCAGAGTGGCCAGAAGAAAGACATTACTTTCAGCAAAAAACAAAATGGCAGCACGTTTTGAGTTTGCGAAAAGGCATGTGGGAGACTCCCAAAATGTATGGAGGAAGGTGATCTGGTCTGATGTATGGAGGAAGGTGATCTGGTCTGATGTATGGAGGAAGGCGCTCTGCTCTGATGTATGGAGGAAGGTGATCTGGTCTGATGTACGGAGGAAGGTGATCTGCTCTGATGTATGGAGGAAGGTGCTCTGGTCTGATGTATGGAGGAAGGTGATCTGGTCTGATGTATGGAGGAAGGTGATCTGGTCTGATGTATGGAGGAAGGTGATCTGGTCTGATGTATGGAGGAAGGTGATCTGGTCTGATGTATGGAGGAAGGTGATCTGGTCTGATGTATGGAGGAAGGTGATCTGCTCTGATGTATGGAGGAAGGTGCTCTGGTCTGATGTATGGAGGAAGGTGATCTGGTCTGATGTATGGAGGAAGGTGATCTGCTCTGATGTATGGAGGAAGGTGATCTGCTCTGATGTATGGAGGAAGGTGCTCTGCTCTGATGTATGGAGGAAGGTGATCTGGTCTGATGTATGGAGGAAGGTGCTCTGCTCTGATGTATGGAGGAAGGTGATCTGCTCTGATGTATGGAGGAAGGTGATCTGGTCTGATGTATGGAGGAAGGTGATCTGGTCTGATGTATGGAGGAAGGTGATGTGCTCTGATGTATGGAGGAAGGTGATGTGCTCTGATGTATGGAGGAAGGTGATCTGCTCTGATGTATGGAGGAAGGTGATCTGCTCTGATGTATGGAGGAAGGTGATCTGCTCTGATGTATGGAGGAAGGTGATCTGCTCTGATGTATGGAGGAAGGTGATCTGGTCTGATGTATGGAGGAAGGTTATCTGCTCTGATGTATGGAGGAAGGTGATCTGGTCTGATGTATGGAGGAAGGTGCTCTGGTCTGATGTATGGAGGAAGGTGATCAGGTCTGATGTATGGAGGAAGGTGATCTGGTCTGATGTATGGAGGAAGGTGATCTGGTCTGATGTATGGAGGAAGGTGATCTGGTCTGATGTATGGAGGAAGGTGCTCTGGTCTGATGTATGGAGGAAGGTGATCGGGTCTGATGTATGGAGGAAGGTGATCTGGTCTGATGTATGGAGGAAGGTGATCTGGTCTGATGTATGGAGGAAGGTGATCTGGTCTGATGTATGGAGGAAGGTGATCTGGTCTGATGTATGGAGGAAGGTGATCTGGTCTGATGTATGGAGGAAGGTGATCTGGTCTGATGTATGGAGGAAGGTGATCGGGTCTGATGTACGGAGGAAGGTGATCTGGTCTGATGTATGGAGGAAGCTGATCTGGTCTGATGTACGGAGGAAGGTGATCTGGTCTGATGTATGGAGGAAGCTGATCTGGTCTGATGTATGGAGGAAGGTGATCTGGTCTGATGTATGGAGGAAGGTGATCTGGTCTGATGTATGGAGGAAGGTGATCTGCTCTGATGTATGGAGGAAGGTGATCTGGTCTGATGTATGGAGGAAGGTGATCTGCTCTGATGTATGGAGGAAGGTGATCTGGTCTGATGTATGGAGGAAGGTGATCTGGTCTGATGTATGGAGGAAGGTGCTCTGGTCTGATGTATGGAGGAAGGTGCTCTGGTCTGATGTATGGAGGAAGGTGATCTGGTCTGATGTATGGAGGAAGGTGATCTGGTCTGATGTATGGAGGAAGGTGATCTGGTCTGATGTATGGAGGAAGGTGATCTGCTCTGATGTATGGAGGAAGGTGATCTGCTCTGATGTATGGAGGAAGGTGATCTGCTCTGATGTATGGAGGAAGGTGATCTGGTCTGATGTATGGAGGAAGGTGATCTGGTCTGATGTATGGAGGAAGGTGCTCTGGTCTGATGTATGGAGGAAGGTGATCTGGTCTGATGTATGGAGGAAGGTGATCTGGTCTGATGTATGGCGGAAGGTGATTTGGTCTGATGTATGGAGGAAGGTGATCTGCTCTGATGTATGGAGGAAGGTGCTCTGGTCTGATGTATAGAGGAAGGTGATCTGCTCTGATGTATGGAGGAAGGTGATCTGGTCTGATGTATGGAGGAAGGTGATCTGGTCTGATGTATGGAGGAAGGTGCTCTGTACTGATGTATGGAGGAAGGTGCTCTGGTCTGATGTATGGAGGAAGGTGATCTGCTCTGATGTATGGAGGAAGGTGATCTGATCTGATGTATGGAGGAAGGTGATCTGATCTGATGTATGGAGGAAGGTGATCTGCTCTGATGTATGGAGGAAGGTGCTCTGGTCTGATGTATGGAGGAAGGTGATCTGGTCTGATGTATGGAGGAAGGTGCTCTGCTCTGATGTATGGAGGAAGGTGATCTGGTCTGATGTATGGAGGAAGGTGCTCTGCTCTGATGTATGGAGGAAGGTGATCTGCTCTGATGTATGGAGGAAGGTGATCTGGTCTGATGTATGGAGGAAGGTGATCTGGTCTGATGTATGGAGGAAGGTGATGTGCTCTGATGTATGGAGGAAGGTGATGTGCTCTGATGTATGGAGGAAGGTGATCTGCTCTGATGTATGGAGGAAGGTGATCTGCTCTGATGTATGGAGGAAGGTGATCTGCTCTGATGTATGGAGGAAGGTGATCTGGTCTGATGTATGGAGGAAGGTGATCTGGTCTGATGTATGGAGGAAGGTGATCTGCTCTGATGTATGGAGGAAGGTGATCTGCTCTGATGTATGGAGGAAGGTGATCTGGTCTGATGTATGGAGGAAGGTTATCTGCTCTGATGTATGGAGGAAGGTGATCTGGTCTGATGTATGGAGGAAGGCAGGGGCGTAACTATAGGGGGTGCAGCAGTCGCGACCGCAACTGGGCCCTGTGCTGCAGGGGGCCCATGCAGCCCCCTCTACATATGGCCGGCAGCAGCATAGGCAGCTAGGGGTACCAGTGCACCATGCACACAGGTGGCTGGAGGTGGAGGGTGACTAGCAGAGCTCCATGCTCGACTATCGCACTGGCTGCTCTTTAGTTGTGCATTCCCCGCATGACCTGTGTCCTCGGCCGGCTCCTCAGAGTACCCCTCTCCTGCTCTATGCATTGCCGCTCAGTCCGATGTCTGTTCTCCCCAGCCAGATTTTAAAAAAAACTACTGATGCCAGTGGTGGAACTACAGGGCTCACAAAGGTCATACCTGTGACCACGCCCTGGAGTTCCACTGCCAGACTCGGAGGGAAGGGCCCTGGCTGGGGTTCCGGGGGGCCCTTCATGGTTTCTTGCATCGGGGCCCTGAAGGTTCTAGTTACGCCACTGGAGGAAGGTGCTCTGGTCTGATGTATGGAGGAAGGTGATCAGGTCTGATGTATGGAGGAAGGTGATCTGGTCTGATGTATGGAGGAAGGTGATCTGGTCTGATGTATGGAGGAAGGTGATCTGGTCTGATGTATGGAGGAAGGTGCTCTGGTCTGATGTATGGAGGAAGGTGATCGGGTCTGATGTATGGAGGAAGGTGATCTGGTCTGATGTATGGAGGAAGGTGATCTGGTCTGATGTATGGAGGAAGGTGATCTGGTCTGATGTATGGAGGAAGGTGATCTGGTCTGATGTATGGAGGAAGGTGATCTGGTCTGATGTATGGAGGAAGGTGATCTGGTCTGATGTATGGAGGAAGGTGATCGGGTCTGATGTACGGAGGAAGGTGATCTGGTCTGATGTATGGAGGAAGCTGATCTGGTCTGATGTACGGAGGAAGGTGATCTGGTCTGATGTATGGAGGAAGCTGATCTGGTCTGATGTATGGAGGAAGGTGATCTGGTCTGATGTATGGAGGAAGGTGATCTGGTCTGATGTATGGAGGAAGGTGATCTGCTCTGATGTATGGAGGAAGGTGATCTGGTCTGATGTATGGAGGAAGGTGATCTGCTCTGATGTATGGAGGAAGGTGATCTGGTCTGATGTATGGAGGAAGGTGATCTGGTCTGATGTATGGAGGAAGGTGCTCTGGTCTGATGTATGGAGGAAGGTGCTCTGGTCTGATGTATGGAGGAAGGTGATCTGGTCTGATGTATGGAGGAAGGTGATCTGGTCTGATGTATGGAGGAAGGTGATCTGGTCTGATGTATGGAGGAAGGTGATCTGCTCTGATGTATGGAGGAAGGTGATCTGCTCTGATGTATGGAGGAAGGTGATCTGCTCTGATGTATGGAGGAAGGTGATCTGGTCTGATGTATGGAGGAAGGTGATCTGGTCTGATGTATGGAGGAAGGTGCTCTGGTCTGATGTATGGAGGAAGGTGATCTGGTCTGATGTATGGAGGAAGGTGATCTGGTCTGATGTATGGCGGAAGGTGATTTGGTCTGATGTATGGAGGAAGGTGATCTGCTCTGATGTATGGAGGAAGGTGCTCTGGTCTGATGTATAGAGGAAGGTGATCTGCTCTGATGTATGGAGGAAGGTGATCTGGTCTGATGTATGGAGGAAGGTGATCTGGTCTGATGTATGGAGGAAGGTGCTCTGTACTGATGTATGGAGGAAGGTGCTCTGGTCTGATGTATGGAGGAAGGTGATCTGCTCTGATGTATGGAGGAAGGTGATCTGATCTGATGTATGGAGGAAGGTGATCTGATCTGATGTATGGAGGAAGGTGATCTGGTCTGATATACGGAGGAAGGTGATCTGGTCTGATGTATGGAGGAAGGTGATCTGGTCTGATGTATGGAGGAAGGTGTTCTGGTCTGATGTATGGAGGAAGGTGATCTGGTCTGATGTATGGAGGAAGGTGCTCTGGTCTGATGTATGGAGGAAGGTGATCTGCCCTGATGTATGGAGGAAGGTGATCTGGTCTGATGTATGGAGGAAGGTGTTCTGGTCTGATGTATGGAGGAAGGTGATCGGGTCTGATGTATGGAGGAAAGTGATCTGATCTGATGTATGGAGGAAGGTGATCTGCTCTGATGTATGGAGGAAGGTGATCTGGTCTGATGTATGGAGGAAGGTGATCTGGTGTGATGTATGGAGGAAGGTGATCTGGTCTGATGTATGGAGGAAGGTGATCTGGTCTGATGTATGGAGGAAGGTGCTCTGGTCTGATGTATGGAGGAAGGTGATCTGCTCTGATGTATGGAGGAAGGTGATCTGGTCTGATGTATGGCGGAAGGTGATTTGGTCTGATGTATGGAGGAAGGTGATCTGCTCTGATGTATGGAGGAAGGTGCTCTGGTCTGATGTATAGAGGAAGGTGATCTGCTCTGATGTATGGAGGAAGGTGATCTGGTCTGATGTATGGAGGAAGGTGATCTGGTCTGATGTATGGAGGAAGGTGCTCTGTACTGATGTATGGAGGCAGGTGCTCTGGTCTGATGTATGGAGGAAGGTGATCTGCTCTGATGTATGGAGGAAGGTGATCTGATCTGATGTATGGAGGAAGGTGATCTGATCTGATGTATGGAGGAAGGTGATCTGGTCTGATATATGGAGGAAGGTGATCTGGTATGATTTATGGAGGAAGGTGATCTGCTCTGATGTATGGAGGAAGGTGATCTGGTCTGATGTATGGAGGAAGGTGATCTGGTCTGATGTATGGAGGAAGGTGCTCTGGTCGGATGTATGGAGGAAGGTGATCTGGTCTGATGTATGGAGGAAGGTGATCTGCTCTGATGTATGGAGGAAGGTGATCTGGTCTGATGTATGGAGGAAGGTGATCTGCTCTGATATATGGAGGAAGGTGATCTGCTCTGATGTATGGAGGAAGGTGATCTGGTCTGATGTATGGAGGAAGGTGATCTGCTCTGATGTATGGAGGAAGGTGATCTGCTCTGATGTATGGAGGAAGGTGATCTGCTCTGATGTATGGAGGAAGGTGCTCTGGTCTGATGTATGGAGGAAGGTGATCTGGTCTGATGTATGGAGGAAGGTGATCTGGTCTGATGTATGGAGGAAGGTGATCTGGTCTGATGTATGCAGGAAGGTGATCTGGTCTGATGTATGGAGGAAGGTGATCTGGTCTGATGTATGGAGGAAGGTGATCTGGTCTGATGTATGGAGGAAGGTGATCTGGTCTGATGTATGGAGGAAGGTGATCTGGTCTGATGTATGGAGGAAGGTGATCGGGTCTGATGTACGGAGGAAGGTGATCTGGTCTGATGTATGGAGGAAGCTGATCTGGTCTGATGTATGGAGGAAGGTGATCTGGTCTGATGTATGGAGGAAGCTGATCTGGTCTGATGTATGGAGGAAGGTGCTCTGGTCTGATGTATGGAGGAAGGTGCTCTGGTCTGATGTATGGAGGAAGGTGCTCTGGTCTGATGTATGGAGGAAGGTGATCTGCTCTGATGTATGGAGGAAGGTGATCTGGTCTGATGTATGGAGGAAGGTGATCTGGTCTGATGTATGGAGGAAGGTGATCTGGTCTGATGTATGGAGGAAGGTGATCTGGTCTGATGTATGGAGGAAGGTGATCTGGTCTGATGTATGGAAGAAGGTGATCTGGTCTGATGTATGGAGGAAGGTGATCTGGTCTGATGTATGGAGGAAGGTGTTCTGGTCTGATGTATGGAGGAAGGTGATCTGGTCTGATGTATGGAGGAAGGTGATCTGGTCTGATGTATGGAGGAAGGTGTTCTGGTCTGATGTATGGAGGAAGGTGATCTGCTCTGATGTATGGAGGAAGGTGATCTGATCTGATGTATGGAGGAAGGTGATCTGATCTGATGTATGGAGGAAGGTGATCTGATCTGATGTATGGAGGAAGGTGATATGGTCTGATATACGGAGGAAGGTGATCTGGTATGATGTATGGAGGAAGGTGATCTGCTCTGATGTATGGAGGAAGGTGATCTGGTCTGATGTATGGAGGAAGGTGATCTGGTCTGATGTATGGAGGAAGGTGCTCTGGTCTGATGTATGGAGGAAGGTGATCTGGTCTGATGTATGGAGGAAGGTGATCTGCTCTGATGTATGGAGGAAGGTGATCTGGTCTGATGTATGGAGGAAGGTGATCTGCTCTGATGTATGGAGGAAGGTGATCTGGTCTGATGTATGGAGGAAGGTGATCTGCTCTGATGTATGGAGGAAGGTGATCTGCTCTGATGTATGGAGGAAGGTGATCTGCTCTGATGTATGGAGGAAGGTGCTCTGGTCTGATGTATGGAGGAAGGTGATCTGGTCTGATGTATGGAGGAAGGTGATCTGGTCTGATGTATGGAGGAAGGTGATCTGGTCTGATGTATGGAGGAAGGTGTTCTGGTCTGATGTATGGAGGAAGGTGATCTGGTCTGATGTATGGAGGAAGGTGATCTGGTCTGATGTATGGAGGAAGGTGTTCTGGTCTGATGTATGGAGGAAGGTGATCGGGTCTGATGTATGGAGGAAGGTGATCTGGTCTGATGTATGGAGGAAGGTGATCTGCTCTGATGTATGGAGGAAGGTGATCTGATCTGATGTATGGAGGAAGGTGATCTGATCTGATGTATGGAGGAAGGTGATCTGATCTGATGTATGGAGGAAGGTGATCTGGTCTGATATACGGAGGAAGGTGATCTGGTATGATGTATGGAGGAAGGTGATCTGCTCTGATGTATGGAGGAAGGTGATCTGGTATGATGTATGGAGGAAGGTGATCTGGTCTGATGTATGGAGGAAGGTGCTCTGGTCTGATGTATGGAGGAAGGTGATCTGGTCTGATGTATGGAGGAAGGTGATCTGCTCTGATGTATGGAGGAAGGTGATCTGGTCTGATGTATGGAGGAAGGTGATCTGCTCTGATATATGGAGGAAGGTGATCTGGTCTGATGTATGGAGGAAGCTGATCTGGTCTGATGTATGGAGGAAGGTGATCTGCTCTGATGTATGGAGGAAGGTGATCTGGTCTGATGTATGGAGGAAGGTGATCTGCTCTGATGTATGGAGGAAGGTGATCTGCTCTGATGTATGGAGGAAGGTGATCTGCTCTGATGTATGGAGGAAGGTGCTCTGGTCTGATGTATGGAGGAAGGTGATCTGGTCTGATGTATGGAGGAAGGTGATCTGGTCTGATGTATGGAGGAAGGTGATCTGGTCTGATGTATGGAGGAAGGTGATCTGGTCTGATGTATGGAGGAAGGTGATCTGCTCTGATGTATGGAGGAAGGTGATCTGGTCTGATGTATGGAGGAAGGTGATCTGCTCTGATGTATGGAGGAAGGTGATCTGGTCTGATGTATGGAGGAAGGTGATCTGGTCTGATGTATGGAGGAAGGTGATCTGCTCTGATGTATGGAGGAAGGTGATCTGATCTGATGTATGGAGGAAGGTGATCTGGTCTGATATACGGAGGAAGGTGATCTGGTATGATGTATGGAGGAAGGTGATCTGCTCTGATGTATGGAGGAAGGTGATCTGGTATGATGTATGGAGGAAGGTGATCTGGTCTGATGTATGGAGGAAGGTGTTCTGGTCTGATGTATGGAGGAAGGTGATCTGGTCTGATGTATGGAGGAAGGTGATCTGGTCTGATGTATGGAGGAAGGTGATCTGGTCTGATGTATGGAGGAAGGTGATCTGGTCTGATGTATGGAGGAAGGTGATCTGGTCTGATGTATGGAGGAAGGTGATCGGGTCTGATGTATGGAGGAAGGTGATCTGGTCTGATGTATGGAGGAAGGTGATCTGGTCTGATGTATGGAGGAAGCTGATCTGGTCTGATGTATGGGGGAAGGTGCTCTCTTCTGATGTATGGAGGAAGGTGATCTGCTCTGATGTATGGAGGAAGGTGATCTGGTCTGATGTATGGAGGAAGGTGATCTGGTCTGATGTATGGAGGAAGGTGATCTGGTCTGATGTATGGAGGAAGGTGATCTGGTCTGATGTATGGAGGAAGGTGATTTGGTCTGATGTATGGAGGAAGGTGATCTGCTCTGATGTATGGAGGAAGGTGCTCTGGTCTGATGTATAGAGGAAGGTGATCTGCTCTGATGTATGGAGGAAGGTGATCTGGTCTGATGTATGGAGGAAGGTGATCTGGTCTGATGTATGGAGGAAGGTGCTCTGGTCTGATGTATGGAGGAAGGTGATCTGATCTGATGTATGGAGGAAGGTGATCTGGTCTGATGTATGGAGGAAGGTGCTCTGGTCTGATGTATGGAGGAAGGTGATCTGCTCTGATGTATGGAGGAAGGTGATCTGATCTGATGTATGGAGGAAGGTGATCTGATCTGATGTATGGAGGAAGGTGATCTGGTCTGATATACGGAGGAAGGTGATCTGGTATGATGTATGGAGGAAGGTGATCTGCTCTGATGTATGGAGGAAGGTGATCTGGTCTGATGTATGGAGGAAGGTGCTCTGGTCTGATGTATGGAGGAAGGTGGTCTGGTCTGATGTATGGAGGAAGGTGATCTGCTCTGATGTATGGAGGAAGGTGATCTGGTCTGATGTATGGAGGAAGGTGATCTGCTCTGATGTATGGAGGAAGGTGCTCTGGTCTGATGTATGGAGGAAGGTGATCTGGTCTGATGTATGGAGGAAGGTGATCTGCTCTGATATATGGAGGAAGGTGATCTGGTCTGATGTATGGAGGAAGCTGATCTGGTCTGATGTATGGAGGAAGGTGATCTGCTCTGATGTATGGAGGAAGGTGATCTGCTCTGATGTATGGAGGAAGGTGATCTGCTCTGATGTATGGAGGAAGGTGATCTGCTCTGATGTATGGAGGAAGTTGCTCTGGTCTGATGTATGGAGGAAGGTGATCTGGTCTGATGTATGGAGGAAGGTGATCTGCTCTGATGTATGGAGGAAGGTGATCTGGTCTGATGTATGGAGAAAGGTGCTCTGGTCTGATGTATGGAGGAAGGTGCTCTGGTCTGATGTATGGAGGAAGGTGATCTGCTCTGATGTATGGAGGAAGGTGATCTGGTCTGATGTATGGAGGAAGGTGATCTGGTCTGATGTATGGAGGAAGGTGATCTGGTCTGATGTATGGAGGAAGGTGCTCTGCTCTGATGTATGGAGGAAGGTGATCTGGTCTGATGTATGGAGGAAGGTGATCTGATCTGATGTATGGAGGAAGGTGATCTGGTCTGATGTATGGAGGAAGGTGATCTGGTCTGATGTATGGAGGAAGGTGATCTGGTCTGAAGTATGGAGGAAGGTGATCTGGTCTGAAATATGGAGGAAGGTGATCTGGTTTTAAGTATGGAGGAAGGTGCTCTGCTCTGATGTATGGAGGAAGGTGATCTGCTCTGATGTATGGAGGAAGGTGCTCCGGTCTGATGTATGGAGGATGGTGATCTGGTCTGATGTATGGAGGAAGGTGATCTGGTCTGATGTATGGAGGAAGGTGATCTGCTCTGATGTATGGAGGAAGGTGATCTGGTATGATGTATGGAGGAAGGTGATCTAGTCTGATGTATGGAGGAAGGTGATCTGGTCTGATGTATGGAGGAAGGTGATCTGCTCCGATGTATGGAGGAAGGTGATCTGCTCTGATGTATGGAGGAAGGTGATCTGCTCTGATGTATGGAGGAAGGTGATCTGCTCTGATGTATGGAGGAAGGTGATCTGGTCTGATGTATGGAGGAAGGTGATCTGGTCTGATGTATGGAGGAAGGTGATCTGGTCTGATGTATGGAGGAAGGTGATCTGGTCTGATGTATGGAGGAAGGTGATTTGGTCTGATGTATGGAGGAAGGTGATCTGCTCTGATGTATGGAGGAAGGTGCTCTGGTCTGATGTATAGAGGAAGGTGATCTGCTCTGATGTATGGAGGAAGGTGATCTGGTCTGATGTATGGAGGAAGGTGATCTGGTCTGATGTATGGAGGAAGGTGCTCTGGTCTGATGTATGGAGGAAGGTGATCTGATCTGATGTATGGAGGAAGGTGATCTGGTCTGATGTATGGAGGAAGGTGCTCTGGTCTGATGTATGGAGGAAGGTGATCTGCTCTGATGTATGGAGGAAGGTGATCTGATCTGATGTATGGAGGAAGGTGATCTGATCTGATGTATGGAGGAAGGTGATCTGGTCTGATATACGGAGGAAGGTGATCTGGTATGATGTATGGAGGAAGGTGATCTGCTCTGATGTATGGAGGAAGGTGATCTGGTCTGATGTATGGAGGAAGGTGATCTGGTCTGATGTATGGAGGAAGGTGCTCTGGTCTGATGTATGGAGGAAGGTGGTCTGGTCTGATGTATGGAGGAAGGTGATCTGCTCTGATGTATGGAGGAAGGTGATCTGGTCTGATGTATGGAGGAAGGTGATCTGCTCTGATGTATGGAGGAAGGTGCTCTGGTCTGATGTATGGAGGAAGGTGATCTGGTCTGATGTATGGAGGAAGGTGATCTGCTCTGATATATGGAGGAAGGTGATCTGGTCTGATGTATGGAGGAAGCTGATCTGGTCTGATGTATGGAGGAAGGTGATCTGCTCTGATGTATGGAGGAAGGTGATCTGCTCTGATGTATGGAGGAAGGTGATCTGCTCTGATGTATGGAGGAAGGTGATCTGCTCTGATGTATGGAGGAAGTTGCTCTGGTCTGATGTATGGAGGAAGGTGATCTGGTCTGATGTATGGAGGAAGGTGATCTGCTCTGATGTATGGAGGAAGGTGATCTGGTCTGATGTATGGAGAAAGGTGCTCTGGTCTGATGTATGGAGGAAGGTGCTCTGGTCTGATGTATGGAGGAAGGTGATCTGCTCTGATGTATGGAGGAAGGTGATCTGCTCTGATGTATGGAGGAAGGTGATCTGGTCTGATGTATGGAGGAAGGTGATCTGGTCTGATGTATGGAGGAAGGTGCTCTGCTCTGATGTATGGAGGAAGGTGATCTGGTCTGATGTATGGAGGAAGGTGATCTGATCTGATGTATGGAGGAAGGTGATCTGGTCTGATGTATGGAGGAAGGTGATCTGGTCTGATGTATGGAGGAAGGTGATCTGGTCTGAAGTATGGAGGAAGGTGATCTGGTCTGAAGTATGGAGGAAGGTGATCTGGTTTTAAGTATGGAGGAAGGTGCTCTGCTCTGATGTATGGAGGAAGGTGATCTGCTCTGATGTATGGAGGAAGGTGCTCCGGTCTGATGTATGGAGGATGGTGATCTGGTCTGATGTATGGAGGAAGGTGATCTGGTCTGATGTATGGAGGAAGGTGATCTGCTCTGATGTATGGAGGAAGGTGATCTGGTATGATGTATGGAGGAAGGTGATCTAGTCTGATGTATGGAGGAAGGTGATCTGGTCTGATGTATGGAGGAAGGTGATCTGCTCCGATGTATGGAGGAAGGTGATCTGCTCTGATGTATGGAGGAAGGTGATCTGCTCTGATGTATGGAGGAAGGTGATCTGCTCTGATGTATGGAGGAAGGTGATCTGGTCTGATGTATGGAGGAAGGTGCTCCGGTCTGATGTATGGAGGAAGGTGATCTGGTCTGATGTATGGAGGAAGGTGATCTGGTCTGATGTATGGAGGAAGGTGATCTGCTCTGATGTATGGAGGAAGGTGATCTGCTCTGATGTATGTATGCTGTTCTGTAGTGTCTTTTTACAAGATTTGGGCTACTTAGCATTCCCCGGGACCTCATTGGCAGGATGGTGACCTCATTAATTGGAACCCCTTGAGATCCACACCCAGGGCTTGTGAACCACTGTAATGGACTCAGCATTATTAATGATTGCTCACATTGGGGGGGTGAATCACTAAAAGTATAGACTCTCCACTTGGCAAAGTAAATTATCCACCTTTGTGGTGAGATCCTTGGGAATCTTAAGTAGCCCAAATCTCATGTGAAGAGGCTTCTAGTGTTGTACTATAGTGTGTTCTTACAAGATTTGGGCTACTCAGCATTCCCTGGATCTCACTGGCAGGATGACGACGTCATTATTGGAAAACCTTGAGATCCACACCCAGGTTTTGGGATTGCTGTAATAGACTCGGTATTATCAATGACTGCAAACCATGGAGGTGATTTCCTAAAAGAATAGACTCATCCTCTTTGTGGTGAGATCCATAATGGATTGATGAGTGGCCAAAATTTCATAAGAAGACACTTTCAGTGCTGTGCTACAGTGTCTTCTTACAAGACTTGGACTACACAGCATTCCCTTGATCTCATTGGCAGGATGGTGAGATCCATATCCAGGTTTGAGATTGCTGTAGACCATGGGGGTCTCAAACTGGTGGCCCTTCAGCTCTTGCAAAACTACAAGTCCCATGAGGCATTGCAAGGTTTACAGGGCACGATGGGACTTGTAGTCACGGTGGGACTTGTAGTTTCGTAACAGCTAGAGGACCACCAGTTTGAGACCCCTGCTGTAGACTCTCACCATTATCATATTTAGAGTCAGTATTATCAATAATATTCTCAGCATCAGGATTTCTTTTCCCCAGAGAATAAGCCCCTTCTGAGTTACCCCTTGTCTCCACCCCTTATCCACAACTAACCCCCCCCCAGCAACAATAGATCTCCCACAAGCACCTATAGATCCTCCTCAACAATAGATTTCCCCATTGTTAATAGTCCCCGCCCTGAACAGTAGATCCCTCCCAGTAACAATATACCCCCCTAGCAACAACAGACCCACCCCATCAACAATAGGTTTCCCAGGATTTAGCAGCAATAGACTCTCCAGCACACCCCATCAGCTTTAACTGTGTTACCCCACATTCCCTCTGAAAAAAAAAAAACCTTGCTTGGGGTTATCAATAACTGTACATATTGGGGGTGATTTACTTAAAGAGACGGTCCACATTGCAAAGCAAATCATCCCCTTTGTGTTGGGATCCTCCTTGGGAATAGGGATGAGCTTCGAGTTCGAGTCGAACTCATGTTCGACTCGAACATTGCCTGTTGGCCTGTTCAGCGAACAGTGAACAATTTGGGCTGTTCGCAGCAAATTCGAAAAGCCGGAACACCCTATACAAGTCAATGGGAGAAATCTAAAGTGCTCATTTTAAAGGGTAATATGCAAGTTACTGTCCTATAAAGTGTTTGGGGACCCGGGTCCTGCCCCAGGGGACATGGATCAATGCAAAAAAAAGTTTTAAAAACGGCCGTTTTTTCAGGAGCAGTGATTTTAATAATGATTAAAGTGAAACAATAAAAGTGTAATATTCCTTTAAATTTCGTAGCTGGGGGGTGTCTATAGTATGC
Source organism: Lithobates pipiens (assembly GCF_037356315.1). Lineage (NCBI taxonomy): Eukaryota > Metazoa > Chordata > Amphibia > Anura > Ranidae > Lithobates > Lithobates pipiens. The sequence continues at coordinate 261,161,754 of NW_027507685.1, read as the reverse complement.
CTGTGAAGGGGCGCATGTTTCTGGCGCTTAGAACTGTCCCTGCACAAAGTGTCATTTGTGCAGGAAAAAAAGTCTTTTTCAAAAGTGTGTTTGTCTTATTTAACAATTTTTACACTTTCTTTGTGAAATGGTAGGGGTACTTTTGTACCCCCTTACCATTTCAAACAGGGGGGGCCGGGATCTGGGGGTCCCCTTGTTAAAGTGGACTTCCAGATTCTGATAAGCCCCCCGCCCGCAGACCCTCACAACCACCGGCCAGGGTTGTGAGGATGAGGCCCTTGTCCTCATCAGCATGGGGACAAGGTGCTTTGAGGGGTCACAGACCCCCAAAGCATCCTCCCAATGTTGAGGGTATGTGGCCTGGTAAGGTTCAGGAGGGAGAGGGGGCCGCTCTCTCGTCCCCCCCCCTCTTTTCCTGCGGCCTGCCAGGCTGCGTGCTCGGAAAAAGGGTCTGGTATGGATTTTTAGGGGGACCCCCACGTAAAAAAAATTTTTAATTTGATGCGGGGTTCCCCTTAATATCCATATCAGACCTGAAGGGTCTGGTATGGATATTTAGGGGGACCCCACGTCAATTTTTTTTTTATTTGACACGGGGTTCCCCTTAATATCCATGTCAGACCTAAAGGGCCTGGTAATTGAATTTAGGGGAACCCCCACGCTTTTTTTTTTTTTTTTAATCAATGAATGAATGAATTGTCGGCTAATGCAGAGAACACTCATTGAGTGTTCTCTGTATTACGGGACCCGACAATTAAGCCGCAAGTGATTTTAAAAGACTTTTTTTCCTGCACAAATGACACTTTGTGCAGGGACAGTTCTAAGCACCAGAAACATACGCCCCTTCACAGGCATACTATAGACACCCCCCCCCCCCCTACGAAATTTAAAGGAATATTACACTTTTATTGTTTCACTTTAATCATTATTAAAATCACTGCTCCTGAAAAAATGGCCGTTTTTAAAACTTTTTTTTGCATTGATCCATGTCCCCTGGGGCAGGTCCAGGGTCCCCAAACACTTTTTAGGACAGTAACTTGCATATTACCCTTTAAAATGAGCACTTTAGATTGTTAATGTTCGAGTCCCATAGACTTTAATAGGGTTCTAAAGTTCACACGAAGTTTAGGTCTGTTCGCAGGTTCTGGTGCGAACCGAACAGGGGGGTGTTTGGCTCATCCCTACTTGGGAATGTTGAGTAGACCAAATCTCATGAGAGGAGGCTTCCAGTGCTATTCTCTGGTGTCTTCTTACAAGGTTTGGGCTACTCAGCATTCCCCAGAATCTCATTGGCAGGATGGTGAGATCAGGGCAGGACTTAGGGTGGTGGGGGCCCCTGGGCTTGAGTCACTTTTGGGCCCTACCTTCTATACATTACCGTATTTATCAGCATACAACACGCGCCGGCGTATAACACGCACCCCAAGTTTAGGAGGGAAGTTTAAGGAAAAAACTTTAACATTTAAATGCCTATCAATGCAGCCTTATCAGTGTCCACCTGCAGCCTTACCCAACCATCTGCAGCCTTGTCCAGTGTCATGTGCAGCCTTGTCATTGCAGTCTTGAAGTGTAAAAATGGCCTGCCAAGATACAGAGTCCTGTGTATCTCGGCGGCTCTCGGGTCCTCTCGGCGGTGTAACAATATATTCGGCGACTCATCGCAGTTTGCTACGGAAGTGATGTTCCGTCACCGCCATCCTGCTACACCCCACACTCTTCCACAGTAAGGATACACTTTGAAGGGGTAAAGCGGACATCTTGTTACACCCACCGGAGTTTTGCATTTTGCACGTATTTATAACAGCAAAGTCAGTTTATATAGTGAAATAATACTGACTACTTAGATCTTGAATTTTAAAAGCAGCCGCAACCCTGCTCATCTCACAGGTTTGCTAATCTGACAGAAGTTTGCTGCTTTTAAAATTCAACATCTAAGTAGTCAGACGGAGTTGTAAGTACTATATTTCACTATAGTCTAACTTTAATGTTATAAATATGTCTAAAATGCAAAAATCTGCTGGGTGTAACAACATGTCCGCTTTACCCCTTTTTAGTGTATCCTTACTGTGGACGAGTGTGGGGTGTAGCAAGATAGCGGCGACGGAATGTCACTTCCGTAGCAAACTGCGACGGGTCACAGAATATGTCCTTACAGCGGCTCTCGGGTCCTCTCGCAGTCCCGAGCGGAACTGAGAGTAGTCGAGTGTACTCGGCTTGGCTCACAGTCACACCCAGTCCCTGTGTTATGTCCATCATAGGGTGGGACTGGGTGTGACTGTGAGTGGAGCGGAGCAGAGTACACTAAGCTATGTATCTCAGCGGGGCACATGGGGCCCCCTATTGGAAGGGGCCCATGGGCTTGAGCCCAGTCAAGCCCAATGGTAAGTCCTGCCCTGGGTGAGATCCATATCCAGGTTTGGGATTGCTGTAGACCAGGGGGGTCTCAAACTGGTGGCCCTTCAGCTGTTGCAAAACTACAAGTCCCATGAGGCATTGCAAGGCTTACAGGGCATGATGGGACTTGTAGTCATGATGGGACTTGTAGTTTCTTAACAGCTAGAAGTCCACCAGTTTGAGACCTCTGCTGTAGACTCTCACCATTATATATATGTACTCAGCATCAGGATTTATTTTCCCCAGAGAATAAGCGCATGTCCTTTGTGTTGGGATCCTCCTGGGGAACGTTGAGTAGCCCAAATCTCATGAGAGGAGGCTTCCAGTGCTATTCTCTGGTGTCTTCTTACAGGGTTTGGGCTACTCAGCATTCCCCAGAATCTCATTGGCAGGATGGTGAGATCCATATCCAGGTTTGGGATTGCTGTAGACCAGGGGGTCTCAAACTGGTGGCCCTTCAGCTGTTGCAAAGCTACAAGTCCCATGAGGCATTGCAATGCTTACAGGGCATGATGGGACTTGTAGTCATGATGGGACTTGTAGTCATGATGGGACTTGTAGTCATGATGGGACTTGTAGTTTCGTAACAGCTAGAGGACCACCAGTTTGAGACCCCTGCTGTAGACTCTCACCATTATCATAGTTAGAGTCAGTATTATCAATAATATATGTACTCAGCATCAGGATTTCTTTTCCCCAGAGAATAAGCGCAGGTCCTTTGTGTTGGGATCCTCCTGGGGAACGTTGAGTAGCCCAAGTCTCATGAGAGGAGGCTTCCAGTGCTATTCTCTGGCGTCTTCTTACAAGGTTTGGGCTACTCAGCATTCCCCAGAATCTCATTGGCAGGATGGTGAGATCCATATCCAGGTTTGGGATTGCTGTAGACCAGGGGGTCTCAAACTGGTGGCCCTTCAGCTGTTGCAAAACTACAAGCCCCATGAGGCATTGCAAGGATTACAGGGCATGATGGGACTTGTAGTCTTGATGGGACTTGTAGTTTCGTAACTGCTAGAGGACCACTAGTTTGAGACCCCTGCTGTAGACTCTCACCATTATCATAGTATTATCAATAATATATGTACTCAACATCATAATAGACAGCATTATCAACGATTGCACACATTGAGGGCGATTCAATAAACAAACAGACTGTTCACAGTGCAAAGTAACATCAACAGTAAAAAGTTAGAAATATTCACTTTGCTTAGATTCCAAGCAGCAGCTGCTATACTATTGCTGGTAAAAATAACATAAGTAAAAAACATGGGAATATGCAGTGCTAGATATATTATGTTAATAAAGGTCCACAAATGCTGAAAGAAAAGTCCATTTCCTTTCAGAACCACCCAAGGTATAAATCGGACAATTTAAGGTGAATAAAGATATCTTCCACCGAAACATCAACACCCCGGGGCCTCTTACCACAAGAGGTCCACCACTCGATTATAGGCGGTCAGACAGGCATAGTATATCCACAAGATGGTCACGTCTCCACCAAAGTACCAGGCACCTGGATCTTGTACAGCTCTCACGTGTAATAGACCTGCAGGTTCAAACATTAAATGAGAGAAAATCACTCCTCATGGTGCAGGATATCAAGCCAATAAGTATTTATTCCAATAATAATTCCAATGTACTCACATTTTGCATGTTAAAATGAGCATGTTATAAGGTAAAAATGATCAAATGTTTCCAACCAACAAGATGGCCGCAGTCAGAACGTGTATCGTTGTGACGTCAGATCCACGGCTCTACCCTACGTGTTTCGTCCAATGAGACAGTTCCCTCCCAACCAACAGTAGACCCTCCTCACAACAACCCCCCCCCCCCCCACAGTAACAATAGATCCACACCAGAAGCAATATATCTCCCAGTAGTCAGCAACAATAGACCCCATCGTCAACAGTAGATCTCTCCCAGCAACAACTGCTTACCCCAAGCAACAAAAGATCTCCTATCAGCGACAATAGATTTTTCCATTGACAATAGACACCCCCAGCAGCCAGCAAGAATAGACTCCTCCCAGCAGTAGATCCCTCCCAGCAACAATAGATATCCCAGCCTTCTGGTGAATTAAATGGGAATATTGAGTAGCCCAAATCTCATGGGAAGATACTCGCAATTCTGTGCTTTGGCGTCTTCTTACAAGATTCGGACTACTCAGCATTCTCCAGAATCTCATTGGCAGGATGGTGAGATCCATTTCCAAGTTTGGGATTGCTCTAATAGACTCAGCCTTATCAATAATAGGCACAGCATTATCAATGACTGCACACATTGAGGGCGACTCAATAAATGCATAGACTGGTTACAGCGTAAATTAAAAGCAACAGTAGACCAACCCAAGCAACAATAGACCCTCCCCGTGACAAAATACCCCCTAGTAACAATAGGTCCACACCAGCAACAACATATCTCCCTGCAGTCAGCAACAATAGAACTCTCATTCAACAGTAGTTCCTTACCAGCAACAACTGACCCCCCCCCAGGAATAATATATCTCCCACCAGCAACAATAGGCACACCCCCAAACAATAGATTTCCCCATTGACAACAGATCCCCCAGCAGCCAGCAAGAATGAACCCCTCCATCAACAATAGATCTCTCAAAGCAATAGTAGATCTCCCACCCTTCTGGTGAGATCCCGGGGAATGTTGTGTAGACCCAATCTCATGGGAAGACACTCCCAGTGCTGTGCTTCGGCATCTTCTTACACAAATTGGACTACTCTCAGCATTCTCAAAAATCTCATTGGCAGGACATTTCCATATACTGTATTTCCATATCCAAGTTTGGGATTGCTTTAATAGAATCAGCCTAATCAATAATAGACTCAGCATTATCAATAATAGACTCAGCCTTATCAATAATAGACTCAGCATTATCAATAATAGACTCAGCCTTATCAATAATAGACTCAGCATTATCAATGACTGCACAAGATTTGGGCTACTCAGCATTGCCTGGGATCTCATTGGCAGCATGGTGACGTCATTAATTGGATCACCTTGGGACCTGGGGAATGCTACAGTAAGTAGTCCAACTCTCATGGGAAGACACTCCCAGTGCTGTGCTTTGGCGTCTTCTTACACAATTTGGATTACTCTGCATTCTCAAGAATCTCATTGGCAGGATAGTGAGATCCATAAGTTTGGGATTGCTTTAATAGACTCAGCCTTATCAATAATAGCCTCAGCCTTATCAATAATAGACTCAGCATTATCAATGACCGCACAAGATTTGGGTTACTCAGCATTACCCGGGATCTCATTGGCAGGATAGTGACATCATTAATGACCTTGGGACCTGGGGAATGCTAAGTAGCCCAAATCTCATGAGAAGACACTCCCAGTGCTGCCCTCTAGTGTTTTCTTTGAAAATAATCATTCCATTGGAGAAAGTAGATGATTCTACGCAAAATGATTATTTTTGGGAATGACACAATTTCTGTTTCAATATGTTTATTGAGTTTTTTTGGGTAAACAAGAGAAATATAACAAGCTTGTTGATCGTCCACACAGGGGCTAGACATGTAAAAATGACCAATGATCAATATAGTTCACAATTATCCTATAACATAGTGAGAATAGGGGATGGTATCAAAAAATGACTACTGCATAAAGTGCCCTATCCCCAAATTCGTCGCCGGAGGGTAGGCTCTTCTCCAGCAACCCCCCTCCATAGGAGGCAACAGTAGGAGTCAGAATAGTGAGAAACCAGAAAAAAAAAGTGAGAGGAGCAAGAAGGCAGAGAGAAGGGGGTCATAGATACGAGAGGGGGAAAGGGAATGTGAGATCTTGGACGAGGCGCCTCACAGAAGGGCCTCAGACAAGGCCCAAACAGGATGCTTAAAGTGTGGGAAACTCATAAGAGATCCATGGTTCCCAGATTTTGCGAAATTTGGCATGTGAATCATTCACAATACTGGACATTCGTTCCTGAAGTAACATAGAGGTCATACGGGTCCTCAACCCTTGGAAATCTACTTGTTGGGTCTTTTAGGCTTGGGCTATAGTTCATTTACCTGCTATAAAGAGGTAAGTGGCCAGCTTCTGCTGAGGAGCAAACAAACCAGGTACTGGACTATGTAATAGGGCTAGCCTAGTATCCCTTTGGACCAGCCTTTCTCAACCTTTTCAACACAGAGGAACCCTCAAAATAGTTCTCCGGTCTCGGGGAACCCCCTGCTAAAAATGAGAACTCTACAACTCATGATACATTAGTGTGATGGTCGGTGGGAAGAATGGTCCTTACACTTGTGGTCATTGGGAAGAATTACCTCCTTACAAATAGCTAAAAAGATCAATGGTGTCAGTGGGAACTTTTATGAGAGGCATAAATTGCCCAATGATGAAGGAACCCCTACAACCTCTGGAGGAACCCTAGGGTTCCACAGGACCCTGGTTGAGAATCACTGCTTTGGACTGTTAAATGGAAAAGTGTCTGCAGTAGGCCAAAAACCCTAGACCAAAACCCCACCAGTCTTGGACAGGACCACCAGGTGTGTATGACATCACCACGCTGTCCACAGTTGCGAAAGCATCTATCAGTACCTCCTGGGAAGGCCTGAGCTGTGCGAGCCAGGACCCAGTACCATCGGAATAGGACCTTATATGCCGCTTCTTGGGTGTTTGTATTAAATGAGCATTTGGCTACCATTTTCCAGGCCTTACACCAGTCTTCCAGGTCTATGGGAGCCTGGAGGTCCCTTTCCCATTGGGCCATATAAGAGAGGAGTGCTGATGAGGGACGTCGGGAATAACACAATTTCAATGTAATAATCATCACAACATAAAATAATGAATACAAGTTACTTGTATGTGGCTTTGTGAATTGATGCGTATTATTTATACCTAGTGGATTCTATGTATAGACCCTCTCTGATCTCTTGTTAAGTATTCACCAAACAGAAATGTTTTGTACCCCGTCCAAACCCCAGACACGGCCAGCGCACACTTCCCATTTAATAACCGGCGAGCTGAAATGCCTCCTAGGTTTCCTTTTTTTTTTTCGGCTCCGGTTTTCCATTATTTTATGCTGTTCACAGTCCCGGCTTCAAACGCGAGCCGTCAGTACTTCTTACCTTTCAACTTTACAGCCCTCTCCCTCCTGTCGACCCTTTTATTAATCTTGTATGTTCAGATTAGGAAATGTTGGCTCATCTCTTCTTTTCATGACGGCCTCCCCGAGCGATGGCATGCACACAAGACGCGCTCTGACGCAATGAGGTTTTGGCCCCGTGCTTTCCCCATGCTGTTACCTTTCTAAAGAATGAAAGGAATGATAAATACATCTATATGAAGCCCCCATAAGTGAAACCTTACCATGACACCGGAACAAAAACAGCTTTTTGACAGTTTGTTGGTTTATATATAGACTAAGGGAATGAGGTGAGGGCAGTGAGACAACACTATCATGTCAGTTCAGTCTGATGATTGGCTGCAGTCCCTAAATACAAGCACAGTATTTTCCTTTTCTTGTAATAGGAGAACTGATCATATATGAACCTGACACCTTCACAAACTATATTTCTGTTCTCTCCTCTATTAAGTCATCTTAACTGACTTCAACATAGACCAACAGGATGGATTGTACGGGAGGAGATCAGACAGTGTAAAATCTGGTGCATGAAGTATACCGACTGGTGCATATCTACCTGACGTTTACTAGAATGGGTACCTTCCTTCCTCTCACTACCTCTTTTGTCTTCCTTTCCCCCCTTTCTTCCATTCCTCCTTAGGAAAGCCTTCTCCTACCTTTCTCTTCCTTGGTCATTTATTGATCCCTTCTTTAATTCTTTCCTGTCTTCAACTTCCTTTCCCTTTACTTTTCTTTCTTCCTTTCCTTTACTCTTTAGTCCATCCTCTCAGTCTTTCTTTTTCTTCCTTCCTTCCCGCCTACTTTTTTCTTTATTTGGCCATTTATTGATCCCTTCCTTAATTCACTTCCTGTCTTCAATTCACTCTTCCTTCCTTTTCCTTTCCTGCTTTCCTTTCTCCCTTCCTTCCTCTACTATCTCCATCTCCTTTTCCTTCCCTTCTCTTTCATTCACTCATTTCTTTCTCCATTCCTTCCTCTACCTTCCTATTTTTTTCCTTCCTCCTTCCTTCCCCTTTTCTCCTCCCCTTCTCTTGCTTCTCACCTCCCTTCTTTTCTTTTTCCCTTCTCCCCCCCCCCCCCCCTTCCTCTTGGTCTTCTTTTTTTCGCCTTATTTCTTCCTTCCCTCCTACTTTTCCCTTCTTATGTCATTTATTGATCCCTTTCTTAATTCCTTCCTGTCTCCAATTCACCTTTCCATCCCTTTTCCCTTCCTTCTTTCCTTTCTCTCCTCCTTCCTCTAATATCTCTCTTTCCTTTTCCTTCCCTTTCCCTTCATCCGCTTCTTCCTTTCTCCCTTCCTTCCTCTATATACCTATTTTCCTTCCTTCCTTCCTTTCTTCTTTCCTACTTATTCCTTATTTGGCCATTTATTGATCCCTTCCTAAATTCCTTCCTATCTTCAATTCACTCTTCCTTCTTTTTCCCTTCCTTCTTTCCTTTCTCCCCTCATTCCTCTACTATCTCCCCTCTTTTCCTTTTTCTTCCCTTCCCCTCCGTTCACTCCTTCCTTTCTCCATTCCTTCCTCTACTTCCCTATTTTCCTTCCTTCGTTCCTTTCTTCCTTCCTTCCTCCCGGTACTTCTTCCCTTCCCTTTTATTTTCCCCTTCCCTTGCTTCTAACCTACCTTCTTTTCTTTTTCCCTTCCCTCTCTGTCTTCTTTTATCATTCCTTCCTTTCCCTTGCCAAAGTTCCCTTCTCCCTCTTGGTCTTCTTTTTTTTTTTTTTGCCTTGGTCCTTTCTTCTCTCCTACTTTTCCCTTCTTTGGCCTTTTATTGATCCCTTTCCTAATTCCTTCCTGTCTTCAATTCACACATCCTTCCTTTTTCCTTCCTTCTTTCCTTTCTATCCTCCTTCCTCTACTATCTCCCTTCCCTTTCCCTTCATTTGTTTCTTCCGCTCTCCCTTCCTTCTTCTATATACCTATTTTCCTTCCTTCCTTCCTTCCTTCCTTCTTTCCTTCCTTCCTTCCTTCCTTCCTTCCTTCCTTCCTTCCTCTACTTCCTCACTTCCTGTTCCCTATTCCTCACTTCCTGTTCCCTGTTCCCTTGCTTCTTACTTTCCTTCTTTTCCTTTTACCCCCCCCCCCCCCTCTCTTTCTTCCCTTCCCTTTCCCATAGTGATAGCGCTGAAAGCTGAAAAATGGCCTGGGCAGGAAGCGGGGTAAAAGTTCACGGTATTGAGGAGGTTAAATAATGCTGTCAGTCTAACACAGGAAGAAGCAGGAGAGGGGAGAGCACATTACTTAGCTAGATCTTGCTTTTTTCTTGTCTACGAACGGATGGGAGGGTGTGGGGGTGGGCAGTAGGTGCCACGCATGGTCGTGCTGCTTAGTTGCGGTGTAGTCTGTGGGGACATCTGAGACTTCGCTGTGCTGTCTGGCAGGACTGACTTCATCTTAAGACTGAAGGTAACACAACCCTCATATAAATATTTCAGCCACGTCGTAGATTCTTACACAGAGAGCAGCTGTAAATAAAAAGAAAGTTGTTTGAAGATTGTTTATAAGGTTTTTATTTTATTTTTTATTTTTTTACATTTTTTTTAACATAAAAAGAAGGCAGGTATCTGAATCATTAACTTTCATGTAAGACGGTATACTAAAAAAAATAAAAAATAAAATAAAATAAGTCTGAATTCCGTCTTGCTGGTGGCCATTCGCTTATCTCCTGCCAAAATAATTTTGTCAGCTCCATGCATTTCTTAGCGAGGATGTCTGTGTCAGGCCTATAATTGTGGAAGATGTCAATATATATATTTTTTTCAATACGTTTCGTTGATTGCCTCAGTTCCTGAGGGTACCTGGGGACCAGCCTGGCCGTACGCCGCATGTTGACTGAATTTTTTCTTTTTTTTTTTTTTCTATAACCCAGGTTTCACTGATGATGAACTCAAAAGTGAACATAGATTACTTAGTGTCCTCAGGGGACATTATTTTTTCGATGCTGTTTTCTAGTCCAAAAAAAAAAAAAAAAGTATGAAATATATATAAATAAAATATCTATTTTCCAAGTCAGGAATGCTCGTATCATGGCTTGCACCAATGTGTCCTCAAGACAACATTAAGCTAGATAGGTCAGCTATATAAAATGGTGTACTTCAGTGGAATATGGTTGCTGGTAAGTTAAATCCCATGCCGGATTCTATTACCTGTCGGCATTTGCAATTAAGAGATGTCCTCACCAGAATTCCTAACTCCACCTGTCTGCTGTAGCTACTACAAAGTCAAGTGATGGCGTCACAATCCCTTGATGGGTTTCTCCATACGGTAAAAAAGAGGAACATTTGAGTCTTGTTGAGGTGTAGGGGCTCAAACTACTGTGAGGAAATCTCACCTCATGAGTTTTAATGTAGATATAAGAACCTAAGCTCATTGTGATGTGTCCCCTAGTGGTGGTGTTGGGGTGGGCAACATTTTAAGGGTGCCAGAAAAACAGTGTGGGTTTGGTGCCCAACTGAGTTTCACCGTCACTAGAAAAATCCCATGTCGGACTCTATTACCTGTCGGCATTTGCAATTAAGAGATGTCCTCACCAGAATTCCTAACTCCACCTGTCTGCTGTAGCTACTACAAAGTCAAGTGACGGCGTCACAATCCCTTGATGGGTTTCTCCATATGGTAAAAAGAGGAACACTTGAGTCTTGTTGAGGTGTAGGGGCTCAAAATACTGTGAGGAAGTCTCACCCTATGAGTTTTAATGTAGATATAAGAACCCAAGCTCATTGTGATGTGTCCCATGGTGGTGGTGGTGGTGTTGGGGGGGGTAAACATTTTAGGGGTGTCAGAAAAACAGTGGGGGTTTGGGGCCCAACTGAGCTTCACCGTCACTAGATAAATCCCGTGTCGGACTCTATTACCTGTCGGCATTTGCAATTAAGAGATGTCCTCACCAGAATTCCTAACTCCACCTGTCTGCTGTAGCTACTACAAAGTCAAGTGATGGCATCACAATCCCTTGATGGGTTTCTCCATACGGTAAAAAGAGGAACATTTGAGTCTTGTTGAGGTGTAGGGGCTCAAACTACTGTGAGGAAATCTCACCTCATGAGTTTTAATGTAGCTATAAGAACCCAAGATCATTGTGATGTGTCCCCTGGTGGTAGTGGTGGTGGTGTTGGGGGGGGTAAACATTTTAGGGGTGCCAGAAAACAGTGTCGGTTTGGGGCCCAGCTTAGTTTCACCGTCACTAGATAAATCCCGTGTCGGACTCTATTACCTGTCGGCATTTGCAATTAAGAGATGTCCTCACCAGAATTCCTAACTCCACCTGTCTGCTGTAGCTACTACAAAGTCAAGTGATGGTGTCACAATCCCTTGATGGGTTTCTCCATACGGTAAAAAGAGGAACATTTGAGTCTTGTTGAGGTGTAGGGGCTCAAACTACTGTGAGGAAGTATCACCTCATGAGTTTTAATGTAGATATAAGAACCCAAGCTCATTTTGATGTGTCTCCTGGTGGTGGTGTTGGGGGGGGCAACATTTTAAGGGTGCCAGAAAAATACTGTGGGTTTGGGGCCCAACTGAGTTTCACCGTCACTAGATAAATCCCATGTCGGACTCTATTACCTGTTGGCATTTGCAATTAAGTGATGTCCTCACCAGAATTCCTAACTCCACCTGTCTGCTGTAGCTACTACAAAGTCAAGTGGCGGCGTCACAATCCCTTGATGGATTTCTCCATACGGTAAAAAGAGGAACATTTGAGTCTTGTTGAGGTGTAGGGGCTCAAACTACTGTGAGGAAATCTCACCTCATGAGTTTTAATGTAGCTATAAGAACCCAAGCTCATTGTGATGTGTCCCCTGGTGGTGGTGGTGTTGGGGGAGGGGCAACATTTTAGGGGTGCCAGAAAAACAGTGTGGTTTTGGGGCCCAACTGAGTTTCACCATCACTAGATCATGTCTCTTTTGCTGTTCTTGCACATGCTTCTTGGGTGGGCCATTTGGCTAGCTTAATGCAATTTCTAGACTGGACAGAAGAAATACCTTGTGTACTGCACATGACACTTTTTATTTATTTTTGCACTATATATCATGGGCACTTATTCTACAGTGTTTGTTTTTTTTGGGGGGGGTTGTCTTTTCTTTCACGTAACTGCAGGGTTTTTGTGGCATGCCTGAAAGTCATGGAGAGGATTTGTGGCCTTCAGGCCTTTTTCTTCTCTTCAAGTAGGGGTCTCTCTTTCAGACAACGCTCACCAATTACTTGGAAGGTCTGTTAGAGAGGCCATAGATTCTTTTCCATTCACCACGGGCAGCAGTAGTTGGCATTGATGGGCAGCACTGATAGCCAGCACTGACTGGCATCGCTAATGGGCACTGATTGGTGGCACTTGTGGTCAGTGGTGGGCACTGATTGCTGGCACTGGTGGGCAATGGTGGGTACTGATTGGTGACACTGTTGGCGCTATATTGTAATCAGGGTACTGATGATCAGTGCCCTGATTACATGCCAAGATTTCCCCTTGCGTGGAGATGCCGCTGATCATCTCTCCTCGCCACACACTCTATCAGTGATTGGACACAGTCGATCACATGGTTAAAGAGCCGTGGACACGTGTTGCTAGGACCTGGTGAACACGTGTTGCTAGGACCCAGCGCTGCTGCGAAGGCCACGCTGCGCGCCCCCCTGTGGTGTGCGAGAGCGGCCATTCTGGGATGCCATCATATGACGGCGTCCGAGAACGAGAATCGCCATCATATGACGGCATCCCAGAACGGGAGCCGCCATCATATGACAGCATCCCAGAACGAGAGCCACTGTCATATAATGGTGTCCCAGAACGAGAGCCGCCATCATATGACAGAGTCCCAGAACGAGAGCTGCCATCATATAACGGCGTCCCAAAACGGAAGCCGCCGTCATAGGACGGCATCCCAGAACGAGAGCCACCATCATACGACAGTGTCCCAGAACGAGAGCTGCCATCATATGACTGCGTCCCAGAATGAGAGCCGCACTACCCCGCCGTCATTTGACGGTAGGCGGGCGGCAACTGGTTAATATCGCTTTAAGGTCCCAGAACGGGAGCCGCCGTCATAGGACGGTGTCCCAAAACGGGCGGCAATTGGTTAATATCGCTTTAAGGTCCCAGAACGGGAGCCGCCCTCATGGGACGGTGTCCCAGAACGAGAGACGCCGTCATATGACGGCGTTCCAGAACGAGAGTTGCTGTCATATGACGGTGTCCCAGAACGAGAGCCGTCGTCATAGGATGGCATCCCAGAACGAGAGCCACCGTCATATGACGGTGTCCCAGAACGAGAGCCGCCATCATATGACAGCATCCCAGAACGAGAGCTGCCGTCATATGACGGTGTCCCAGAACGAGAGCCGTCGTCATAGGATGGCATCCCAGAACGAGAGCCACCATCATATGACGGCGTCCCAGAACGAGAGCCGCCATCATATGACAGCATCCCAGAACGAGAGCTGCTGTCATATGAAGGCGTCCCAGAACGAGAGCCGTCGTCATAGGACGGCATCCCAGAACGAGAGCCGCCATCATATGATGGCGTCCCAGAACGAGAGCCGCCATCATATGACGGCATCCCAGAATGAGAGCTGCCGTCATATGACGGCATCCCAGAATGGGAGCCGCCGCCATAGGACGGCATCCCAGAATGAGAGCCGCCGTCATATGACGGTGTCCCAGAATGAGAGCTGCCATCATATGACAGCATCCCAGAATGAGAGCTGCCGTCATATGACGGCATCCCAGAATGAAAGCCGCCGTCATATGACGGTGTCCCAGAACGAGAGCTGCCATCATACGACTGCATCCCAGAACGAGAGCCGCATTGCCTCAGATGCGCGAGAGCGGCCATTCTGGGATGCCATCATATGACGGTGTCCCAGCACGAGAGCCGCACTACCCCGCCGTCATTTGACGGTGGGCGGGCGGCAACTGGTTAATATCGCTTTAAGGTACATACTATAGAAGGATATGCCTTGTTCATTTTTTATTTCAGAGGTTTATCACTTTATTGTACACATATTTTAACAGATAATACTCTTTTATATCTGTATTAGCTGTCTGTTTAGCTTTTTGGCTGTTGCTACCCTTTGTGTTTCTCTTCTTAGTAATTCCGTATATTTTTAGGTGAATTCTCCATTTAACTCAAACAAGTCAACCCAAATATATAACATAAAATTCCCCCCTAAAGTTCTGCTCTTCTGTTCTTCTTTGCGGCAGTGGGATGCCATTTATTATACATTTACAATAGTTACAAGTGAAGCAGAAGATAAATAGAACCCCATCCCAGATGTGCCTGGCAGATGCGGTGGCGTAGCAGAAAGAGAATTCCTAATGGTCGCCTGTGGCAAAGAAGTAGCCTATGAAAAAAAATTAACACCATCCACTAAATTAAATCATGATAGCGATAAGGAAAAAAAAAAAAAAAACTTCTCTGTTTATGAATCTTATGTTCCTCCAGATGTTACATCTTGTTGCTCAAGGCAAGAAAATATCAAATGAAAAAAACATCAGTGTTGTACAAAATATGATAGAGAAAAGAAGATCTGACAAAATTGCTAAAACAGGAAGGATACCAATTAAAAGTAAAAAAAAAGGTTACATTGTATACTTGGGCGACCTTGAGTGAATGAGAGGCAGGTGCCTGAAATCCTGCTAAAATACTTCCTGTTAGTTATGTCTTTCCTAAAGAACCAGAACACAACTAGTTTGGAGTATTTTTACTTAGAACAAAAGGACACTACTATGAGACATCGCCCTACCGACAAAGTGCCGCATAGTCAAAGCGATGGTATTCCCAGTAGTAACCTATGGCTGTGAAAGTTGGACCATAAGGAAGGCTGAACGCCGGAGAATTGATGCTTTTGAACTAAGGTGTTGGAGAAGACTCTTGGGTGGCAAGAAGATCAAACCAGTCAATCCTGAAGGAAATCAACCCTGAATATTCACCGGAAGGACATATCCTGAAGCTGAAACTCACATTCTTTGGCCACCCAATGTGAAGAGAGGACTCACTGGAAAAGACCCTGATTCTGGGAAACATGGAAGGAAAAAAGAGAAGAGGATGACAGAAAACTAGATGGATAGATATCATCATCGAAACAATGAACATGAAAATAAGCAAGCTCCGGGAGGCAGTGGAGGACAGAAAAGCCTGGTGCGCTTGGGTCCATGGTCACAAAGAGTCGGACATGACTAATGCCGCGTACACACGACCGGACTTTTCAAGGGACTAGGTCCGACAGACTTTCGACGGAGTTCTGACGGAGTTCTGACAGAGTTCTGACGGACTTTCCGAATGAACGGACTTGGCCACACACAATCACACCAAAGTCTGACGGATTCGAACGTGATGACGTATGACCGGACTAGAATAAGGAAGTTCATAGCCAGTAGCCAATAGCTGCCCTCGCGTCGGTTTTTGTCCGTCGGACTAGCATACACACGAGCGGATTTCTCGGTAGGAACTGGGTCCGGCGGAGTTCCGGTGGAAAAATTTGAAACATGTTCCATTTCTAAAGTCTGTCAGACTTTTGCAAATCAAAAGTCCGCTGCAGCCCACACACGATCAAATGGTCTGCCGGAATCGTTCCGTCGGACCTTTGATGTTGAAAAGTCCGGTCGTGTGTACGCGGCATAAGCGACTGAACAACAACAAGATATTCCATAGGAACTGGTCACAGTGGTCCATACTTCTCCATACTCCATACTCCACACTACCAACCATATTGTCCCAGATTCCCAGATATGGAATACATTTTATTCACCCCCTTTAAATGTGGGCACCACCAAATCACGCCCACCTTATGGGTTGATCCCAGCGAGACTATGCATCTAAATATGTGGGATCGCTGATAGAGGGGGATTCCTGGCCCTCCTGCACTGGGCTCTGACCTTATTAGAAAAGTAGAGGGGCCTGTAAGCAGAGTGCCTGTGGGTATTTTAGCCCTGTCTGCACTGTGTTGCTATTTATGCATAAACAACTAGTCAGCTGCTGCCCGGCAGGGAGGGAAAAGGTTTAACTTATTTAAAGGGTTTTTCTTGTCGCACTTCTACTGGGCTCGGCCCCCTTCCTGTGCATATAAATTAGGAAGGAGCTTTGCCTGGACCGAGCCCAGCCATATGGGAGAAGAGAGGTTGACAGCTGCAATGTAATCAGATTCTCCAGCACACCATCAGCCCGAAGGGTGTCAGAAGAACTGGCACATCTGCTAATGGCCAGCAGAATTGCAGATTGGCACATATAAATTTGCCAACGCAAATGCACATGCACGCACGGACACGCACGCACGGACACGCAATGCGTGACAGATTCTGGTGCCCAATGGCTTATTTAAAGCCAGCAGCATGAGCCATTAGATGCCCCATTCCTGTGCATATAAATTAGGAAGGAGCTTTGCCTGGACAGAGTCCAGCCATATGGGAGAAGAGAGGCTGACAGCTGCAATGTAGTCTGATTCTCCAGCACACCATCAGCCCGAAGGGTGTCAGAGAACGGTTAGCAGAAGAACTGGTACATCTGCTAATGGCCAGCAGAATTGCAGATTGGAATATATAAATTTGCCAATGCAAATGCACATGCACGCCCGGATACGCATACGCAGACACGGAATGCGTGACAGATTCTGGTGCCAATGGCCTATTTAAAGCCAGCAGCATGAGCCATTAGATGCTGGATGATTTTCATCTCCCCCGTCTGTTCCTGAGTTCCTGTTTCTGTTATTATTGGATTTCCTGTTACCGACCCGGCTTGCCTTTGACCTGTCTTGTCTTCATTCCTGGCTTTGACTCTCAGCTTGTGCCATTGACTTTGCTCATGTCTGCTGAACCTGTGTATGGCCTCTGGCTTGCTCTTTTGGACTCTGCTGCTGCCAGATTACCAGTGTATGACCCCGGCTTATTCTTGACCTTGCTTGCTGCCTTAACCCTGGCTGATATTCCGTGTATGACTACTGGCCTGGCTCCTGACCCTGCTCTTGGCTCTCCCTTTTGCCAAGTCTCATCTGGTACATCTGAGAGACCCTTGCCCAGCAGTGCATCCTTCTCGTCCCACCGGCCATTTCATCACTCAGCCTATCGCAGCTGGCAACCCCTGCTTCTTTGGAAATAGCACTCCCTGTCACCACTTCCAGGGGTGCCACAAGGGAAGCCCCCTCAGAACTTCTGACCCCAACCAGATACATGACCAAGGGGCTCTGCTGGGTTTTAGATATCTCCCCTGCTATCTGTCCTCACTGGACATGCCTGCTGTGAGGAGCCTGCCAACATACTGGAGGCTGCTGAGACCTGTAGTCTCAAAAAACACACAGCCTCCTGCATGGAAAGCAAAGACTCAAACAGCCAGTAAGGTGTGGGAGAGAGCTTCTGTCCTGATTCCAACAAAGCTGCTCCAACACTGTGTCCTGGAGCCTTCCACGTGTAGGTGGATTGCTAGGAATAGCAGTCCTCTTGAAGACACCGGCAATGGACCCTTTCCTAAGCAATTATACCGGCGACAGACACAAGCCTGAAGTTAGGGACTAGGGATGTTGAACCGTTATCTTGAGTTTCTGATCACGCTGCACTTTTCCAGTAAAGCTTTTGAAACGTCATGCCTGGTCTAAAGTTCCTTAAAGGGGTGCATGGTGGTAATGGCGTATAGAAGATCAGGGCTGTAATGCACACATGCGGACTGAAGAGGTGGAATGATATTGCTAGGGGCAACAAGCACAAGAGAATAATAACAGTCAGACATCGGGAGAGGGGTACCGGCAGGGGTGATGGGTCTCATGCATAGTGAAGGAAGTGGTTAGTGCCCCAACTACCGATACCGGACTCGCGTGGTGAAGACCCTAGGGACCTAGCCATATGCTACGGATGAGTTAATTATATGTGCGCATCGGGTACAGCGGATTCCCGGCGAAACCCGCTCTGTCACTGGGAGATGGGTCTAGCTAGCTGTACAGGTGAAACGGGACACTTTAATGTGGTGTCTCCTTCAAAATGTGGCATCCTAAGTGTAGCGGCCATAACCCGTTGCAGGGCGGCCTTGACTTAATGGGCTTACCGGTTACCTTCTCTCGGCCTGCTCTTCCACTTCTAGGGGTTCCCAGAGTTGATACCCAACGACTTGTACACTGACACCGATAAAGTCCTTTCAAAAAGGTTTTATTTTGCAGTAGAACTTCCAATGAACACAGTCTCTTAGGGAACAGAGGGCACGGGTGAAGAACTCAGGCACCTTGAACTGCAGGTCTAGCAAAGTCTCTATTTCCACCCAGAGTAGCCACTCGCAGCTGGGTACTTCAAGGCTGAACAGATCTCTAGCCAGAGATCATGGCAGTCAGCACGTTGACTCAAAACTTGAACAAATAACTAAGGGCAACCGGGAACTCTTTTCCTCCGTACCTGGAATGTTTCCTGTCTCCTTTATGGTACTGGAAAAGTGTGAATTCGTCCTTCCCAACTCAGTAACCAGGCACTTCTCAGGATGCCACTTGCCGGCCCTCCTCCGAAGAGTCCTCCCCCAGTCACTTCCACGAGCTGTGGTGTCCCTCCAAGCCGAGAGCACACCCGGACACCTTGAATCCTCCCTCAGTTACTGCGCCTCGGCCCAGGCGGGTCTATCAGGGGCCACTGACAGGAACATGTTGCGGGGTGTCGAACACCTCATAAACGGGGCCCCTCACAGGGCTACCCCAGTCCTGGAACCAGAGCAGACCACACGGGTCTCTCCAACAACTCCGGAACCCCCAACACGTCACCCACACTCGCTTAAGTACCCCTTCCCAGACTCCTCAGCAAGCCCCGGCACTCCCACTGATTGGCTCCGAGAGGGCCGATACCTAAACATCCAACCAGACTTAGTTCTAGCCTGTCATGTACACCTCACCGTCCACATGACCAGACAGAACATCCAAACACAGCCTGGCCAGACTGGTGTTAAGGCCCAACCTACACAATTAAGCCTCAGAACCTTTACTGTTCTGAGGCCAAAAACTAAATTTACCAGCGTGTGACATTTGGTCCCAAATGTCATCCGCTACATGAGCAAGTATCAAGGGATGGTGAGGCACCTGTACACAGCAAAGAGAGCGAATTGCCCCATTTGAACTGGGCGGGTTGGCCTGGCCCATGGGCAGAGAAAAACATTTTTATTTCCAAGGGGCGCTGTCAGCTTATTACCATGGGCCATGGCTCCCAGCAGTATAGTACAGTTCTCTGGGCCCCACTAGTGCATCTGGAGGGCCTAGGCTGAAGAGGGGTCTTTTTTTTAATCTATTTTTTGCTTTTAGTAGCAGATGAAGTAATATTGAGCGACTTGGCTCCCAGCAGTTACCCCTTACCCCTGCACTCAGCACATTACATACTCCTGAACCTGCACTCTGTATGATACATACTCCAGTCACTACACTTGATATATTATTATTATTATACATGATTTATACAGCACCAACAATGTACGCAGTGCTTTACAATGTATAGGGGGGACAGCACAAATACAGTACAGTTCAATACAGAAGGGACATGAGGGCCCGGGTCGCAGAGCTTACATTTTAAAGGGAGGGGTGGGGGTACAAAAGGTAATAGATGCGGGGAATGATTTGATGGGGGTGGCTCGGGGACAGTTGTTAGGTGGGTGTGGGATAGGCTTCCCTAAATAAGTGTCACAACAAGTACTTAATGAACACTAATAGGCAGCACTGATGGGCACTGATAGGCATTGCTAAAGGGGAATGACAGGCATCAGTGATGGGCACTGACAGGCAGCACTCATGGGCACTGATTTGTCTAAACTGACATGTGGCACTGATGAGCACTGATAGGCGGCACTGATTGGCATTACTAATGGGCAATGACAGGCATCACTGATGGGCACTGACGGGCACTGATTTTGCTGCACTGATATGTGGCACTGATGAGCACTGATAGGTGGCACTGATTGGCATTACTGATGGGCAATGACAGGCAGCAGTGATGGACACTGACTGGTATCACTGATGGGCACTGATGATGTGGCACTGATTTGGCTGCACTGATATGTGGCACTGATGAGCACTGAAAGGCAGCACTGATAGGCATTACTGATGGGCACTGACAGGCAGCACTGATGGGCACTGATGAGGCAGCACTGATGGGCACCGATTTGGCTGCACTGATATGTGGCACTGATAGGCAGCACTGATGGGCATTATTGATGGACAATGACAGGCATCACTGATGGGCACTGACAGGCATCACTGATGGGCACTGACAGGCAGCACTGATGGGCACTGACAGGCAGCACTGATGGGCACTGTCGGGCTTCACTGATGATCAGGACACTGATGATCAGTGACCTGATGATCAGTGTAGATTTGCTGGTTACCGGCTCTCCTCTCCACATGCACTATTAGCGTGAGGAGAGGACCTGCCGATAACCGGCAAATCCTGTTTACACCATGTTCAGTTGTGATTGGACACAAGTGGTCACATGTCAATGTGATTGGCCCTTTACAATGATCTGTGATCAGCTGTGTCCACTGGTCCCTAAAAAGTGTCAAAAGTGTCAGCTAGTGTCCGAATGTCCACCACAATATTGCAGTCCCGCTATAAGTCGCTGATCACCGCCATTACTAGCAAAAGTAATTAATTAAATAAATAAATGTCCCATACGCTATAACTTTTGCACAAACCAATCAATAAACGCTTATTGGGATTTTTTATTTATTTTTTTACCAAAAACATCATGTAGCAGAATACATATGGGCCTAGATTTATGAAGAAATTAGATTTTTTTCAAATTTTTTATTGGATATGTTTTACAGCAGAAAAAAATAAAATTATATATATATATATATATATATATATATATATATATATATATATATATATATTTTTTTTTTTTTTTTTTTTTAATTGTTGGTCTTTTTTTCTTTTTTTTTTTTTGGAGGGGGGTAAATCTTCTGAAGGTCAAGTGGTTAAGATGGATTCATCTACTTGTTGAATGGTAAACATTCAAAAAAAAATTGTTTTGTTAATCTATTTATTTCGTTTAGTTAAACTCGGTCGATTTGTTCAGTTCATATTCGAGATTCGTTTTATATCTTTTTTGAATTTTCTTCTAATTAATTTTTTCCATTCAAATCGATAAATTTTGAATCGGCTGAATCGAAAAAAAAAAAAAAATATATATATATATATATATATATATATAAATAAATTAAAAAAAAATAATTATATATATAAAAATATAAAATATATAAAATATATAAAAATATATAAATTTTCTGAGAATACAATGCAATATGGCCACCTGGAGTGTGTACTGACCACTCCCCCGAAGCATAATTTCCTGCTTGTGTGTGATTGGCTCACCAATTTTCCCAGAAGTCTGCTCTAAGATACAAGTCAGATTTCAGGCATCCCCTGCAACAAAAATGTAATTTTTTTGAGAGATACTTTCAATAGGATCACATCTAAAGGGATGCAGGCCCAGCAGATTTCCTCATTAGTGCTCTGCAGCTGCACACCTGACAGTTAATTATGAAACCACTCCCATTACACCCACTTAATACGGAGGCACAGACAAACACACAGAGATTTCTTCTGAATAACAAAAGGCAGGAATCTGCTACAGAGTTTGTTACAATCCTTGCAATGTGCAGAGATCACCCAGTGGGGTAATGTTTTTTTTTTTTTTTTTTTTTCAACAAAAGTGGAGTTTTGCTTTAAATAAATTATTATTTTGAAATGGTATTTTTTTTCTTTTTATATCAAATATATTTTTTTACATTTTTAGAATTATACCTACAAACAGGTAATATATCAAATAAGTTCATTAAATATCTGAAGTTATTAAATGATATATAAGAAAAGGAAAGAAAAAAAAACAAAATAAACACAAAAAAAAAAAAAAAAAAAACTAACCAAAAACAATGGTACTCTAATAACACGCAGCCTTTTTTTTTTTTCTTATTTCAGAAACATGTTTACATTTCGAATTCGACCGGAATTCGATTTAGAAGTTTTCAATTCAAATTTCGCTTCATTATTCGAAGCATTCGGGAAGATTCGGTAATACTGTAACTGGGATATTCGGATAAATCCGAATAATGAAAAAAATAATTTGTCCGAATATTTATTTGGAAACCGAAAATGAACCGCACATGTCTTGTGATTGGTTCTCTTCAAAAGCCTTTTGATCATTTTCCGTGTAGATCATTAAATGCGGGCCACTTTTTAATGTACGGATATAAGAGAATTCTTCAGCTAGTTTTAAACTCGAATGAAACTCGAATGTCGGATTTAAAAAAAAAAAATTACACGTGCGCTGAAAATCCTCCGGGGTTATCCTTTTTTTTTTATAAGAGAATTCTTCAGCCAGTTTTAAACTCGAATGAAACTCAAGTATCGGATTTAAAAAAAAAATTAAAAATGACACGTGCGCTGAAAATCCGCCGGGGTTATCCTTTTTTTTTATAAGAAATTTTCAGCCAGTTTTAAACTCGAATGAAACTCGAATGTCGGATTTAAAACATTTTTTAAAAAAATTACACATGCGCTGAAAATCCACCGGGTTATCCTTTTTTTTATATAAGAGAATTCTTCAGCCATTTTTAAACTCGAATGAAACTCGAATGTCGGATTTAAAAAAAAATAAAAAAATCACACGTGCGCTGAAAATTCTCCAGGGTTATCCTTTTTTTTTTTTTAAATAAGAGAATTCTTCAGCCAGTATTAAACTCGAATGAAACTTGAATGTCGGATTTAAAAAAATAAAATAATTAAACACACGTGCGCTGAAAATTCCCCAGTTTTATCCTTTTTTTATAAGAGAATTCTTCAGCCAGTTTTAAACTTGAATGAAACTTGAATGTCGGATTTAAAAAAAGAAAAAAAATTACACATGCGCTGAAAATCGCCCAGGGTTATTCTTATTTTTTTATAAGAGAATTCTTCAGCCAGTTTTAAACTCGAATGAAACTCGAATGTCGGATTTAAAAAAAATTTTTTTTAAATTACACGTGCGCTGAAAATCCATCGGGGTTATCCTTTTTTTATATAAGAGAATTCTTCAGCCATTTTTAAACTCGAATGAAACTCGAATGTCGGATTAAAAAAAAAAAAAAATACACGTGCGTTGAAAATCCGCCGGGGTTATCCTTTTTTTATAAGAGAATTCTTCCGCCAGTTTTAAACTCGAATGAAACTCGAATGTCGGATTTAAAAAAAAAAAAAAAAAATGACACATGTGCTAAAAATCCGCCAGGGTTATCCTTTTTTTATTATAAGAATGTTTCAGACAGTTTTAAAATCGAATGAAACTCGATTGTCGGATTAAAAAAAAAACATTACACGTGCGCTAAAAATTCTCCAGGGTTATCCTTTTTTTTAATAAGAGAATTCTTCAGCCAGTTTTAAACTCGAATGAAACTCGAATGTCGGATTTTAAATTTTTTTTAAAAAAATTACACATGCGCTGAAAATCCACCGGGGTTATCCTTTTTTTTTTTATATAAGAGAATTCTTCAGCCATTTTCAAACTCGAATGAAACTCGAATGTCGGATTAAAAAAAAAAAAAAATTACACATGCGCTGAAAATTCTCCAGGGTTAACCTTTTTTTTATAAGAGAATTCTTCAGCCAGTTTTAAACTCGACTGAAACTCGAATGTCGGATTAAAAAAATAAAATAAAATCACACGTGCGCTGAAAATCCGCCGGGGTTATCCATTTTTTTTATAAGAGAATTCTTCAGCCAGTTTTAAACTCGAATGTCGGATTTAAAAAAAATTAAATAATTACACGTGTGCTAAAAATCAGCCAGGATTATCCTTTTTTTTATAAGAATTCTTCAGCCAGTTTTAAATCTCGAATGTCGGATTAAAAAAAAAAAATTAAAAATTACACATGCGCTGAAAATCCACCGGGGTTATCCTTTTTTTATATAAGAGAATTCTTCAGCCATTTTCAAACTCGAATGAAACTCGAATGTCGGATTAAAAAAAAAAAATTACACATGTGCTAAAAATCCGCCAGGGTTATCCTTTTTTTTATATAAGAGAATTCTTCAGCCAGTTTTAAACTCGACTGAAACTCGAATGTCGGATTAAAAAAATAAAATAAAATCACACGTGCGCTGAAAATCCGCCGGGGTTATCCATTTTTTTTATAAGAGAATTCTTCAGCCAGTTTTAAACGAATGTCGGATTTAAAAAAAATAAAATAATTACACGTGTGCTAAAAATCAGCCAGGATTATCCTTTTTTTTATAAGAATTCTTCAGCCAGTTTTAAACTCGAATGTCGGATTAAAAAAAAAATTAAAAAATTACGAGTGTGCTGAAAATCCACCGGGGTTATCCTTTTTTTATATAAGAGAATTCTTCAGCCATTTTCAAACTCGAATGAAACTCGAATGTCAGATTTAAAAAAAAAAAAAAAAAATGACACATGTGATAAAAATCCGCCAGGGTTATCCTTTTTTATTTATAAGATTTTTTCAGACAGTTTTAAAATCGAATGAAACTCGAATGTCGGATTAAAAAAAAAAAATTACACGTGCGCTAAAAATTCTCCAGGGTTATCCTTTTTTTTAATAAGAGAATTCTTCAGCCAGTTTTAAACTCGAATGAAACTCGAATGTCGGATTAAAAAAAAAAAAATTAAAAATTACACATGCGCTGAAAATCCACCGGGGTTATCCTTTTTTTTTATATAAGAGAATTCTTCAGCCATTTTCAAACTCGAATGAAACTCGAATGTCGGATTAAAAAAAAAAAAATTACACATGCGCTGAAAATTCTCCAGGGTTATCCTTTTTTTTATAAGAGAATTCTTCAGCCAGTTTTAAACTCGACTGAAACTCGAATGTCGGATTAAAAAAATAAAATAAAATCACACGTGCGCTGAAAATCCGCCGGGGTTATCCATTTTTTTTATAAGAGAATTCTTCAGCCAGTTTTAAACTCGAATGTCGGATTTAAAAAAAATAAAATAATTACACGTGTGCTAAAAATCAGCCAGGGTTATCCTTTATTTATAAGAATTTTTCAGCCAGTTTTAAACTCGAATGAAACTCGAATGTCAGATTTAAAAAAAAAAATAAAAAAATTACACGTGCGCTAAAAATTCTCCAGGGTTATCCTTTTTTTTATAAGAGAATTCTTCAGCCAGTTTTAAACTCGAATGAAACTCGAATGTCGGATTTAAAAAAAAAAATTTAAAATTACACGTGCGCTGAAAATCCACCGGGGTTATCCTTTTTTTTATATAAGAGAATTCTTCAGCCATTTATAAACTCGAATGAAACTCGAATGTCTGATTTCAAAAAAATTAAAAAAATACACGTGCGCTAAAAATTCTCCAGGGTTATCCTTTTTTTTTTATAACAGAATTCTTCAGCCAGTTTTAAACTTGAATGAAACTCAAGTATCGGATTTAAAAAAACATAAAAAATGACACGTGCGCTGAAAATCCGCCGGGGGTTATCCTTTTTTTTTATAAGAGAATTCTTCAGCCAGTTTTAAACTCGAATGAAACTCGAATGTCGGATTTAAAAAAAAAAAATTACACGTGTGCTAAAAATCCGCCAGGGTTATCCTTTTTTATTTATAAGAATTTTTCAGCCCGTTTTAAACTCGAATGAAACTCGAATGTTGGATTTAAAAAAATAAAAATAAAAATCGCACGTGCACTGAAAATTCTCCAGTGTTATCCTTTTGTCTATAAGAGAATTCTTCAGCCAGTTTTAAACTTGACTGAAACTCGAATGTCGGATTAAAACAAATAAAATAATATCACACGTGCGCTGAAAATCCGCCGGGGTTATCCATTTTTTTCATAAGAGAATTCTTCAGCCAGTTTTAAACTCGAATGTCGGATTTAAAAAATAAAATAAAAATTACACGTGCGCTAAAAATTCTCCAGGATTATCCATTTTTTTTATAAGAATTCTTCAGCCAGTTTTAAACTCGAATGTCTGATTTAAAAAAAATAAATAAAAAATTACACATGCGCTGAAAATCCACCGGGGTTATCTTTTTTTTTATATAAGAGAATTCTTCAGCCATTTTCAAACTCGAATGAAACTCGAATGTCAGATTTAAAAAAAATAAAAAAAATGACACATGTGCTAAAAATCCACCAGGGTTATCCTTTTTTATTTATAAGAATTTTTCAGACAGTTTTAAAATCGAATGAAACTCAAGTATCGGATTTAAAAAAACATAAAAAATGACATGTGCGCTGAAAATCCGCCGGGGGTTATCCTTTTTTATTTATCAGCCCGTTTTAAACTCGAATGAAACTCGAATGTTGGATTTAAAAAAATAAAAATAAAAATCGCACATGCGCTGAGAATTCTCCAGGGTTATCCTTTTTTTTATAAGAGAATTCTTCAGCCAGTTTTATACTCGAATGTCGGATTTAAAAAAAAAAAAAATTACACGTGTGCTAAAAATCCGCCAGGGTTATCCTTTTTTGTTTATAAAAATTCTTCAGGCAGTTTTAAACTCGAATGAAACTCAAATGTCGGATTTAAAAAAAATAAAAATTTAAAAATCACACGTGCGCTGAAAATCCACCCGGCTTATCCTTTTTTTTATAAGAGAATTCTTCAGCCATTTTTAAACTCGAATGAAACTCGAATGTCGGATTAAAAAAAATAAAAATAAAAAATTACACGTGCGCTGAAAATCCGCCGGGGTTATCCTTTTTTTTTTTGTAATAAAATCAGACCGGCGCCGATCAACAACACAATCCTCCATTTCCAAGATGCTTCAAATACACAAATAAGTATAATAGGCGCCGTAGAAGTTTTGCATCAAAAACACGCCGCGCCAAGTCAAGATTTGAGAAATGTGATCTCGGCTGAGCTATAAGGAGATCCGGATCGGTGAATTTACGGCAAGACAAGTACGTGTTTCCATTTATCTTTATTCGATGCTTATCTACAAAACATTCATTAGTTCAAAGTTTTGAAAAGTGTTTTTTTTCTGCACTTAGCATCTGTTAAATATGCAACGATATCGCGGAACACCTGCGTTTCGGGAAGTCTCTAGTGCATTGCCGTATCTCCGGGCTTGTGAACTAAGAGGCAATAATTTCCAACAGATTTACCGCGCGCATTATCAAATCCTTTGTCTGCGTTTTCTACCAAACTAAAGCTATGGAGAAGTTAATCTTTGCTTTAGGGGTAAATATTGATAGTGCTCGCCATCTGTTGCACGCTTTTATATAAGGAGGAGAGAAGAAAAAAAAAAACTGATTTAGATTGAGCCTGACACAAGTAGAATTTACAAAGTAAAATGTTTTTTTTATTTTTGTATTTTTTTTTTTTATTTATTTATTTAAGGACATGAAGACTTTCTAGAAGTAAAATTAAAGTAGATGTAAACTCAATCAAGAAAATCTCCTGTAAGCTTTAACACGTTAATATAATTTCAAAAGTTTTTTTTTTTTTTTTTAATCTTGTTTTTGTTATTACTTTTTTTTTTTCAATTTGAAAAAGAGAAAGATAAAAAAAATAAAAATAAAAAAAAAATGTAAAAAAAAAAAAAACAGTCATTGGTTAGAGAAAACTCATATGATTGTGACTAAAATAGGACACGTTTTCAAAAAAATAAAATTTAAAAAAGTGTAACATGAAAAAAAATAAAAAAAAACGTGTTTCGTTTTTGAATATGGCTTCTTCAGGATTAACACTGTAGCAATACTCCATCCAGTATATCTGAAATCAAAATAATAGTAATAATAACAATAAGCACAATAATACAATTAAACAAACAGGAAAAAAAATCTAATTACATGGGATACACCTTATATATCAATTATATTACTTAGGTGACTCTGGTCCATATTCGGGGAAATGATTACCATCCTTAAGATAGGCATTTTGTTTTAAATTACATTTTCAAAAGAGTAACATGAAAAAAATCTGTTATTGGGTAGAGACAACCCATATGAATGTTATTAAAATAGGGCATAGACTGCAGTGCTTGTAATCAACGTGTTTCATATTTGAATATGGCTTCTTCAGGCTTAGCACTGTAGCAATAATTCATCCAGTATATCTAAAATCACAATAAAATTATTATTATTATTATTATTATTATTATTAATAATAATAATAATAATAATAATAATAATAATCACAATAATACAATTAAACAAGCATAAAAAAATCTAATTACATGGGATACACCTTGTATATCAATTATATTACTTAGGTGACTCTGGTCCATATTCGGGGGAAATGATTATTACCATCCTTAAGATAGACATTTTGTTTTAAATTACATTTTCAAAAGAGTAACATAAAAGAAAGTTGTTATTGGGTAGAGACAACCCATATGAATGTTATTAAAATAGGACATAGACTGCAGTGCTTGTAATCAACGTGTTTCGTTTTTGAATTTGGCTTCTTCAGGATAAGCACTGTAGCAATACTCCATCCAGTATATCTGAAATCAAAATAATAGTAATAATAACAATAAGCACAATAATACAATTAAACAAACAGGAAAAAAAAATCTAATTACATGGGGTACACCTTGTATATCAATTATATTACTTAGGTGACTCTGGTCCATATTCGGGGGGAATGATTATTACCATCCTTAAGATAGACATTTTGTTTTAAATTACATTTTCAAAAGAGTAACATGAAAAAAATCTGTTATTGGGTAGAGACAACCCATATGAATGTTATTAAAATAGGACATAGACTGCAGTGCTTGTAATCAACGTGTTTCGTATTTGAATATGGCTTCTTCAGGCTTAGCACTGTAGCAATAATTCATCCAGTATATCTAAAATCACAATAAAAATATTATTATTATTATTAATAATAATAATAATAATAATAATAATCACAATAATACAATTAAACAAGCATAAAAAAATCTAATTACATGGGATACACCTTGTATATCAATTATTTTTCTAAGGTGACTCTGGCCTATATTCAGGAAAATGATTACCATCTTTAAGTTGACATTTTGTTTTAAATTACATTTTCAAAAGAGTAACATGAAAAAAGCTGTTATTGGGTAGAGACAACGCATATGCATGTTATTAAAATAGGACATAGTCTTCAGTGCTTGTGATCAACGTGTTTCATTTTTGAATATGGCTTCTTCAGGATTAGCACTGTAGTAATAATTCATCCATTATATCTGAAATCACAATAATAGTAATAATAACAATAATAATAATAACAATAAGCACAGTAATACAATTAAACAAACAAAAAAAAAATTTATTATATGGGATACACCTTGTATATCAGTTATATTTCTAAGGTGACTTTGGCCCATATTCAGGGAAATGATTACCATCCTTAAGATAGAAATTTTGTTTTAAATCACATTTTCAAAAGAGTAACATGAAAAAGAGCTGTTATTGGGTAGCGATGACTCATATGAATGTTATTAAAATAGGACATAGGCTGCAGTATTTGAAATCAACGTGTTTCATTTTTGAATATGGCCTCTTCAGGATTAGCTCTGTAGCAATAATTCATCCAGTATATCTGAAATCACAATAATAGTAATAATAACAATCATAATAATAATAATAATAATAACAATAAGCACAGTAATACTATTAAACAAACAAATCAAATCAAATTATATGGGATACACCTTGTATATCAGTTATATTTCTAAGGTGACTCTGGTCCATATTTGGGGAAATGATTACCATCCTTAAGATAGGCATTTTGTTTTTAATTACATTTTCAAAAGAATAACATGAAAGAGAGCTGTTATTGGGTGGAGACAATTCATATGAATGTTATTAAAATAGGGTATAGACTGCAGTGTTTGAAATCAACGTGTTTCATTTTTGAATATGGCTTCTTCAGGATTAGCATTGTAGCAATAATTCATTCAGTATATCTGAAATCACAATAATAGTAATAATAACAATACGCATATATATATATATATATATATATATAATAAAATCATAATCACAATAATAAAATTAAACAAACATAAAAAAATTGAATTACACCTTGTATATCAATTATATTTGTTAGGTGACTGTTACCTATATTCAGGAATTACCATACTTAAGATAAAACATTTTCAAAAGTGTAACATGAAAAAAAATCTGTTATTGGGTAAAGGAAGCTCATATGAATGTAATTAAAATAGGACAGTGGTTGTAATAAACGCGTTTCATAATAGAAAATGGCTTCTTCAGGATTAGCACTGTAGCAATAACTTATCCAGTATATCTTAAATCACAATAATAAAATGAAACAAGCAGAATAAATCAAATTACAATGGATACATAATAATAATAATAATAATAATAATAATAATACTAAAAACAGTATTAATAATAATCACAATAATAAAATTAAACAAACATAAAAACATCAAATTACATGGGGTAAACTTTGTATATTTATTATATTTCTAAAGTGACTCTGGCCCATATTCAGGAAAATGATTACCATCCTTAAGATAGACACATTTTTTTAAATCAAATTTTCAAAATAGTAGCATTAAAGAAAAAGCCGTTATTGGGTTGAGAAAACTCATATGAATGTGATTAAAATTGGAACTATTAACCACTAACCCTAAAAAGAGGTAAATGGGGGAAGGGACTTTACTTGTACCCCAGGGAAGGAATATAGTACATTTCACAGCACAACTCACCCAGTATATCTGAAATCACAATAATAATAATAATAATAGTAATCACAATAATAAAATTAAACAAACAGAAAAAAATCAAATTACAATGGATACATTGTATATTATATTACTATTATATTATTATTATTATTATTATTATTATTATTATTATTATTATTATTATTATAATTATTATATTACTAAAGTGAATCTGGCCCATATTCAGGAAAATGATTGCAATCCTTACGATAGACACATTTTTTTAATTCAAATTTTTAAAACAGTAACATGAAAAAAAAAAAAAAGCTGTTAAAAATAGGACATAGACTGCAGTGCTTGTAATCAATGTGTTTCATAATTAAATATGGCTTCTTCAGGATTAGAACCATAGCAATAATGTATCCAGTATAACTGAAGTCACAATAATAATAATAATAATAATCACAATAATAGAATTAAACTAACAGAATAATTCAGATTACAATGGATATATCTTTTATATCAATTATATGTCTAAGGAGAATGTGGCCCATATTCAGGAAAATGATTACGATCAGTAAGATAGACATATTTAAAAAAATATATATTTTCATAAGAAAGACATGAAAAAAAGCTGTTATCAGGTAGAGAATGTGATTTAAATAGGACATAAAAAAAACACTCATCCTAAAAAGAGGTGAAAGAACTTTACTAATCTAGGACATTTCACAGCACATTAATTAAAAACATATTTTATTGATTTACTTAAAGACATTTTATTTTGCTAAAAATTATTTTCAACATCTATTCAAGTTTTGTAAACATATGTGCATTGAAGTAGACTCAATCACAAAAATATCCTGTAAGCTTTAACTGTTAACTGTTTTGGCTGTTACTATATTTAAAAAAAAATTGTATGTATTTTTTTGTTATTAAAATGTAAAAAGAGTATCTTGAAAAATAAAAGCGGTTATTGGATAGAGAAAACTGTTATTAATGCGATTAAAATAGGACATAATGACTGCAATACTTGTAATCGACGTGTTTCATAATTGAATATGGCTTCTTCAGGATTAGCACTGTAGCAATAACTTATCCAGTATATCTGAAATCACAATAATAATAACAATAATTATTATTGCAATGATACAATTAAAGAAAAATGGAATAAATCAAAGTACAATGGATACACCTTGTACTGTATATCAATTATATTTCTAAAGTGAATCTAGCCCTTATTCAGGAACATGTTTACCATCCTTAAGCTTCAAGCACATTATTTAAAACCATATTTTATTGATGACACTGAGAAATTTTTTTATTGCTAAAAGTTATTTTCAACATCTATTCCATTTTTGGAAACATGTGCAGTGCTTGTATTTGACGTGTTTCATAATTGAATATGGCTTCTTCAGGCTTAGCACTGAAGCAATGAATTAATCAATATATCTGAATATATATAATCAATATATCTGAAGTCACAATAATAATAATAATAATAATAATAATAATAATAATAATAATAATAATAGTAATATTATTATTATTATTATTATTGATAATAATAATAATAATAATAATAATAATAATAATAATAATAATAATAAATCAAATTACAATGGATACACATTGTATCTCAATTATATTACTAAAGTGAATCTGGCCCACATTCAGGAAAAATATTACCATTCTTAATATAGATATAGTAGGTAAAATGTCCATAATTTAATAATTCAACAAAACCAAAGAGAGAGAGATACAGAAAACGTAAATAAATACATAAATACTCTTCTCAAAATAGAACAAATAATGTATAAGAAGTGAGAAAATAAACAAATGGGGGAACAAACAACATCCAGAAAGAAGAGGTTGGAGGGGTAAAGAAGGAATTTATTTATATAAGAACAACTGTTTATGAAATAAATCATCTGAATTAACTATTATTTTGAGAATTTTAAAGGTTTTTAAAAAAATTTTGAAAATGAAAAAAATAAATAAACAAAAGTAATTATAATTATAATATATATATATATATATATATATATATATATATATATATACATATATATATATATATATATATATATATATATATATATATATATATATATATATATATATATATATATATATGGTTTATAGCGCAAAAAATAAAAAAGCGAAGAGGTAATCAAATACCGCCATAAGAAAGCTCTATTTGTGGGAAAAAAGATGTCAATTTTGTTTGAGTACAGAGTTGCACGACCGCGCAATTGTCAGTTAAAGTAACTCAGTGCCATACACAAAAAAACAGCCTGGTCATGAAGGGGGGTAAACCTTCCAGGGGGCAAGTGGTTAAGAAGCTATAGGGTCTCACAATTGAATTCCTGCATTGTCATCATTTCAGTTCCAGTTTTGTAAACATATGCGCAGTGCTTGTTAGCAACGCGTTTCATGATTGAATATGGCTATAGATTAGAATTGAAGCAATGACTCCTCCAATATATCTAAAATCACATTAATAATAATAATAGTCACAATAATAATATTAAACAAACAGAATAAATTAAATTACAGTAGATAACAATGTACCTCAATAATATTACTAAGGTGAATCTGGTCCATATTTAAGAAAAATACCATCCTTAACTAGACATGTGCACTGTCAAAAAAGTGTTCGATTTTGTTTCATTCGTTTTTATTTTTTTGTTTTTTTGGGGGGGTTTTTTGAGGGTCATTAGTTATGATCGAAATTCGTTATTTCGAATAAATTCGTAACTTCTGAAAAATTTGAATTTGTTACATTCCATTCTTTTAGATGCATATTTTTTTATTCGTAAAAATCCCAAATGCGAAAATCCAAAAATAAGAACGAAAATCCGAAAATTCAAAAACCCGAATATTCGAAATAATAACAAATTAACTAACTAATTTTGAAATTTGGAAATTCGAAATTTGAAAATTTGGAAATTCGAAATCCGAAAATTCGGAAATTCAGAAAAAAATAGAAAATCCAAAAATTCGAAAGTCAGAAAGTTTGAAAATCCGAAGCAATAACTAACTAACTAATAATAACTAACTATTAAAATATAGATATTGGAATTTCCTTTCACATTTGGCTGTTAGTGAATGTAAAGAATAGGAATTTATCCAGAGTTACGAATTATTTGAAATTACGAATATCTAAGCGAATGGAACATAATGAATTAATAAATTAATAAATAATAATAAAAACTTTTTATGATTATTATTTCTTATTATTAATATGTTACATTCCATTCATTTAGATGCGGCGTTCGTTATTTTGGATAATTCGTAATGTCAGATAAATGCCTATTTGTTACATTCACTAACAGCCAAATGTGAAAGGAAATTCCAATACCTATAATTTAATGGTTAGTTATTATTAGTTAGTTAGTTATTGCTTCGGATTTTCAAACTTTCTGATTTTCGAATTTTCAGGTTTTTGAATATCTGAATTTTCTGATTTAGAATTTCCGAAATTTTCCCATTTTTGGATTTCCAATTTCCGAATTTTTCATTTTTTTAATGTACGAATTTAGTTGAAATAACGAATTTCGATCATAACAAAAGACTCGGGGGAAAAAAAAATAAAAAAAACTAAAAAATTCCACCCCTGCCCGCCTGTCCCTCTTGGATCACGGTTTACCCGTCGCCAACCTGATTGATGGGTAGTTAGTGATTGGTGGTTGCCTACCCCAGGATTAGGGTGTGCCCTGGCACACCTGACACACCCCTTGAGCACGCCTACGTATATATGCATACAAAAAAAAAGTTCCTGTGCAATTCAGGCGTGAACCGCCCCTAAGTTTACATTTTTTTCTAACAGCGTGAAAAAAAATAATCGGAAGCTCGGTGAAATGTATTTATCAACAAAAAAATTTGCCCAACATTCACCCAATATTCACCATTCAGCATCTTCCACATTCCCAATCCTGGTTTTTGGCCCATTTTCTAAACACAATTCAGTCAAAAATAACGTTTTACAAGAATTTGCACCTGTAAGCATTTTTTCACCTGACACAATATTCAAATTATTCCCTGCTTTATAGTGGGGGAGGTGTATTTCAAATAGCTTTTTTTTTTTTTTTTGGAGCTGTGGATTTTTAGCTTAATAGAAAAAGCTGAACCCCTCACCTTTATTTTATTTTTTTTTGCATGATTTTTTTAAATTGAAAAAAAAACCATTAAAAAAATTAACCACTTCCGGACTGCCCGCTGTCATTGTACATTGGTACTTTGACGTTGAATACCGTTGTTATGGCAGTAGATAGCTGCCATAACCCCCCGTATTTTTAAAAATGGCGGGGGGTTCCAATTTCAGATAAAAGTGGTCTCTGCGGTGGATTCGCCGCAAGATTACTTTTAGCGGCAGCGGGAGAGGTGCACACCCCCTCCCACCACGTTTCAGTCGTCTGCGCCACTTACCGGAGACGATCCAATCCTATCTCTATATAAAAAAAATTGTTAAATAGGCTATAGGGGGTACATCATCCTGTATATATATATTTTTTTTTTTTTAGAAATGGAGCTGATATGATGGACTTTAATGGTACCAGTAAGGGACACAAAATAATATTTAACGTCTTTATTACAAAAAAGATTAAAAAAAATAGTTTTTACAAATATAAAAACATATGAAAAATTATCCGGAATCAATAACATAGAGATCTCTGTTTATACAAACGTCAAGAGCTCGACGCGTTTCACAACTTTGCTTCTTCAGGACCTTATATTTTTTACTTAAAACAGAGATCCTGTTCAAAGATAAGCAAAAATACCTAAGTATTGCTTAAATTTGGATGATAGGGGAGCACAATAAAGTTTGTTTCAAAAAATATCATCCATATGGATGAAGAATAGCACATATGGGGACTCACATCCAAGGGAGACCCATCAAGAATGACGTACCAGGTGTCAAAAGGAGGAACGATCTTATCTCCTCAGTGGTATGGAGCCGAGTGAGGGAAAGATGGCCGCTCCCACTTGACTCCATACCATTGGATGACGTAATTGACGTCAAACGTCACTTCTGCCCAATGGTCTTAAAGAAGATTTTTTTTTTATTGGAAAAAATTACATTTTTTTATTGCATTTTTGTGTAAATGTGAGATCTGAGGTCTTTTTGAACCCAGATCTCACATTAAAGAGGTCCCGTCATGCTTCTTTTCTAAAAATATCCAGAAAAACGCATTTAAAAAAAGTTATAAATTGATTTGCATATCGATCAGCAATATTTCTGGCTCCCAGTTGTCTTCTATACAGGTAACAAGCTGAGATTAGGAGTGCTCCTAATCTCAGCTTGTTATCTGTATAAAAGATACCTGTCCACAGAAGCAACCATTAGATTATCTCGACCTTGGCCAAGACAAAAGAGCTGTCCAAGGATGTCAGGGAGACGATAGTAGACCTACACAAGGCTGGAATGGGGCTACAAAACCATCGCCAAGCAGCTTGTTGAGAGGGTGACAACAGTTGGTGCGACTATTCGCACCAGGAGCCGATGGCGGGTGGACGTGGATAGAATCATTCTCCACCATGGCCAAGGATGTCCGAGGATATCGTGGACAAGACTGTAGACCTACACAAGGCTGGAATGGGGCTACAAGACCATCACCAAGAAGCTTGGTAAGAGGGTGACAACAGTCGGTGCGATTATTTGCAAATGCAAGAAACAGAAAATAAGTGTCAGTCTCCCTCGGTCTGGAGCTCCATGCAAGGTCTCACCTCGTAGAGTTTCAATAATCATGAGAACGGTGAGGAATCAGCCCAGAGCTACACGGGAGAATCTTGTCCATGATCTCAAGGCAGCTGGGACTATAGTCACCAAGAAAACAATCGGTAACACACTATGCCGTGAAGGACTGAAATCCTGCGGCACCTTCAAGGTCCCCCTGCTCAAGCAAGCCCATCTGAATGATTCAGAGGAATACTGGGGGAAAGTGTTGTGATCAGATGAGACCAAAATCAAGCTCTTTGGCATCAACTCAACTCGCTGTGTTTGGAGGAGAAGAAATGCTGCCTATGACCCCAAGAACACCATCCCCCACCATCATACATGGAGATGGAAACATTATGCTTTGGGGGTGTTTTTTTTTTTTGCTGAGGAGACAGGACAACTTCACTGCATCAAAGGGACAATGGACGGAGCCATGTACCATCAAATCTTGGGTGAGAACCTCCTTCCCTCATCCAGAACATTGAAAATTTGGTCGTGGATGGGTTATTCCAGCATGACAATGACCCAAAACACATGGCCAAGGCAACAAAGGAGTGTCTCAAGAATAAGCTCCAGACCTTAATCCCATAGAAAATATATGGAGGGAGCTGAAGGTTTGAGTTCCAAAACGTCAGCCTGGAAACCTTGATGTTGGAGAGGATCTGCAAAGAAGAGTGGGACAAAATCCCTCCTGAGATGTGTGGAGACCTGGTGGCCAACTACAAGAAACCTCTGAGAATGCCAACAAGGGTTTTGCCACCAAGTACTAAGTCATGTTTTGTGAAGGAGTCAAAAACGTATTTCACTTGAAAGGTTGAATAGGCTACGGGGGAACCTCATCCTGTGGAATATTTTAAAAGATAGGATTGATAAGGTGGACTTTAACGGTACCAGTGAAGGACATCTAAACAAAATAGTGCTAAATATCTTTAGTACAAAATAGTTTAAAATATTATACAAATAAAATCAATTGATCAATATGCTCGAACATATGTAGATTAGAGATCTCTGTTATTACATTATGTCAAGAGGTCGACGCGTTTCACATCTTTACTTCTTCAGGACCTTACATTCTTGGCTTAAAACAGAGATCCTGTCCAGAAACAGAAACATTATTTACATTTTGATTTGATGGGAGTGCAGTGGCATTCATTTTAACATACCAACCAATTCGATAGAAAAAAAATTGCATAAAAGGCAACTTACGTCTAGAAGGTGCCCGCAAAGAATGACGTGCCAAGTGTCATGGGAGAGCAATCCAATAACCGGTATCTTTAAACAATAAACAAATCAATATAAGTAAAGCGGTCAAAAATAGCGGTCAAATCATTTCGTCTGAAAAGTACAAATAAACGTGGGGTTAGTAGATAATATTGAGTACTGCGATAGATGTAGAGATCTCTGTTATTACATTATGTCAAGAGGTCGACGCGTTTCACATCTTTGCTTCTTCAGGACCTTACATTCTTTGCTTAAAACAGAGATCCTGTTCAGAAACAGAAACATTATTTACATTTTGATTCGATGGGAGTGCAGCGGCGTTCATTTTAACATACCAACCAATTCGATAGAAAAAAATTGCATAAAGGGCCACTTACGTCTAGAAGGTGCCCGCAAAGAATGACGTGCCAAGTGTCATGGGAGAGCAATCCAATAACCGGTATCTTTAAACAATAAACAAATCAATATAAGTAAAGCGGTCAAAAATAGCGGTCAAATCGTTTCTTCTGAAAAGTACAAATAAAGGTGGGGTTAGTAGGTAAAATTGAGTACTGCGCAGGCATGTACTGGCCATAGGGACTATAGGGAGTTTCCCGGTGGGCCGATGGCTCAGTGGGCCGGTTTCAGTGACAGCCAGTGGCATCGCTGGGGGAGGACTTTTCGGGCTATAGCCCCGAATCTGGGGCCCATAGCCCCAAGTCAGTGCAGGAGCCCCCAACCACAAGGTCCCGGCCCACTACCTGCCCTCTTTCTGGTGACCCTGATATTAGGAGGGGCTCTCTGTGGACCCGGATGTAAGGGGGGCTCTGTGGGGACCCAGATGTAAGGGGTTGACTCTCTAGGGACCCTGATGTAAGGCAGATGATCTCTGGGGACTCTGATGTAAGAGGGGTTCTCTGGGGACCCTGATGTAAGGGGAAGGGTATATGGGGACCCTGATGTAAGTGGGGTGCTCTCTGGGTACCCAGATGTAAGGAGGGGCTCTCTGGGGACCCTGATTTAAGGGGGGCTCTCTAGGGGCTTTTTTTCGCAATTGCGTACAGTTTATATACTGTTTTTTGCGTGTTTGCAAAATTAAAGTGGGCCGATCTGGATGAAGTCCAGGGCCAAATTTTTGTCCCAGTCCAGCCCTGGTACTGCGATAGATATAAGGTTGAAGGCTACCCAAAATGATACAGTACTTAAGGATGAAATTTTGAATGGGAAAAGAGAGAGTTAACTCCAACCACAAATCAGAGGGTTATTAAACAGAACTCCATAAGCAATGTTCCTATATAATCCATACAAGATGTATACTTAATACTCTATATCAGTGATTCTCAACCAGGGTTCCTCCAGAGGCTACTAGGGGTTCCTTCAGCATTGGGCAATTTCTGCCTCTCAGATAAGTTCCCACTGTTCCCAAGATTCCATTGATCTTTTTAGCTATCTGTAAGGAGGCCATTCTTCCCAATGACCACAAGTGTGAGGACCATTCTTCCCAATGACCACAAGTGTAAGGACCATTCTTCCCAATGACCACAAGTGTAAGGACCATTCTTCCCACTGACCACAAGTGTAAGGACCATTCTTCCCACTGACCACAAGTGTGAGGACCATTCTTCCCAATGACCACAAGTGTAAGGACCATTCTTCCCAATGACCACAAGTGTAAGGATCATTCTTCCCACTGACCACAAGTGTAAGGACCATTCTTCCCAATGACCACAAGTGTAAGGACCATTCTTCCCACTGACCACAAGTGTAAGGATCATTCTTCCCAATGACCACAAGTGTAAGGACCATTCTTCCCAATGACCACAAGTGTAAGGATCATTCTTCCCAATGACCACAAGTGTAAGGACCATTCTTCCCAATGACCACAAGTGTGAGGACCATTCTTCCCAATGACCACAAGTGTAAGGACCATTCTTCCCACTGACCACAAGTGTAAGGATCATTCTTCCCAATGACCACAAGTGTAAGGACCATTCTTCCCAATGACCACAAGTGTAAGGGACATTCTTCCCAATGACCACAAGTGTAAGGACCATTCTTCCCAATGACCATCACACTAATGTATCATGAATTGCAGATCTCAAATTTCTAGGAGGGGTTCCCCGAGACCGGAGAACTATTTCAAGGGTTCCTCTGTGTTGAAAAGGTTGA
Organism: Lithobates pipiens; assembly: GCF_037356315.1. Classification (NCBI taxonomy): domain Eukaryota; kingdom Metazoa; phylum Chordata; class Amphibia; order Anura; family Ranidae; genus Lithobates; species Lithobates pipiens. Next base: position 261,121,609 of record NW_027507685.1, on the reverse strand, counting down.
GAAAGGCTGCTCTATATGCTACATCAAAACGGAGTTCCTCATCAGGAAAAAGAACAATTAGAAAGACTATATGATATAAAGAGTAAACCGCGCTATTCAAACAAGATAAAAAAATATTATAAATAAATCCCCTACAAGCAGCAACCCTAATCGTAATACTCCGATAACAGACTAAATAGGTGAAAAAAGTGAGCTGCGCTAAAAAAACTCTAAACAAAAAATAAATCTAATCACAAAGATTCATCAATAATCACAAGAAAAAAATATTAGTGACAAAAAGGATGCAAATAATTGAATTATATCAGTGAATAATATCTTTTCACCATATAAGTGACAAAAAAATATTTTTTTGAATCAGTGCCCACAATATGATTAGCATAAATTGCATACCCCTTATATATAAATCACATAAATTGTCAGGATTAAAGAAAATAAACCGACACACCCCCAAATTAGTTGTAATGAATGAACAAAAAAAAACAACAAAAAAGAGTATTGAAAAGAAAAAAATCCCAGAAATAATGTCCAAAGAGCAGTGTTGATTCTTCCAAAGTGAAAATATGGAGTTAACACCCACGATGTTCTGTGTGAAAGAAAATCCAAACAATCCACCACCAGTGAGAAGAGGGGCCACTTACCAAAATTATAGATCTCAGTGTCAATGAGATCAACAAGGCAAAAGCACAGAAGTTCTGGATCAACCGTCACAGGAGCCACACAGCCTTTATCTCTGATACGAAGCCTCCAGACAAGGAACGAGGGTATCGTGGATCATATAAAAAATCAGAAAGGCACTCGCATAGCGTAAAACCACTTAGTTTAATGGGATTAAAAGATAAACAATATTGCACTCACATGTACACAGAAGAATACGATCGTATAATAAGAAAAACGAGCCGGCCGGGTCTCGTATGCCGCCCGCACTTCCTAGCTGGGCGTAGAACGCGGAGACGTCAGAACGCCTACCTCCCTATGCACGTTTTGTCACGAACGGACGTGTTCACGGGATGCGGGACGGCGTTCTGACGCACCGCCTATATACCAAATCACAAACAAACAGCCTTGGTCTGAGCTCCATACAGTCTCCCAGTCCACCATATTGAATGAGGGAAAAAGGACAAAAAATGCCCTTATTGTCTCCTAATCCGCCATATTACATGGGGGAAGGAGGATAGAGATTGCCCTACTACCACACAAAACCAGACCTCTACCAATAACCAACAGAATTACCTGGGAGCCACAAGTTAAAACTGTGGATCATATAAATCTACAATGTATATAAAAAACATGCTAAAAAATAAGTCATCTCTCATCAAAGAAAATCCTTTCTCCCCCCTCCCCTTTCTATTGGTCAAATATGTTAAAGACCCATACATATATATATGTCCAAAGGGGGAAAAAAAGGGAAAAAAAAACAAAAAAAAACCTTCCCTTAAAAAATTCCTTTTTCAATTAATAAAAATTATATTTATTAAAATAATATATAAAAATAATACATAAAAATTATTAGATGTGAATCAACACAGGCAAGACAATCCAAATAGATAAGCAAAGGGGCTTATACTGCAAAAAAAAAAAATTATTTCTTTTTTATATCTAAATATTACCAGTTGTATATACGAACATTACCAGTTGTATATACAAGGATGCCACCATCATAGAAAAAATAATAACCCCGGGTAAAAATCAACATAGGTGGAAACAAAAATCGTTTAGCAAAGACTCATGGAACTCACACCAAGTTTACAATAAAAAGAGAAAAGAGCCTAAAATGTACAAACTGTTCAACCTGTTATATGATATATATCATGCATTGTCAATAAACGCATTTACGTCCACTTCAATGTTAAGGCCATGAGGGGTATAGCGCTTGAGTTTGTGGATCCACATCATTTCAAGCTTTGAGATGCTTCTCACCAAATGGGTTCCCCTCCAATGGGGGTTGAACTTATCGATCCCCAAAAAAATTGTGTTGGTAGGGTCCCTATTGTGCACCAAGAGGTAATGTTTGGAGACCGAATGTTGGGTATACCCCCTACGGATATTCCCAATGTGTTCATTCAGACGCACATGTAGAGCACGTTTGGTCCATCCTACATACTGGAGGCCACAAGGGCACTCCAGCAGGTAGACCACCGCCTCGGAGCAACAAGTGATGAAAGGCTCTATGATGAAGGATTTAGAAGTAACGGTAGATCTAAAAGTGGTACTTCTCCTAGATCTACAACCATTTATGTTACACACAGGGCACTTCCTACATTGGTAATACCCGGTGAGGTGTGAGAAAAAATGCGGGCGGTTAGTGGGTGGGTCCAAAGCATTGGGAGCCACCCTATCCCTCAAAGATGTCACGCCTCTATATACTACTTGAGGTCTATCAGGCAAGAAGGTTCCCAATATTGAGTCATTCCTAAGTATGTGCCAATGTTTTTTGAGTATATGCTTGATCCTAGTATGTTGACATGAGTAATTGGTAATGAAGCGGTGACGAAAGTTATTTTGATGGACCCCTTCCCGTTCCTTTAGTAACTCAGATCTCTCAATATGACTGATCTCATCTACCAAAAGTGTCAGAGAATCGGACGGGTAACCTTTATCTATAAACCTCTGAGTGAGAACATGGGCCTGTTGAATAAAAACATCATGTTCTGTACAATTACGTCTTAACCTTAAAAGTTGACTTCTAGGTACTGATTTAAGCCAAGCTGGATGATGGTAACTAGAGGTGGGTATAAAGGAATTTCTGTCGGTAGCTTTAAAGAAGGTTGATGTGATGAAACACTCTCCCCTAATAGCAATAGTAAGAGCTAAGAAATTAATCCTAGTAGGACTAGCTTCATAGGTCAGATGTATACCTCTGGTGTTAGAGTTAAACTCACTCATAAACAAGGAAAGATCTGATTCACTACCGTCCCATAGGAGGAGGATGTCGTCTATGTATCTAGCCCAGAAAGTCAGCTGCGGCCTAACCTGGGCATAGACAACATCCTCCTCCCATTTCGCCATAAAAAGGTTCGCCAAACTGGGGCCATATTTCGCCCCCATGGCTACACCCTTAATTTGGTGAAAAAAATCACCTCCAAACCCCAAAAAATTGTGTGTGGCCGCATACTCTAGGAGTCTCATGATAAAATCAATCTGTTCTGGAGGGAGTTTAGAGAACCTCTCCAGAGAGTCTGAAACGGCTTCTAAACCCATATTTTGGGGGTATACTTGTATACAGTGACGCACCATCTGCGGTTACCAGCAGGGTCCCTTGTTTGGGACGATGTCCCTCAAGGAGATTAATTATGTGTCTCGTGTCTTTGATAAATGATGGCATTTGGCGTACTAAGGGTTGTAAAAAGAAGTCTATATACCTGCCCACCCGGGAAGTAATAGAATCAATCCCACTGATAATGGGTCGTCCCGGGAGGGCAGGTAAGACTCTTGTGAACCTGAGTTTTTTTAGCGCAGCTCACTTTTTTCACCTATTTAGAAAGACTATATACCTCAATGATATCATATGAAGATATGAAGATATTACTTAGTGATGCTGTTCAGAACAGGGACATTTCTGATGGAGTAACTGCAGGATCTCCTAGCTCTGATTTGGCACACTCCAGCTTTAGTAAATCAGTCCCATGGGTGCAGAGAACCAGTATTCCCTGTTCACCTGGTGCCTCTATGTATCACAAGACGTGACCTGGAAGGTAACAGGCTGTTGGATTAGGGTTATTAAACAGAACCTGTGTCCCCATTTATCAAGTGTACTCATTAAAGTATCTCCTTACATCAGGGCCCCAATTAGAGTTCCCCCCACATCAGTGTCATCATAAGTGTATCCCCCATAACAATTGTCCCCATCAGAGTCCCTCCTTACATCAACTCTCTGAGAGTGCTCCCTTACACTGGTTGTTCCCATCAGTGTGCCCCCTTACATAAATTGCCCCCATCAGAGTGCCCCCTACATCAATTGCCCCCATCAGAGTGCCCCCCTACATCAATTGCCCCCATCAGCGTGCCCCCTACATTATCAATTGCCCCCATCAGAGGGCCCCTTACTTTAACTATCTTTATCAGAGTGTCCCCTTATATCAATTGCCCCCATTATACTGTCCTCTTACATTAATTGTCCTCATCAGAGTATCTCCTTACATCATTTGTCCTTATCAATTCCCCCCCTCACATCAGAAGCAGGGGTCTCCAAACTTTCTAAAGAAAGGGCCAGTTTATTGTGCTTTAAAATGTATGAGGGCCGGACTGTGGCCTGCAGGAGTGGAAATTTTCCTGGGATCAGAGGGAGTAAACATCTCTACATTTGGTATTGGGTGGAGGAATAATGCCCCTCTGTAGGTATCACTGGGGGAAATAGTGCTCCATAGCTGGTATCATTAGGAGGAATAATGCCCCATTGTTGGTATCATTGAAAGGAATAGTGCCCCATCATTGGTATAATTGGGGGGAATAGTGTCCTGTCATTGGTATTAGTGGCAGGAATAGTGCCCCATCATTGGTATTAGTGGGAGGAATAGTGCCCCATTATTGGTATCAGTTGGAAGAATAGTGTCCCATCATTGGTATCAGTGGGAGGAATAGTGTCCCATCATTGGTATCAGTGGGAGGAATAATGTCCCATCATTTGTATCAGTGGGAGGAATAGTGCCCCATCATTGCTATCAGTGGGAAGAATAGTGCCCCATCATTGGTATAATTAAGAGGAATAGTGCCCTTTTGTTGGTATTATTCGGAGGGATATTGCCCCATCATTGGTATCAGTGGGAGGAATAGTACCCCCAATTATCAGTGGGAAAAGTAGTGCCCCATCATTGGTATCAGTGGGAAAAGTAGTGCCCCATCATTGGTATCAGTGGAAGGAATAGTGTCCCATCATTGGTATCAGTGGTAGGAATGGTGATCCATCATTGGGGTCAGTGGGAGGAATAGTGCCCCATCATTGGTAGCATTGAGAGGAATAGTGCCCCATTATTGGTATCAGTGGGAGGAATAGTACCCCATCATTGGATCAGTGGAAAAGTAGTGCCCCACCATTGGTTTCGGTGGGAGGAATAATGCCCCATCATTAGTATAATTTGGAGAAATGGCACCCCATTGTGGATGTCAGAATAGTGTCTCGTATCAGTGGGAGAATAGTGCCCCTAGGGCGGGATAAAGGCAAGCAAAGGGCAACCGGCCCTAGTTAAGATACCATTGATCAGGAGTGCCCTCTAATATTAGGGCCCCATTAAATCCGGTGTCCCTATCAAAGTGCCCTGTTACAACAGGGTCCCCATCACAGTCATAAACAGTATACATATACATATACAATAAGTATAAGGGGGCACTCCGATGGAGACAGTTGCTCTAAGGGGGTTACAGCAACTGTCTCCATCAACTGTCTCCATCGGAGTGCCCCCTTATACTTATTGTCCCCATTAGAGTCCCACCTTTTATCAACAGTCTGCATCAGCGTGCCCACTTCCATCAATGACCCTCATCAGAGAGGCATGCAGATACCCCATGTACCCCATGCTTTCCCGCATCCCGACCAACATTATTTGTGTGAATTTAGCTGTTTTTTTTTTTCGTTTTTTTTCACTGGGTGGATCTCACCGGTGAATCTTTGGTGAATACACATCCCTGTGATGTCTTCTTCTTCTTCTTCTTTAGAAACATTATAAGAGTTTTGGAAAGGTCAGGAAAGACCAGTTCAAGTTTGATAAATCTCTTTAATTTCCTTTTTCTCTCGATGTAATTAAGAGAAGGTTTAATACTGATCCCCATTCATGTATTTTCATTTCAGTGATGGTTTTTTTTTTTTTTTTCTTTTTTTTTTCCTCGGCTGTACAAATATTTCTCCGGGAGAATAAAATGTCAGAACTGATAATCCCTTTGCTGATGGATCCGCAGTCACATTATGGACTTGATTCATCCTTGAAAACTTTATAATTCAATTGATCCTTTTTAACAATGCGCCACGACCTCTACTAAATTAATTTAATTTTTTTTATTTTTTATTTTTTTTTTATTTTTTATTTTTTTGGAAGGGAAGGTGTTTGGTTTAAAAAAAAAAAAAACAACAGTCACTGGCGGGTACACAAGCACCAGGTAACATAATGTTTACGTACTGTATCTATTTGAATTAATTTGAATTCACATAAGTTGAGGTCACAACGCCGCACGCCGGGTGGATTTAATCAGTAAAAAAAATAAATAAAAAATAAATAAATAAATTAAAAAAAGTGCTGGTTTGGAGGAAAAAGCTTTCTCCTCCATTATAATGGAGCTTTTTAAACATTTTCTAAGTGAATAAAACAGGGCGGTAAATGAATATCTATGTAAGGAGAGGGCAGTATATGCAAAACGAAATAACCTAAAAGAGTTTAATAGGAACTGGCGAGAGTGGATAGAGGAGATGCATACCCCAGTTTAAACCATGATAGGAAAGGGAAGAGGGGAGGGGGAGGGGGGACGGGTAATGGGAAGGAGTAGGGTAGTGTACATTAAAGGTACAGGAATCATCATAACACATTTATGACTAGGGATGAGCTTCGTGTTCGAGTCGAACGTACGTTCGACTCGAACATTGGCTGTTCGTGCGTTCGGCGAATTCCGAACGTTTTGGCCGTTCGCGTCAAAATTCGAGTGACGCGCGCGCGGACCACAATGCACTGCGTTGGCGCAGTGCATTGCTGTCCGATGATTGGCCAAGCATGCACTGTGACCCCGCATGCTTGGCCAATCGCAGCGCCGGCAGCGAGGAGAGCCATGATTGGCCACAGGCATCCTGCCTGTGGCCAATCATAGCTCAGACTGTGTAGTGCACGCCCCACACTATATAAGGCCGCCTTTAAGGCGGCCTCCTGTAGTGTGTTACTTAGCATCTGAAGCAGTGGGTGTTCTGTGTACCTTCAACACAGTACACACCAATCGTTTTTGGCTGATTTCCTATCTTGCTGCTGTGTAGTGGTTGTTGTCTGTGCCCTGACTGCAGTATACACCACTATATTCACCTCACCTATATAGCTAGTGATCTATCTTTAACCACTTAACAACTGCCCATTGCCGATTAACGGCTTCAGGGCGGTTGTTTAACTCAGAGAGGCCGTTAATTAACGGCCTCCCAGAATTCTGCTCTCGCGTGCCCCGAGGTGTGCGCACTCGAGAGCATCCGTGACCGCCGGGTCCATAGGACCCGGCGCATCACGGTAAACGGCCGCTCATAGCGGCCGTTTACCACGTGATTGCTCCGTCAAATGACGGAGTGATCACTTGGAAACAAACCGGCGTCATGTTATGACGCCTGTTCCTCCCTCCCCTTTCTGTACCGATCGGTACAGCGGAGGGGAAAGAGATCGGTGTCAGCAGCGATGTGGGCTGCATCTGCAGTGCCCACATCGCTGCTCACCGAATTTAACCCCTCAATTCCCTGCCAATACTCTGCAATACCAGTGCATACTCTGCAGTACCCTGCCATTACTCTGCAGTACCCCGCCATTACTCTGCAGTACCCCGCCATTACTCTGCAGTACAGTACCCCGCCATTACTCTGCAGTGCAGTACCCCGCCATTACTCTGCAGTGCAGTACCCCGCCATTACTCTGCAGTACCCCGCCATTACTCTGCAGTACCCCGCCATTACTCTGCAGTGCAGTACCCCGCCATTACTCTGCAGTGCAGTACCCCGCCATTACTCTGCAGTGCAGTACCCTGCCATTACTCTGCAGTGCAGTACCCTGCCATTACTCTGCAGTGCAGTACCCTGCCATTACTCTGCAGTGCAGTACCCTGCCATTACTCTGCAGTACCCTGCCATTACTCTGCAGTACCCCGCCATTACTCTGCAGTGCAGTACCCCGCCATTACTCTGCAGTGCAGTACCCCGCCATTACTCTGCAGTGCAGTACCCCGCCATTACTCTGCAGTGCAGTACCCCGCCATTACTCTGCAGTGCAGTACCCCGCCATTACTCTGCAGTGCAGTACCCCGCCATTACTCTGCAGTGCAGTACCCTGCCATTACTCTGCAGTACCCTGCCATTACTCTGCAGTACCCCGCCATTACTCTGCAGTGCAGTACCCCGCCATTACTCTGCAGTGCAGTACCCCGCCATTACTCTGCAGTGCAGTACCCCGCCATTACTCTGCAGTGCAGTACCCTGCCATTACTCTGCAGTGCAGTACCCTGCCATTACTCTGCAGTACCCCGCCATTACTCTGCAGTACCCCGCCATTACTCTGCAGTACCCCCCAATACTCTGCAGTACCCGCCATTACTCTGCAGTACCCCCAATACTCTGCAGTACCCTGCTATTACTCTGTAGTACCCCGCCAATACCCCGCCAATACTCTGTAATACCCTGCCATAAATTGCCATACCCAGCCATACTCAGAGATACCCAGCCATACTCGGTGATACCCTGAAGTACCCAGCCATAGACGCCCCCCACCCCTCACCGCCCTCCGATGCTTCTACCAACTCGCCAGTACGATCAAAGCCAGAATCTTTTTTTTTATTTTTTATTTCAGGCTTCCCAGCCTAGAGGTGAGATGTGGGGTCATATTGACCCCCCCAGATTTCACTGTAAAGAGGACCTGTCACCCCATATTCCTATTACAAGGGATGTTTACATTTCTTGTAATAGGAATAAAAGTGATCAAAAATATATTTTTGGGAAAAAAAATGTCAAACTAAAATAAAGTAAAATGAACAATAAAAAAATAAAATAAAAATTAAAGCGCCCATGTCCCCATGTGCTCGCATGTGCCACACATGTGAGGTATCGCCGAGAATGTTAGAGCGAGAGCAATAATTCTAGTCCTAGACCTCCTCTGCAACTCAAAACATGTAACCAGTAAAAAAATATTTAAAGCGTCGCCTATGGAGATTTTTTAAGTAGCGACGTTTGGCGCCATTCCACGGGCATGTGCAATTTTGAAGAGTGACATGTTTGATATCTATTTACTCAGCATAACTTCATCTTTCACTTTATGCAAACATTGGGCTAACAAGTGGTTAATAATAGAGCTTGCAGTCAGTAGTGTTAGGAGATAGTGCGTGCGTCTGCGTGCTCTGTACCCAGTACATACCGCTATAATATAGGGCAGGCCCCTACTTTCAAACATCCAATTTACAAACATCTCCTACTTGCAAACGCAAGGAGACAGCAGCAAGTGAGATGAAAAAAGATGGACGACAAAACAAATTATACAGGGGTGATAACCCTTCCCTATGTTTTCCAAAAAGCTTAAAGATATTTTCTTTGACTGGAGCTACACTTTAAAAATGTACCGGTTGAAAATGACAAACGGATTCAACTTAACACAACAAACCTACACAGTCCCTGTCTTGTTTGCACCGCCTGTATACTGCTGTTCTGAGTATATAGGGCCTGGGGGCCACACGCATTTCCTTTTTTTTAATATGGGTACGGGGTTCCCCTTAATATGCGTACAAGACCCAAATAGGCTGGTAATGGGCAGGGAGGGCTACCCATGCCATGTTTCTCAATGATTTTCAACCATATTGCAGGAACCAGATATAACATTAAAACCGCAAGCAGTTTTAAATGGTGTTATTTCCGTTTAATGTCATTTTGTGCAGGGACTGTTCTAAACACGGGAAACACGTGGCACTTCACAGGCATACTACAGACACCCCCCAGGCACCATATTTAAAGGAATATTTCACTTTTTTTTTTCACTTTAATCGTCATTAAAATCAGTGCTCCCGCCAAAACGGTAGTTTTTAAAACTTTTTTTTGCATTGACCCATGTCCCCTGAGGCAGGAGGCAGGTCGCCAAACCCTTTTTAGGACACTATCTTGCATATTAGCCGTTAAAATTAGCACTTTCCAATTCGAACGTTCGAGTCCCATAGACTTCAATGGGGTTCTAACGTTCGTACCGAACGCGGGGGTCGTTCGCAAGTTCTGGTGCGAACCGAACCGGGGGGTGTTCGGCTCATCCCTATTTATGACACACTGTAGGATAAAAGCACAAATATATATATAGGAGGGGAGGGGAGGGGGGGTGGTGTCGATAGAAAGGGTGGGAGGGAGGGGAGGGGCTATATTAGTAGGAAAAATGTAGGAATTGCAAAAATAGTTGAGGAAGGATAAGGGGGGTTATGGTATTGTTTAGATATTGTTTTCTTTTGCCTGTTAATATATGTGATGTATGGATGTATTTTCATGTCCCCCGTCCCTTACTAGAACTTTAAAACTCAGACTTCGGAATGGAAGGAAGATGTATTTGAATCCTTGCAATGTTATTTTAAAATGTGGTCTGTATAATGTGAAAATTTAATAAAGATTAACAATAAAAAAAAGGGAAAAAAGAAAAAAAAAAAAAAAAATAAGTGAATAAAACAGGAAGACTAATTCATATGTGGAATATTTTGTTAACAAAAAAAAAAAAAGAATGATAAAATTTCTAATAAATTTTTTTGTAAAAAAAAAAGTTTAAAGCTCGTCTATGGTCAGTTTGTAAAATCATATACGGGGCCTTGAAAAAGTATTCATACCCCTTGAAATTCTCCACATTTTTGTCATGTTACAGCCAAACACGTAAATGTATTTTATTGGGATTTTATGTGATGGACCAACACAAAGTGTCACATAATTGTGAAGTGGAAAAAAAAAAAGATAAATTATACAAATAAATATGTGATTTTTATTACATAGTTATATAGTAGGTGAGGTTGAAAAAAAAAAAAAGACACAAATCCATCAAGTCCAACCCATGTGTGTGATTATATGTCATAGTTACATGGCGCCCCCTTTTTTCTCTGATACCCTTAACTAAAATCTAGGGGAACCAATTGCCTTCAGAAGTCACCTAATTAGTAAATAGAGTCCACCTGTGTGTCATTTACTCTCAGTATAAATACAGCTGTTCTGTGAAGCCCTCGGAATCATGAAGGCCAAGGAACACACCAGACAGGTCAGGGATAAAGTTGTGGAGAAGTATAAAGCAGGGTTAGGTTATAAAAAAAAAATATCTCAAGCTTTGAACATCTCACAGAGCTCTGTTCAATCCATCATCAGAAAATGGAAAGAGTATGGGCACAACCGCAAACCTACCAAGACATGGCCGTCCACCTAAACTGACCGGGCCGGGCAAGGAGAGCATTCATCAGAGAAGAGCCAAGAGGTCCATGGTAACTCTGGAGGAGCTGCAGAGATCCACAGCTCAGGGGGGAGAATCTGTCCACAGGACAACTATTAGTCGTCTCTCCACAAATCTGCCCTTTATGGAAGAGTGACAAGAAGAAAGACATTGGAGAAAGAAAGTCATAAGAAGTCCTGTTTGTAGTTTGTGAGAAGCCATGTGGGGGAGGGGGCAGCAAACATGTGGAAGAAGGTGATCTGGTCAGTTGAGACCAAAATTGAACTGCTTGACATAAAAGCAAAACTCTATGTGTGGCAGACAGGGCCGGGACAAGGGGTGGGCAGGAGGGACGCCTGCCCCTGGTGCAATGGTATATTGCAGGGGTAGGTGGCACCCTGAGCCTAACCCTAAAAGAAAGGGGGGTGCAGTTTGGCATCTTTGCCCTGGGTGCTGGATGACCTTGTCCCAGCACTGGTGGCAGAAAACTAACACTGCACATCACCCTGAACACACCATTCCAACCGTGAAACATGGTGGTGGCAGCATCATGTTGTGGGGATGCTTTTCTTCAGCAGGGACAGGGAAGCTGTTCAGAGTTGACGGGAAGACGGATGGAGCCAAATACAAGACAATCTTAGAAGAAAACCTGTTATGCCGCGTACACACGAGCGGATTTTCCATCGGAAAAATCTTGGATGGTTTTTCTGACGAAATTCCACTCAAGCTTGGCTTGCATACACACGGTCACACAGCTGTGGAAGAGACTGTGTGCTCCTACTCCTTGTGACAGACCAGCTGTCTCATGCACTGTCCAGTACCCCTCCCCTACGCGTGTCAATACAAGGGAAGTGACACATCTTCATCAGGGTGAAGAAGATACGTCACTTCCCTTGTATCTTCCCTTGTATTTAAAAAGGGAAGTGAGGTATCTTCATCAGGGGGATGGAGATACGTCACTTCCCTTGTATCAACACGCGTAGGGGAGGGGTACTGGACAGTGCAGGAGACAGCTGGTCTGTCAGAAGGAGTAGGAGCACATGATCTCATCCGCAGCTTGGCGTTTTTAAAGTCATGTTATACAGCGGTGCAATGACACACCAGACCCGTGTGAGCAGTGCTGGGACAAGGTCATTTGGTGCCCAGGGCGAAGATGGCAAACTGCGCTCCCCCCTCCCCGTTTTTAATAAAGAATCAATGTCGTTTCAAAACCCGTTTCGATCGCGCTGTAAACGGCTGCTGTGATTGCCCATTTACAGTGATCTGTGACTGCCTGTGTCCAAGGGACTTCCCAGATGCGTTCAGGGACGCCCTCCCGGCAATTGGCCTCCGTGCTGCAGCCGTCTTTCGGCTATAGCGTGGACGCCTAGAATATATGTGTGTGTGTGTATGTATATATATATATAAATATATATATATGTGTGTGTATATATATATATATATATATATATATATATGCATGTGTTGTACCAACACCAACACCTTAGGCCCAAATTTCTGTATGTATATATATATATATATATATATATATATATATATATATATATATATATATATATAAATATATATATGTGTGTGTGTGTGTGTGTGTGTGTGTGTGTGTGTGTGTTTGTGTGTGTGTGTGTGTGTATACATGCATATATATATACACACACACATATATATATATATATATATATATATATATATATATATATATATTTATATATATATATACATACAGAAATTTGGGCCTAAGGTGTTGGTGTTGGTACAACACTGTAAGCCCTCAAAGTGACTCTTGGTGGGCGCTGGAACGCCCTGCTGTGAACTATTATATCAAGAATTATAATTACATGCCATTGTTGAACAGTGGTAGAAAAATTGGGCCTTTGGTGGTGGTGGTGGTGGTGGTGCTGGTGCCATAATACTGTAAGTCCTCACAGTTACTCTTGGTGGGCGCTGGAACGGGCCCTGCTGTGAAATATTATATCAAGAATTGTACATGCACCTGTTGAACAGGGGCAGAAAAATTGGGCCTTAGGCACTGGTGCCACAACACTGCAACACCTCACAGAAACTCTAGTTGGAGAGCAGGAATGAGGCCTGCTGCAAAGTATTGCATCAAAAATTGTAATTACATGTCCTTGTTAAACAGGGGCTTAAAAATTGGGCCTTAGGCACTGGTGCTGGTGCCATGACACTACAACTCCTCACAGATACTCTAGTTGGAACGCAGGAATGAGCCCTGCTGCAAAGTATTGCATCAAAAATTGTAATTACACTCCACTGTTAAACAGGGGCTGAAAAATTGGTCCATAGCCACTGGTGGTGGTGCCCAGAACCAAAAATTTTCTTCCAAGCTATCAGCAGGATCATTGAGGGGGAAGAGGATAGTCAGTCAGCATAACAGGATAGTCACTCAGCATCAGCATAGGCAGTCTTGAAGGGATCTGACATTTCAAAAAAAAAATATTCGGTGACATCAGCTTCAGGTGCTTGGTAGCTGGTGGTGATGCAAGACTGATTCATCTTTATGAAGTTTAGTCGATCAACCGAGTCGGTGGGCAGGCGCACCCTGTGATTGGTTACAAAGCCTCCAGAAGCACGGAATGGGCATTCTGAAAGAATGCTGGATGCAGGACAGGCCAGTAGCTCAATTGCTTACTGTGCAAGCTCTGGCCAGTGATCCATCCTCAAGACCCAGTAAGCCAGAGGATTTTCAGTGGGAAAGGTGTCCAAGTCTAATCTTGCCCCTAGGTATTCCTGCACCATGTAAATCAGACGCTGGCGATGGTTGCTGGAACCAATCATACCTTGGGGCTGCAGACTAAAAAAATTTTGAACGCATTGGTCAGATGGCCACCTTCTCCACCACTCCTTCTGTGACTGACCGAAGGCTCAGCAACACGTTGTCCAGGACCAGGAATTTGTAACCTTCAAGTCTCTGGGAATGTGTTGCATAGACCTTTCTGCAAGGCCTCCCGAAGATGTCTCATCCTCTGCTCCCTCTGCGACGGCAAGATAAGGTCCGCAACCTTACCCTTTTACCGTGGATCAAGGAGAGTTGCAGGCCAGTAATGATACCTCTCCTTGATCCGCTGAATACAAGGATCCTTCTGCAGGCTTTGCAGGATCAGGAAGGCCATGCAGCGTAGGTTAGCTGAGGCATTCAGTCCGGAGTCCTCTGGGTCACTAAGGACAACATGACCCGCAGCAATAGTGGGCCATCTGCAGCTGCATGGCCCACTGACGTGGGGAAAAAAACGAGTTCCCCTGACCCTGTCCTGGTGCTGTAGTCAAACAGGTACTCATTGATGGCCCTCTGCTGCATATGCACCCGCTGCAGCGTGGCCAACGTTGAGTTCCACCTGGTAGGCATGTCACAGATTAGGTGGTTCTTGGGCAGGTTCAGTCTATTTTGGAGGTCAGCCAGCCGAGCACTGACATTATATGATCGGCAGAAATGCACCCAGGCTTTTCTGGCCTGCCTCAGGACATCCTGTAAGCCCGGTACCTGCCTAAGAACCGCTGCACCACCAAGTTAAGGACGTGAGCCACACAGGGCACATGGGTCATTTGTCCCTGTCGGAAGGCGGAGAGGAGGTTGGTGACATTTTCACAAACCACCATTCCTGGCTTAAGTTGGCATGGCGTCAACCCCCTATCAGTCTGCCTCTGCAGAGATAACAGAATCTCTGCACCAGTGTGGCTCCTGTCCCTCAAGCACACCAGCGCAAGCACTGCATGGCATCTTTTTGCCTGCGTACTTGCGTAGTCCCTTGAACGCCTATGGAGCACCGCTGGTTCCGAGGACAAAGCACAGGAAGATGCCATGGAGGAAGAAGAAGAGGAAGGGGTGAAGAGGAGGGGGGGTGTCACAATCACCAGTAGTAGTATTTTGGAGGCATGGTGGCGGAACAACCTCCAACACTACTGCACCTTGTCCTGCATCCTTCCCAGCTGCCAGAAGAGTCACCCAATGTGCCATGAAAGATAGGTAACATTCCTGTCCATGCCTGCTGGAGCATGAGTCAGCAGTAATATGCACCTTACCACTGACCGCCCTGTCAAGCAAAGCAAGGACATTGCCTTCCACATGCCGGTAGAGGGACGGAATCGCCTTCAGTGAGAAAAAGTGGCGTTTTGGAACCTGCCACTGAGGAACCGCATATTGCACAAACTCACGGAAGGGGGCCGAGTCTACCAACTGAAAAGGCAGCAGTTGAAATTCTAGCAAATTAAGCCAAGCTAGCATTCAACCGCCAGGCATGTGGATAGCTGGGACTGAACTTCTTTTGACAGTGCAGCAGCTGGGGCAGGGAAATTTGCCTGGTACAATTAGACGTTGGTGTACTGCTAGCAGATTGCCTGCAAGTACTTGGCTGTGACACACCTAATTCTACACCTTCATTCCTCTCAGTGCAGGTTTCAGAGAGGACTGAAGGTATAGTGGGGTTGGAGATCCCAGCTGGTGAGGAGCAAGGAGAGGTCCGCTTTGTTCTTTGGTGTGGGTCTTTTAGCTACGCTTGCCAACGAACTGCATAGCAGGTTTGGTCAAGCATGTGGTGCCCAAGCGGCTGATGTTTTGGCCACACGAGATACGCTTGAGACATATGTTGCAAATAGCAGCGGTGCAATCTGATGCACTTGACTCAAAAAAGGCCCACACTAAAGAACTTTTAGAATAACGCTCAGCGCCATGCACAGGTGGAGCTCTGCGGTGTGATGCAGTCGGTGTGCTGCCCTTAAGCTGGCCCCTGGAGGGCATCCTGCCTCGTTGGAGATGTGCCTCCTCCTTCTCCACCTCCTCTTCCTCCTCTCTCCTATCAGGCACCCATGTGGAGTCAGTGACCTCATCATCCCCTCCCTCTTCATCACTGGAGCAAACCTGGCAGTATGCTGCAGCTGGGGGAACATGACTGCCAGATTGCTGTCCTTCTTGGGCATCCCCTCTCTGGGCTCATGTTACTGCCTTCCTCTAGCTGGTTATCATCATCAGAGCCTTCAAAACGCTGGGGATCCTCATGGAGCATGTAGCCAACACTGTGCTCAAACAGTTCGAGGGACTCCTCAGGAGGAGGACATGGTGGGGCTAGGGAAGGAGTGACTGATGCCATTGAGACGAGGGAAGAGGCCGCGTTGGCAGCTGCTTTGCCAGTACCCTGAGCCTGGGTGAGAGAGGATGAGGAGGGCTTGGTCATCCACTCTACCAAGTCTTTGTGTCAGGGCTGGCTTAGCCCTTCCTTCTCTGGGCTGGCTGCTCAGCTGTCGGCTAATTGCCAGCTCTCATCTCTCTCTACAGTTACCAGCTGTTCCTTATCCAGCTCATCTGACCTGCCTACTTAAAGCTGTCCAGCTCACTTCATAACTGCCTTCGCCTTGGTCACATCACAAGAAACCATCTCCTGTGGTTCTGTTTAAGACTGGATTGCTGACATCCCTTCTGGATCCTTATCCTGCTTGCTGTTGCTCCACTTGGATCCCAGACTTCTGGCCTGGCTGATTACCCGATCTGGTTATTGAACTGTGGACTGGCTGACTACTCGATCTGATTACTGGACTCTGGCTATGCATTGATTACGCTTACTCTATTTACCTTTATATTTTTATTAATAAACAAGTGTGATTTAATTGTACTTCTGTCTCGGTCTGATTCATGGTTTCTGACACTTTGGCATGTTGCGGCTCAACACGTCCAGCTGCCGAAAATAAGGACAAGCGTGTCCCATGGCCACGTGCTGATGAGGATGCACTGTGTCCACGACCAGCACTGTTGCCTCTAGACACAGAGCCTGCTTGCCCTCTTTTATTGGCTTGTGACTGTCTGCCTCTCCTTGTTGGCCTTCCAGACATACTAATGGCCTGCAAGGAGATGTAGCTGCACAAAGCTGGGACGTATATACTGATTATACTGCAGCTAGCAGAATCAACTGCCTGCCTGTAGTATTATTACTATGAGAACACAAGCAATTGGCTTTAGGAATACACTGTGCAGATGGCACAATACACCGACTGTAATTGCTGCAGCTGCCTGCCTGTGGTATAGGATCTAAAGAACAACAGCAATTGGGGTAGCTTTATGTGCGCACTGTGCAGATGACACAATACACCAACTGCAATTACTGGAGCTGACTGTGGTATAGGATCAGCAGAACACCAGCAATTGGGGTAGCTTTATGTGCACACTGTGCAGATGACACAATACACCAACTGCAATTACTGGAGCTGACTGCGGTATAGGATCAGCAGAACACCAGCAATTGGGATAGCTTTAGGTGCAAACTGTGCAGATGACACAATACACCAACTGTAATTACTGGAGCTGCCTACGGTATAGGATCAGAAGAACACCAGCAATTGGGGTAGCTTTAAGTGTACACTGTGCAGGTGGTACAATACACCGACTGTAATTGCAACAGCTTCAAATGAAATTCAGACACTGTCTCTCCGTCTATCTCTCTCTCTCTTAGCCGACGCAACACACTACACAAGGCCGCCGTGCAGGCGGCCTTATATAGTGTGGGGTGTGTACTAAAGCCCCTGAGCTATAATTGGCCACAGGCATCCTGCCTGTGGCCAATTATGGCTCTCTTCGCTGACAGCGCTGTGATTGGCCAAGCATGCGGGTCATAGTGCATGCTTGGCCAATCATCTGCCAGCAATGCACTGTGATGCCGCAGTGAATTATGGGCTGTGAGCGCCACTTGAATTTGTCGCGAACGGCCCATAATATTCGGATTTCGCCTTAACGGGCGAACAGACAATGTTCAAGTCGAACATGGGTTTTCGAATCAAACACACAGCTCATCCCTAGTGGCCACACAAAATATTGACCCTTTGGGCCCAATTTGGAGATTTTCACTTAGGGGTGTACTCACTTTTGTTGCCAGCAGTTTAGACATTAATGGCTGTGTGTTGAGTTGTTTTGTGGTGACGGCAAATTTACACTGTTATACAAGCTGTACACTCACTACTTTACATTGTAGACAAGTGTCATTTCTTCAGTGTTGTCACATGAAAAGATAGAAGAAAAGATTTACAAAAATGGGAGGGTTGTGCTCATTGTGAAATACTGTATATACAATTCTTGGGCATTTTTTAGGCATCTTGCCTGAAGAAACCTGAAGGCACCCCAGGGTGTCTGGGAACCCTGGTTGAAAAAGGCTGTAATATATTACCGTATTTATCGGCGTATAAAACGCACTTTTTTCCCCTTAAAAGCATGGGAAAATCGTGGGTGCGTGTTATACGCCGATCCCCCGAAATTCTGAGGCTCTGGGCGGCTTTCAGCCGCCTTCGGCTCTTCTTGGCAGCTTTCGGCCGCCTTCGGCCGTTCTCGGAATCTTTCGGCTGCCTTCGGCTCTTCTCGGCGGCGAAAAGCTTCCGGCCGCCTTCGGCTCTTTTCGGCGTCCGAAAGCTTCCGAGAAAGGCCGAAGGCGGCCGAAAGCTGCCCGAGAAGAGCCGAAGGCCCACCGAGAACTACCGCACGCCGCCGAGATACACATCCGGTTCTCTATCTCGGCGGCGGCATTTTAAAAAAATAAAATAGACACGGCTATAATGGGGGACACGGCTGCAATGGGGGACAAGACTGCAATGGGGGACAAGGCTGCATAAGGCTGCAATGGGGGACAAGACTGCACTGGTGGACAAGGCTGCGTAAGACTGCAATGGTGGACAAGGCTGCATAAGACTGCAATGGTGGACAAGGCTGCATAAGACTGCAATGGTGGACAAGACTGCATAAGGCTGCAATGGTGGACAAGGCTGCATAAGACTGCAATGGTGGACAAGGCTGCATAAGACTGCAATGGTGGACAAGACTGCACTGGTGGACAAGGCTGCATAAGGCTGCAATGGTGGACAAGGCTGCATAAGACTGCAATGGTGGACAAGGCTGCATAAGACTGCAATGGTGGACACGGCTGCAATTGGGGACAAGACTGCAATGGGGGACAAGGCTGCATAAGGCTGCAATGGGGGACAAGACTGCACTGGTGGACAAGGCTGCATAAGACTGCAATGGTGGACAAGGCTGCATAAGACTGCAATGGTGGACAAGGCTGCAATGGTGGACAAGGCTGCAGATGACACTGATGGGCATATAAATGTAAGTTTTTTTTTCCCTTAAACTTCCCTCCTAAAAGCTTTTTTCCTTAAAATTCCCTCCTAAACTTGGGGTGCGTGTTATACACCGATAAATACGGTATATATTATATCATACTATAATATTATAATATTAATATACAAAAAAACTATAAAATATAAATAAATTCAAAATGGTATAAAAGGTACCGTATTAAATGATGAAGTAATTGTTAGTTAAACTATCACAGTGTCAAAAAAAGAAAAAAATGGCCTAATAATGAAGGGGTAATACCAGTTGGTACTCAAGTGGTTACAAACATAGAAAAAAAATGCACTTTAAATGCACATAAAAAAAATATAATATTCTCTCTTTGCCCCACTAGATGGCTAATAAGCTTATTTACCCTCCCGTTTAAACCTGTGATGGTCACTATGGTCTTAAATTGTTCTATGTAGATGATGTATAAGGACAGAACATAAATAATATATTTATATACAAGCTAATCCCTTCTTCTGACAAGCATTCAGTTATCAAGTAACAATACGCTTCGTCTTCTCCCTGTCTCATCACTTTGTTCGGAGGTTTAAGGTTTCCCCATCTACAATGTTTAGATATTCCTGTTTACCGATGTTTCCATACGAGACGGAGGGTGTCACGTCTTCACTACATGACAAAGCCGTGTCTTTGAAGGGGATACATACGCTGACCTTCAATTAGTCTGCGGGTTAAGACAATGTGGAAAAATCAATAGCTCATTTTCTCGTTTTTGTGCTCAGATTTTGATGTTTGCCGAGATAAAAGATGACAATACCGCAGGACGGGAGATCTACTGAACAACCATTGATGTTTTTTCAGTCTCCGAGGTCAACCTTCAAAATAATCTTACATGACTACAGGCTGTTGTTGGCTTAAAAATACCAACACGTCTCTTTCAGGTTTGCAGCATCAAAGTCAAGTTCCCTCCACCTGGATTTAGGAGAGGAAACTTTATGTGTCGCCATCAAGGGGTCAACAGTGTCCAAGGTCTTAACGGAACTTAAAGTTGGACCTTCTAGTGATATTAAAGCTACGTTTTGTTTTGTTTTAAAAAAGAAATAAATAAATAACAAACATGTTATACGAGGGAATGTAAAGGACTAGAAAGGGCCCCGGCGTGACAAGGTGATAAGGGGACAGCATGGAGTTAACAAAATAGAGCAAAGGTGGGGGATTAATGATTGGAGGAGACATGGGGATAGGTGGGGTTTAGTTTATTTAAGGCAGTGGTGCCCAACTTTTTAAAGGGTGAGGGCCACTTAAAGCGGAGGTCCACCCTAAAGTGGACCTTCCACTCATTGAAATCCCCCCCCCCCTCCGGCGCCACAATTGGCACCTTTCAGGGGGGAGGGGGGTGCAGGTACCTGTACATTACAGGTATCTGCACCCACTTCCTGCATAGATTCTGCAGAAGGTACGCCCCTTTCCGCAGAATCCACGCCCCTTTCCGAAAGTCCCCCCGCTGCCTGCTGGGAAACACACGGATCCCAGAGACAGCGGGGACCATCCTTATTGCGCAGCGCGACTCGCGCATGCGCAGTAGGGAACCGGGAAATGAAGCCGAAAGGCTCCACTTCCTGATTCCCATAGCCAAGATGGCGGCGGCAGCACCCGAGAGACGATCGAGAGATCGGCTTCGGGTGACGACATCGCGGGCGCGCTGGGCGGGTAAGTGTCACTATTTTAAAAGTCAGCAGCTGCAGTATTCGTAGCTGCTGGCTTTAAAAAAAAAAAAAAAAACGGCGGAACTCCCGGCGGACTCCCGGCGGACTCCCGCTTTAAGTGACTTAACCACTTAAGCCCCGGACCAATTTGCAGCCAAAGGACCAGGCCCCTTTTTGCGATTCGGCACTGCGCCGCTTTAACTGACAATTGCACGGTTGTGCGATGTGGCTCCCAAACAAAATTGGCGTCCTTTTTTTCCCCCACAAATAGAGCTTTCTTTTGGTGGTATTTGATAACCTCTGCGGTTTTTATTTTTTGCGCTATAAACAAAAATAGAGCAGCAATTTTGAAAACAATTCAATATTTTTTACTTTTTGCTATAATAAATATCCCCCAAAAAATATATAAAAAAAACATTTTTTTTCCTCAGTTTAGGCCGATACGTATTCTTCTACATATTTTTGGTAAAAAAATCGCAATTAGCGATTATTGATTGGTTTGCACAAAAGTTATAGCGATTACAAAATAGGGGATAGTTTTATAGCATTTTTATTAATATTTTTTTTTTTACTAGTAATGGCGGCGATCAGCATCATTATTGTGACTGCGACATTATGGCGGACACATCGGACATTTTTGACACATTTTTGGGACCATTGTCATTTATACAGCAATCAGTGCTATTTAAATGCAGTGATTCCTGTGTAAATGACACTGGCAGTGAAGGATTTAACCACTAGGGGGCAGTGTCGTGTTATGTATGACGTTATGTGTTTTTTTTTAACGTAGGGGGGCGTGGCCTGGCATGTGATGTCACTGATCGTCCTTCCCTATAAAAGGGAAGAGACGATCGGTGACAGCCACACAGGGAAGCACGGGGAGAGTTTTGTTCACACAGACC
This sequence comes from Lithobates pipiens, assembly GCF_037356315.1. Lineage (NCBI taxonomy): Eukaryota > Metazoa > Chordata > Amphibia > Anura > Ranidae > Lithobates > Lithobates pipiens. The sequence goes on along the minus strand of NW_027507685.1, from coordinate 261,099,849 downwards.
TCTCCTTGTTCTTCAGCTCTGTGACCTGATTGCGGGACACCAGCGGCGATCGGGTCCGCTGGTCCACGGCGGCGCGCTCCCGACCCACAGCTGGGCACTTAAAGAATTACGTACATCTACGTGATTGTGCCCAGCCGTGCCATTCTGCCCACGTACATCGCCATGAGGCGGTCCTTAAGTGGTTAATAACCAGTGGCGGGGCCACAATGAGTGGAGCCGGCAGATGACAGGTCCATGTCCATCCTGCATATGCAGAAAGCACACGGACATGGCTCGCTCTACTCTATAGGCCTTCTGATCTGATATGCCATGAGGGAATGGGACGGATCCCCCCCTTCTGTTTTTTTTTTTTGTGGAGCTGATTGGAGGTAGGTGGGTGTATACGACCACAAGTCCGTTTGCATCTGTGGCTCAATGGAGGCGAATGGAAAGTCTGATTGAGTCGGACCGATCATGACAAAGGGGTCTAATGCTTCTTTCAAACTGATGCGCTGTAGTTTACCTGTACTGTAGGTGCAGTGCAGTACACCTGTGGCCTTCCTGCGGGTTAGCTGCACTTTGCCTTAGAGCCGGTTCACACAGGGGCAACACGACTTTCAACGCGACTTTTGGAGGCAACTTGGACACGACTTGGGGCGACTTACAACACGACTTTAAGTCGCCCCAGGCCAGGCGACTTTTGCCGTGGCCAATCAGAGAATGATCTCTCAAGGGGGAACTCCATGCCAAATTAAAAAAAAAAAAAACGGCATGGGTTCCCCCTCCGAGAGCATACCAGGCCCTTAGGTCTGATGTCCCCGCCTTATTAAAGAAGGTTCACGGATTCCGATAAGCCCCCCACCCGCAGACCCCGACAACCAACGGCCAGGGTTGTTGGGAAGAGGCCCTTGTCCTCATCAACATGGAGACAAGGTGCTTTGGGGTGGGGGGGCGCGCGCCCCCCTTCCCCAAGGCACCCCCCCATGTAGAGCGCACGCGGCATGGTACGGCTCAGGAGGGGGGGCGCTCGCTTGTCCCCACCCCCTTTCCTGGCCGGCCGGGCAGCGTGCTTGGATAAGGGTCTGGTATGGATCTGGGGGGACCCCACACCATTTTTTCGGCGTAGGGGGATCCCCTTAAAATCCATACCAGACAGTTGTACGCCTTGCTAACAGTCCGAAACTCTAAGCTTCCTTATCAAACAGCTTGGGAAACGGACTTGGGGGAGACGATTGACGGGGATGTTTGGTCCAAGTGGTCAGCCGGGGTGCACAGGGGAATTTTGAACACCTCCCTTGTGGAGGCCGGTTATAAAGTACTGTCGCGTTGGTATCTGGTTCCAGCGCGGATAGCCAAAATACACCCAGAGGCTTCGCCCTTCTGCTTCAGAGGGTGCGGTCAAGAGGGAACAATGTTCCACATATGGTGGTCCTGTCCAAAAGTTAATAGATTCTGGATAAGAATTTTTAATTTTGTGTATTCGGTGACCGGAGTGAATATACCTAAAAATGTTAAAACAGCGCTATTTTCTGACCTCTCAAGTAACCTGTCTAAACACCTCAGATCCCTCATTTCTTACATTTTTTTGGCAGCTAGGATTGCCATAGCGCGTGCATGGAAAACTCCTCAAATAAACCTGGCGCTTGTCAAAAATAAAATTTCCTGGATCATGATTAATGAAAAATTGACTAGTATTCTCCGAGACCAACAAAACCGATTTGAAAAGACATGGAATCCCTGGGTTCAATATCTTCAGTCACCGTGAGGGGGGGGGGGGGTTAGTGGGCTGGAGCGTGGGGATCGTCTATACACTCTCTCTTTTTCCCCCTTTTACTCCCTTTTTCTTTTCCCTTCTTCTTACGCTCTACTTTTTTTCTTTTCTTTTCTCCTTTGTTTCTTTTTTTCTTTTACTCTATCTTTTACGAAAAAGGGCCACTTTGCTCCCATAGTTTAGATTTCAAATGTGTAAAAGTGGACTTTATGGAGCGTGTACAACAGCAAGCATTCACTATTACATGATTACTACAACTCAGATCTGGCTTACTGATCTCCAACTCACGACAATTTTCTATGGTAAGCCACAAAGGCTTTTGTTAATATTTTCTGATATTCAATGAATAGTCCTGGCGGGTGAAGGTTGGTTGTTCTATAATTTGCCAGTTTGTTGATGTGTGTTATAATATGAATACTTATGGCTTCTCTCGTACGGATCTGAGATTCACAACTGTACTATGAAAGTGAACTAAATATGTATAGAAGTGAACCCTTGTTATTGATGAAAAAAATATAACTTCAATAAAAATTATTGGAAGAAAATCCATACCAGACCTAAGGGCCTGGTATGCTCTCGGAGGGGGAACCCACGCAAATTTTTTTTAATAAATTTGGCATGGAGTTCCCTCTCGAGAGCTGATAATTCTGTGAGAGTCGCTTCCATATAGACGGAGATCGGACTTGGAGGCGACCTCCATTGAAATAAATGGGTACCGGTCGCCTACAAGTCGGATACAAGTAGTACAGGAACCTTTTCTGAAGTCGGAGCGACTTCAGTAGTGTACATTAAGACGGCTCCATTCACTTACATAGATTTTTACATGTAGCGCGACTTAAGGCGACTAGGGGCGACCTGAAGTCGGATCTGAGTCGCCCCTGTGTGAACTGGCTCTTAGCCCTTGTACACACGGTCGGACATTCCGACAACCAAATCCGTCGGCTTTTGTCCGACGGATTTTGTCCGAAACTGTTGCATACACACGGTCGGACAAAGTTGTCGGAAGCCACCGCAGAGACCACTTTTATCCTAAAGAGAAATGCACGCTGTGCCCGGAAATACTGGGATTATGGCAACTAGCTGCTGCCATAACCCCCGGTATTTAGCATGAAAGTGCTGACGTACGGGTATGGCGATTTGTGTGAAGTGGTTAAATGCTGCTTGTAGCTGCGCATGCGCTATTGAGATCGTTCAATATCGACAGAACACCATTGCAAAGCAAGGGTATGGGACACATACCGGATGATTGTATGTCCCATGCGCATGAGGCCTATCCCGGGGACGTCTAGCTGCTAGGCTGTCTGAGGCCTATCCAGAAGCAGGAGAACAGCAAAAAGTACAAAATATTGTTTTTTTTTTTGTTTTTGTTTTTTAAATTGTCGCTCTTTTTTTGTTTATAGCACAAAAAAAATTAAAAAAAAGCAGAGGAGATCAAATAAAATACCACCAAAAGGAAGCTCTATTTGTGGGAGGGGGGGGGGGGACGACGTCAATTTTGTTTGGGTGCAACGTCGCACGTCCACGCAGTTTTCAGTTAAAGCGACGCAGCGCCGAATCGCGAAAAATAAATAAATGGCCCGGTGTCATTCTGCAGTCAAATCTTCCCGGGGCTGAAGTGGTTAATAGGATATAGATTTTATATATATATATATATATATATATATATATATATATATATATATATATATATATATATATAGAGAGAGAGAGAGAGAGAGAGAGAGAGAGAGAGAAATATATATATATATATATATATATATATATATATATCTTCCGGGGCTGAAGTGGTTAATAGGATATAGATTTTATCTATAAATATATATATATATATATATATATATATATATATATATATATATAGAGAGAGAGAGAGAGAAAATATATATATATATATATATATATATATATATATATATATATATATATATATATATATATATATATATATATATATATATATATATATATATATATATATATAACTGATATAGTCCTTCTAAATATCTTCAATTTTTCCCATCCTCACCTTGGGGTCACGGGGTCACCCCTTATATCTTCTATGCTAATCCCTGCGGAAACAAGGTGATATTACACCGCTTATTAAACAAATAAATACCTTAAACACCACGACTTCTTTTTATACTTCTTTTTTTTTTTTTTTTTTATAGATACACACATGCGTTTAGCAAGGTGACCTAGTCCTAGTTGCAATTAAATTTTAGCACATCATTTTATTATTTCCTAATGAGCAGTGCACACAGTATTAGCTGTTGATACCCTGTGGAGTTGTAACTATATATAGCTCCCACTAAAGCAGGAAAAAGGTTTATTAAAGAATTTCAGCTCCGAATAGTTTCTCTCTTTTGTCCGTGATTAACATTAACAATTAACCGCGCTCGGTGCTGAGACATGATATTGTGCCCCATAAAAAAACGAAAGTGCGCGGGGATGAAAGTGCGAGGTTTTATTTACTGCGTCCCGTCTCTCTCCGCTTTCATCTTTTTTTCAATATCCTTCTTTTTATTTTTATCATTATTTTTTTTTTTTTTTTTATTTTTTTTTTTATGAGACATTATAACCATAAAGGTTATGGTGAGTTGGGAACTAAAGAAATCCAAAAGTCGTCCAACTCAATCATGCGTAGCGTAGTAAAGTCTTCTTAGAACAAAAGGTAAGTCGCGTGTCTCGTTCCATCCCATATCCCCCGAAAAAAGAAGAGAATTATTTCTCATCTCAGGACAATACGATGGAGCCTTCGCATATCTTTGCTGCTTTATGTCCCAACAGCCAGCTGCCCCATCCAGACCCCTTGGCGTACGGGGCTAATATTTTGTATTTGTTTTTTCCTCAAGCCCGCGGTGCAAAAAGCCTACAAAAAAAAAAGAGAGAAAAAAGCGCATTTGTGAAAACTTCCACAAAAATGTGCACTAATGCCGCGCACACGCGACCTGGAATTTCCGGCAGACTAGGTCTGACGGTGTTCCCGATGGACTTTCGGCAGACTTTTCGAGGGACTAGGTCTGACAGAGTTTCAACGAAGTTCTGACAGAGTTCTGACGGACTTTCCGAATGAACGGACTTGGCCACACACAATCACACCAAAGTCCGACGGATTCGAACGTGATGACGTACGACCGGACTAGAATAAGGAAGTTCATAGCCAGTAGCCAATAGCTGCCCTAGCGTCGGTTTTTGTCCGTTGGACTAGCACACAGGCGAATGGATTTCTCCATAGGAACTGGGTACGGCGGAAAAATTTGAAACATGTTCTATTTCTAAAGTCCGTCTGATTTTTAGACAGCAAAGGTCCGATGAAGCCCCACACACGATTGTATTGTCCGGCAGATTTGTTCCTTTGCCATCGAAAAGTCCAGTCGTGTGTACACGGCATTAGGGTATGTCATGTGGCCCCCTTCTGAAGTGGAAGAACCCCTCCTTGACCCCCCGGGGGGGGGGGTGCAAGACTCAGTGGCGGCTGGTGAGTTGGGGTTGCCACCTTTTCTGCAGGCCAATCCCGAACATTCTCGTACCCATAAAATATGCTCACAATGCTGAGCCACAAGTACGTCTCTCACAGACATGTATAAACCTCAGAACAATAATTAAAATAAATAAATAAATAAATAAAACTCTTCCAATACATATGATTTGTGGACTGAATACAAAAAAAACTGATTCCTCTATCCACACAAATTAGATGGATGGAGGAATTTCCTCCCTCCTTAGGGGGAGGGGGCCATTTTTTATTAGTGCTCTGTGTGGCGAATCAACAGATCGCCCGACTCTGTGGAGGGGCACAGATCCCGCTGACTGAGGGGGGTAGTAGTGTGTTCCTCCTGCCCCTGGACAGTTATCCACAGTTCGGTGTCAATAAATCAGACTGCATGAAACCCGGACACATGGTCCAAAACCAGGATGAATCCTGGACAGGTGGCAACCCTTTGTTTGGGGGTGGCGGCAAACAGACAACACCACTCGGTGGCGCGGCACTGAGACAGCACACCCCCCCCCCCCCCCCGGCTGGGTGGTGCGGCATGGACAGCATCCAACCCCTCCTTGCGGGAGGTCAGGCACTTACCCGCTCGTGTGGCTGGGCTGTGGTGTCCTCTCCTCCTCTACTGCGGTGGCTTTGGTGCCAGCTCCTCATGCTTCCTCCGCAGTGTGTGTGTCTTCTCTTCCGCCAAAGCGCTAGGCATCCAATAGCCTGATGCTTTGGACATTCAGGAAACAGGTTTCATGACCTGCCTCCTGATTGGCGGGGAGGAAATTTAGTGGTGAAAATAGAGAAAATTAATTTGCTATGGTCACGCAACTTGGGTGGGCTCGGAGCCCAATGCCCTGCGCTCCGAGGCCACCCTTTTTTGAAGCCTATTAGAGCCTCTGGCTCTAATCAGGTGCTTCAAAAAAGCACACCCCCCCAATGTAATCCATGGTCTCTGATATGTAGATCAGGGGGCCGGACGCATGGATAGGGGAGGCGGTGCCCGTTCGCTCTTTATGGACGGGCCGCCACTGGCAAGACTCCTGATGGGGGTAAGGTATAAAATGATCATAGGTAAGCACCACACACCACATAGCTCTCAGTGCCTAAAGCAATATTAGAGTCTTGATTTTTTTGGTTTAAAAATAACAAGCATGTTATACTTGCCCTCTCTGAGTAATGGTTTTGCACAGAGCAGCCCAGATCCTCCTCTTCTCAGGTTCCTTGCCGGCGCTCCTGGCTCCTCCCTCCTGCCCCCACAGCAAGCAGCTTCCTATTGGGGCACCCATGTGTCCATTCAGACACGGAGCTGCGGCTCGGCCCCACCCCCTCTCTCTCCTCATTGGCTCACTGACTTTGATTGACAGCCAATGGAGCGGGGGCGGCTGGCTCAGGTTCTCTGCGGCTTGCAGAGGGGCTGAGCCGGGTACCGGTCCAGGCATGTGGGCGGATCCTGACTTCTTGCACAAGCCTGGCAATAGGACATCAACCAACAGCGGGCTGGCTATAGCCCACTGTCTGCTGAAAATGAGTCACAGAAGTGCAGAACAAACTGCACTCCTGTGATCCATAGGAGAAGTACAGCCAAATAAGCGTTGGCTGTACACTTTAACCACTTGCAGCCCCCGCCCACCATCAAATGACGCTGTCCCCGAACGGCCGCTCCCATATACCCTCGAGGGTGCGCAATATGGGGATTCTGCAACGCTGCTTTTTAACCATGTGATCGGCTGTGTCCAATCACAGAGTGCCCACCAGTGCCAGCAACCAGTGCCCACCAGTGCCTACCAGTGCCCGCAATTGGTGCCCACCAGTGCCACAATCAGTGCCCATTAGTGATACCAGTCAGTGCTAGCTTTCAGCGCCCATCAGGGCCGCCTATCAGTAAAGACCATCAGTAAAGACCATCAATGTCCATCGGTGCCACCCATCAATGGCCAGTGCCCATTAGTACCACCCAGTGCGCATCAGTGCCATCTATTCCTGCCGCCTATCAGGGCACACCAGTTCCGGCTATCAGTTCCACCTATCAGTGCCCCCATCAGTGGCCCTATCAGTGCTTATCAGTGCCACCTATCAGTGCAAATAATTGCAGAATATTAGTGGCTCCTCATCAGTGCCACTTCATCAGTGCCCACTAGTGCCACCCATCAGTGCTTATCAGTACCACCTAACAGTGCCCATACAGTAATTGCAGAATATTAGTGACTCCTCATCAGTGCCAGCTCATCAGTGCACACCAATGCAGTCTATCAGTGCCCATAAGTGCCCATCAGTGCCGCCTCATCAGCGCATATCAATGAAGGAGAAAAATGACTTATTTTCAAAAATTTATTGACAGAAACTAAGAAAAACTTTTTATTTTCACATTTTTCAGGCTTTTTTTTGTAAAAAAAGAAAAAACCAAGCAGTGATTAAATATCACCAAAGTAAAGTTCTATTTGTGTGAAGAAAATTATAAAAATGTCACATGGGTACAGTGTAGCATGACGGTGTAATTGTCATTCAAACGGTAACTCTGAAAGCTAAAGTCCTTCAATGACTAAGCCTTGGAGCGGGGCAAAACGCGTCAGATGCGGGTCCTATGAAGAGGAGGCGGAGCTGAGGTCACTTTTCATCTCTCAAGCACTGAGAGCTATTTGGTGTGCAGGGTTTATCTGGGATAATTTTACTGCACCGGATTAGAAGTCGCGCCTACTCCCTCTGCATGTGGGCTCATCAGAGCCATATTATGGGCACTTGTAGTGGCACAAGGCATATACTAGACCAGTGATGGTGAATCTTGGCACCCCTGATGTTTTGGAACTACATTTCCCAATGACACGCAACTACACTGCAGAGTGCATGAGCATCATGGGAAATGTAGTTCCAAAACATCCGGGGTGCCGAGGTTCACCATCACTGGTCTAGGGGGTAAAGTGTACTCAGACCCAGCAAGCCAAAAGTCCCGGATGACCCCCACTCCTCAAGATCAGAGGAAGCCAACCAATGGGAACTAGGCCTCTCTTCGTGAGAGCCCCCCCCAATGCAAGGGAGGAAGGAACCTAAGAGCCACACATCATCCTCCTACACTTCAGGGTAGGCCCTGAAGAACCACATCCAGTGGCGGCCCATGAATTATAGGGGGTGTCTCCTGCCACACCCTCTCTCCTGCCACTCCCTCTAGCACCAATAGATAGATAGATTCATGCAATGCAAGAATCAATCTATGACTGCCACTGAGACCCCCTATTCAGGTGTCCGGTCCCTTTTTTTGGGCGCAGGGCATCTGAATTACAGCGGCCGGGGGTGGTTTTGAAGCACCTAATTAGAGCCATAGCCTCTAATAGGCGTCAAAAAAGGTGCCCAGCATGGCGCTCGCAGGTCACTCAGCTGTGTTAGGAAAGCGAATAGCCAATCAGGTGCTCGGGTCTGTTACCTGTCACCTGATTGGCTAAAACGACAAGCGCCGCTATTGGACGCCTATCAGGAGGAGAGGACGGGAGATGAGACGCATGGAGGACCCCGCTTGTCGCCGTCACCTGCTGCCCCACCAAGACAGGGTAAGTGTCGGGCAGACGGCGAGCAGGCGGGGGTCACACTGGCAAGGTCACACTGGCAAGGGCACACTGGCAGCATTTCATGGGCACACTGGCAACAGATGATGGGCACACTGGCAGTGTTTGATGGGCACAGTGGCAGCATTTGATGGCACAGTGGCAGAATTTAATGGGCACACTGGCAGCATTTAATGGACACACTGGCAGCATTTGATGGGCACAATGGCAGAGTTTGGCACAGTGGCAATAGAGATCGCCGCGATGCATGCCCCCACAAGCGCGCGGCGGCTGTAATCCTGCAGGACGACATATGATGCCCAGTCAGGAAAACTGAACCACCGTCCGGTCGTCATTCTGCTATAGGCCAGGCGGGAAGTGGTTAAAAAAAACAAAAACAAATCCCATTGAAATCCATGCATCTGGCGTCCTGCATGTAGATTAGGGGCCAGGCGCATAAATTAGTGTGGCGGCGCCCCTTATGGATGGGCTGCCACTGGCCTATTGTCTTGGTGATCTTAAAGGGGTTAATCCTATGGATTAAGGTGAAAAAACTTCTGTCAGTCACCACCCCCCCCCCCCTGCTTTACTTACCTGAGCCCCATAATTCCCACGCCGGAGACGCGGCTTCCCTCTCTGCACAAGGTCCCGGCTCCGGATTGGATAGATTGATAGCAGTGCAGCCATCATTGGCCCTCGCTGCTGTCAATCAAATCCAATGACGTGGGCGCCGGGGGGGGTGTATGGCGGCTCCCGAGTCTGGCATTCGTGTCTATGGATACCAAATGCTAAACTCGGGAGTGTGCCTGCAACGTAACCGCCCCCACGGAGAGGGGTTCTCGTAGGGGGTTATCTGAAGTGGGGAGGAGCCGCCGGGGGGGGGGGGGGGCGACGAGGTTCGGGGGCCACTCTTTGCAAAAACGAGCTGCACAGTGGAGGTAAGTATGACATGTTTGTTATTTAAAAAAAAAAAAAAAAAAAAAAATCGAGCCTTTGCAATCACCTTAATACTGCACTTAGTCTGGCGCCCCCTTGTGTTTCCCTTTTGTATTTCCATGGGGTGCTGCTGCCTTTACTGCTATTGAGGCATCTTCATACGGAACTGACATTTTTATGGGACTTTTAGTGTATTTTATTTATTAGATATATTACTTTAGAGTCTCTCGTATTTCTCCAGCTGTATAATTCTCAAAGAAAGGAATCGTTTTCTTATCTACTTTTTATGAATTACAATGTCATTGATATCAGTCGTTTCTAACAACTAACACATGAAGAAGAGAAAAGAGGTATTGCCGCACTCACCAGATTATAATTATAACAAGCTGCAATCCCTACAAAACATAGTATCAGAAAATTACGGCATAGCAACCCACCACTTATATATAAAAAGAAAAAAAGAAAACGACGGATCTGTTATTGGAGGTGGGTTGCTATGTGATTATTCTTTGATACAATGTATTTTAAGGTTTGGAGTTTGTTATAATTAAAATCGGGTGAGTGCAGCAATACCTCTTTTCTTTATTAGTGTTGGCTGATATATCATTTTGAAGGATGCAACACACATGTGGGCAGAATAAGAAAAATATAAAAGATTAAAATTTTTTTTTTTTTTGGTGGCTTTATCCACATGTAAGAGAATTTTCCAAAGATGAGGAGAAGAGGCGGAGTTTAATATTTATTCTGTCGATTGATCAGTAGTGTATAACAATAATTGATAGCTCGGAAATATTTGTCCAATGCCACTGTGAGTCAACGCACGCATATCCAACATGTAAACTATAAAAAGGTTTTGATGGCACCATGAGTGCTTAATCTGGGAGATTTACCCCCCCCCCACCCACCCCCTCATGACCAGGCCATTTTTTGTGATGCGGCACTATGTTACTTTAACTGACAATTGTGCGGTCGTTACATAGTTAGTCAGGTTGAAAAAAGACACAAGTCCATCTAGTTCAACCATAAAAATATAAAAATCATACAATCCCACTTTACCCAATCCCATTCGTTGTGAGAAGTTGTACCCAAATAAAAATGTGTGTCCTTTTTTTCCCCACAAAATAGAGTTTTCTTTTGGTGGTATTGTTTTTTGTTTTTTTTGTTTTTTGTGCTATAAACAAAAAAAAAAAACAGACAATTTTGAAAAAAAAAATAAAATAATAATAATAATGTTTTTTTCTTTCTGCTATAAAACATCCAATAAAAAAAATGAAAATGTAAAAAAGATCTAAATTCTTAATTAATTTAGGACATGTATTTTGCTACATATTTTTCATAAAAAAATCCCAATAAGCTTATATTGCAGGGGCAGCTGGGGCTAAACTCTTGTGTGTGTGCCCCCCCCACACTCAGCCCCTCTATGGTGACGGTTCCCCCAAACTCAGCCCCTCTATGGTGACGGTTCCCCCAAACTCAGCCCCTCTATGGTGACGGTTCCCCCAAACTCAGCCCCTCTATGGTGACAGTTCCCCCATACTCAGCCCCACCACAGTGACAGTCCTCCCACACTCAGCTTCTCTATGGTGACAGTGCCCCCCACACTCAGCCCCTCTATGGTGACGGTTCCCCCACACTCAGCTTCTCTATGGTGACTGTTCCCCCCACACTCAGCCCCTCCATGCGGATGGTCCCCCCACACTCAGCTTCTCTATGGTGACAGTGCCCTCACACTCAGCCCCTCCAAGGTGGCGGTTCCCCCACACTTAGCCCCTCCAAAGTGGCGGTTCCCCCTACACTCAGCCCCTCCAAGGTGGCGGTTCCCCCTACACTCAGCCCCTCCAAGGTGGCGGTTCCCCCTACACTCAGCCCCTCCAAAGTGGCGGTTCCCCCTACACTCAGCCCCTCCAAGGTGGCAGTTCCCCTACACTCAGCCCCTCCAAAGTGGCGGTTCCCCCTACACTCAGCCCCTCCAAGGTGGCAGTTCCCCCTACACTCAGCCTCTCCAAAGTGGCGGTTCCCCCTACACTCAGCCCCTCCAAGGTGGCGGTTCCCCCTACACTCAGCCCCTCCAAGGTGGCGGTTCCCCCTACACTCAGCCCCTCCAAGGTGGCGGTTCCCCCTACACTCAGCCCCTCCAAAGTGGCGGTTCCCCCTACACTCAGCCCCTCCAAGGTGGCAGTTCCCCCTACACTCAGCCCCTCCAAGGTGGCGGTTCCCCCTACACTCAGCCCCTCCAAGGTGGCGGTTCACCCTACACTCAGCCCCTCCAAAGTGTCGGTTCCCCCTACACTCAGCCCCTCCAAGGTGGCAGTTCCCCCTACACTCAGCCCCTCCAAAGTGGCGGTTCCCCCTACACTCAGCCCCTCCAAGGTGGCGGTTCCCCCTACACTAAGCCCCTCCAAGGTGGCAGTTCCCCCTACACTCAGCCCCTCCAAAGTGGCGGTTCCCCCCACACTCAGCCCCTCCAAAGTGGCGGTTCCCCCCACACTCAACCCCTCCAAGGTGGCGGTTCCCCCCACACTCAGCCCCTCCAAGGTGGTGGTTCCCCCTACACTAAGCCCCTCCAAGGTGGCAGTTCCCCCTACACTAAGCCCCTCCAAGGTGGCAGTTCCCCCTACACTAAGCCCCTCCAAGGTGGCAGTTCCCCCTACACTAAGCCCCTCCAAGGTGGCAGTTCCCCCTACACTCAGCCCCACTTAAACATTGATCAGACAGGAGATGGAGAGATACAAAGTAACATTGTTTCATTGTTTATAAATATTTATCAGACTGGAGATAGAGAGATGTAATTATTTTTAAAAAGTATACATAAATAATCTAGAATATTATATATATATATATATATATATATATATATATATATATATATATATATATATATATATATATATATATATATTTCTGCAGAGCTCTCCCAGCAAAGCGTAACATTCCCCTTTGTTTTCCTAAGAATAAACTGATTCCCTTTGAAGAGACTCCAGAAATGTCACCGCTAAAGATATAACACAGATACGGCATGTTCCTGTCCAAAGCAAATGACACAAATAAAAAGATTAAATCTTTTCTAATCTTTTCCTCCGCTAAACTTTCTTCTTTCTTTCCCCCGGCTGGCTCTATCTGCTTCCCGTCCCGACCTACCTGACAGGTAGCTCAGAATCTGTAAATTTCAATTTATCATGTATTCCCATTCCGGGCAGCTCTTGATCAGCTTCCAGCTGTCAGTCCGAATTGTTTTTCTCACCTCCCATTCCGGCGATACGTGCGGCGGAGGGCTTTGTGGAAGAACACGGTGCGCGGCAGCGAGCCGGAGAGTGTACGTTCGTGATGCGGGGACGGGGGCGGGGGGGTGGACTCGTCATAGGAAGACTGTACATTGATTTCTTTTTTTTTACCTATTTACCGTTTTTATAGGGAACGGAGGGGCCACAGTCTTGAAGATTGAGGGGCCACAGTCTCCAAGCAGGTCCTAACCCTAATGCCCGTTTTTATAGGGAACGGAGGGGCCACAGTCTTGAAGATTGAGGGGCCACAGTCTCCAAGCAGGTCCTAACCCTAATGCCCGTTTTTATAGGGAACGGAGGGGCCACAGTCTTGAAGATTAAGGGGGCCACAGTCTCCAAGCAGGTCCTAACCCTAATGCCCGTTTTTATAGGGAACGGAGGGGCCACAGTCTTGAAGATTGAGGGGCCACAGTCTCCAAGCAGGTCCTAACCCTAATGCCCGTTTTTATGGGGAACGGAGGGGCCACAGTCTTGAAGATTGAGGGGCCACAGTCTCCAAGCAGGTCCTAACCCTAATGCCCGTTTTTATAGGGAACGGAGGGGCCACAGTCTTGAAGATTGAGGGGCCACAGTCTCCAAGCAGGTCCTAACCCTAATGCCCGTTTTTATAGGGAACGGAGGGGCCACAGTCTTGAAGATTGAGGGGCCACAGTCTCCAAGCAGGTCCTAACACTAATGCCCGTTTTTATAGGGAACGGAGGGGCCACAATCTTGAAGATTGAGGGGGCCACAGTCTCCAAGCAGGGCCTGACCCTAATGCCGCGTACGCACGATTGAACTCTCCGGCAGAAAAAGTCAGACAGAATCTTTTCATCGGATATTCCAATCGTGTGTGGGGCCTCATTGGATTTTTTATTTTTTTTTATATCCCCAAAAATTCTAGAGATAGAACATGTTTTAAATATGTCCGACGGAACCAATTCCTATCGGGGAAAACCGCTCTTCTGTGTGCTGGTTCCGACGGAACCAAATGCGACGCAAGGGCAGCTATTGGCTACTGGCTATTGAACTTCCTTTTCTAGTCCCGTCATACGTGCTGTACGTCACCACATTCTAGACCAGGGGGTCTCCAAACTGCGGCCCGAGGGCCAGATGTGGCCCTTTGCTAGCCTTTATGCGGCCCTTTGGGCACTATTCCTCCCACAGGGGGACACTATTTCTTCCACCGATACCAATAACGGGATACGTTTCCTTTTATTAATAGGGGCACTACTATTCCTCCTACTGACCACCAACCTATTTATTCTCATTGATGCTGGGTTCAGGACATTTTCTGCCCACCAATCAGGCCCTTCCTAGAGTCTGAAGGACAATAAACTGGCCCTTGGTTTGAAAAGTTTGGAGACCCCCGTTCTAGACGATCGGACTTTGGTGTGACCGCGTGTAGGCAAGACCGTTTCAGCGGAACTCCAACGGAAAAAAAACGTCGGAGTTTATTCTGACGGAAAAAAACGGTCGTGTGTACTAAGGCTCCATTCACATCTACAATATGTGCTCCATAAGTTTACACACCCTGGCAGGATTTATGATTTCTTGGCCATTTTTCAGAGAATATGAACGATAACACAAAAACTCTTCTTTCACCCATGGTTAGTGTTTTGGTTGAAGCCATTTATTATCTATCAACTGTGTTCACTCTTTTTAACCACTTCAATACCGGGCACTTAAACCCCCCTCCTGCCCAGACCAATTTTCAGCTTTCAGCGCTGTCGCAATTTGAATGACAATTGCGCGGTCGTGCTACACTGTACCCAAATGAAATTTTTATCATTTTTTTCCCACAAATAGAGCTTTCTTTTGGTGGTATTTGATCACCTCTACGGTTTATATTGTTTGCGCTACAAATAAAAAAATACAGAAAATTTTGAAAAAAAATGTTTTTCTTTGTTTCAGTTTCAAAACTTTGTAAATAAGTACGTTTTCTCCTTCACTGATGGGCACTGATGGGGCTACACTGATGGGCACTGATAAGGCGGCACTGATGGGCACCAATGATGTGGCACCAATGAAGTGGCACTGATGAGGTGGCATCGATAGACACTGATATGTGGCACTGATAGGTGGCACTGATTGGCACTGATAGGCGGCACTGATGGGTGGCACTGATGGGCGACACGGATGGGCACTGATAGCTGGCACAAATTGGCACTGATAGCTGGCACGAATTGGCATGGATGGGCGGCACAGATGGGCATGGATAGGCGGCACAGATGGGCATGGATGGGCACTGATAGGTGGCACGGATGGGCACTGTTAGGCGGCACAGGTGGGCACTGATAGGTGGCATTGTATTATGTTATACTGTACTAATGGATGCCAATCAGTGCCAAACAATAATGCATGCCAATCAGTGATGCCCATTGTGGGCACTGATTGGCATCCATTATGGGCACTTATTGGCATCCATTGTGGGCACTGACTGGCATCCCTGGTGGTCTAGGGAGGATTGCCTTTTGCTGGGCATCCCTGGTGGTCTGGTGGCATCCCTGGCGGTCCAGTGTGGGCATCTTTGGGGGGGCTGTGCTGATAATCGATCAGCACAGACCCCCCTGTCAGAGGAGCAGCCGATCGTCTCTCCTCTACTCATATCTGACAGACGCGAGTGAGGAAAAGCCGATCACCGGCTCTTCCTATTTACACTGTGATCAGCCGTGATTGGACACGGCTCATCACGTGGTAAAGATTCGTCAGAGACTCTTTACCGATATCGTAGTTGCCGGGTGTCAGACTGACACCCCGCAACAACGATCGCCGCGATGCGCGCCCCCGGGGGCGCGCAGCGGCTCGAAATCCTGATCACGTCATATGACGTCGGATCAGGATTATGCAACCACTTTGCCACCGTCAATTGCCTATAGGGCGGGCGGCAAGTGGTTAAATCATAATAACAGAAACTACTCAAATGACCCTGATCAAAAGTTGACATACCCTGATGATTTTGGCCTGATAACAGTTGACACAAAGGGGTTTTGAATGGCTATTGAAGGTAACCATCCTTACCTGTGATCTGTTTGCTTGTAATTAGTATGTGTTTATAAAAGGTGAATGAGTTTCTGGACTCCTGACAGACCCTTGCATCTTTCATCCAGTGCTGCACTGATGTTTCTGGATTCTGAGACATGAGGGGAAAGCAAAAGAATTGTCAAAGGATCTGCGGGGAAAAGGCAGTTGAATTGTATAAAACAGGACAGGGATATAAAAAGATACCCAAGGAATTGAGAATGCCAATCAGCAGTGTTCAAACTCTAATCAAGAAGTGGGAAATGAGGGGTTCTGTTGAAACCAAACCACGGTCAGGTAGACTAACTAAAATTTCAGCCACAACTGCCAGGAAAATTTTTTCGGGATGAAAAGAAAACCCCACAAATAACTTCAGGTGAAATACAGGACTCTCTGAAAACATGTGGTGTGGCTGTTTCAATAAGGAGGCACTTGAAGAAAGACGGGCTGCATGGTCGAGTCGCCAGAAGAAAATCATTACTACACAAATGCCACAAAGTATCCGGCTTACAATACGCCAAACAGCACAGAGACAAGCCTCAAACCTTCCCGCACAAAGTCATTTGGAGTGATGAGACCAAAATGGAGCTTTTTGGCCACAACCATAAACGCTACATTTGGAGAGGAGTCAACAAGGCCTATGATGAAAGGTCCACCATCCCTACTGTGAAACACGGAGGTGGGTCGCTGATGTTTTGGGGATGTGTGAGCTACAAAGCCACGGGAAATTTGGTCAAAATTGATGGCAAGATGAATGCAGTATGTTATCAAAAAATACCGGAGGAGCATTTGCATTCATCAACCCGGAAGCTGCGCATGGGACGTACTTGGACATCCCAACATGACAACAATCCAAAACACAAGGCCAAGTCCACCTGTCATTTTCAGCAGATAGTGGGGCACTTTTAACCCAAAAAAAGGGTTAAAAACTCCCATTTTGCAGCACTTTCAAAGCCATGTCCACTTATTCCAATGGGCAGGGTGTTTGGGGATAGCTAAATACAGCACTCCCAACCTGCTCCAAAGATGCTGCTTGCAGGAATTTTCAAAAAACTTTCCACAAGCGCACCGCCCACAGTGCGAAAAGACTGAAATGAGTGGGAGGCGGTTTTTAGGGGCTTAGCAGAGGCTATATCCAGCAAAAAAAACTGCCCCGGTGAGAAAGGGATCTAAAGCCCCAGAAGTGTCCATCAGTGACACAAATCAGTGCCCATTAGTGATGCCTTTCAGTGCTGCCTTTCAGTGCCTGCTCATCAATGCCCATCAGTGCCGCCCATCAGTGCCCACGGGTGCCACCTATCAGCGTCCATCAGTGCGGCATATTAGTGCCTCCTCATCAGTGCACATCAGTGCCAATCAGTGCTACACATCAATGTCAATAAGTTCCACCTCATCAGTGCCACCGATCAGTGCTCATCAGTGCTGCATATCAATGCCACCAATCAGTGCCCATCAGTGCAGCATATTAGTGCCCCCCCATCAATGACACCTATCAGTGCTCATCAGTGCTGCATATCAATGCCACCAATCAATGCCCATCAGTGCAGCATATTAGTGCCCTCCCATCAATGCCACCTATCAGTGCCAATAAGTGCCGCCTCATAGGTGCCACCGATCAGTGCTCATCAGGGCTGCATATCAGTGCCACTTATCAGTGCCCATTGGTGCTGCATATCAGTGCCAATAAGTGTTGTCTCATCAGTGCCCCCAGTGTCCATCAGTGCAGAATATTAGTGCATCCTCGTCAGTGCACATCAGTGCTGCATATAAGTGTCAATAAGTGCCACCTATCAGTGCTCATCAGTGCTGCATCTCAGGGCCACCAATCAGTGCCCATCACTGCAGCATATTAGTGCCTCCCCATCAATGCCACCTATCAGTGCCCATCAGTGCTGCATATCAGTGCCAATAAGTGCCACCTCATCAGTGCCACCGATCAGTGCTCATCAGTGCTACATATCAGTGTCACCTATCAGTTCCCATCGGTGCTGCATATCAGTGCCAATAAGTGTCGTCTCATAAGTGCCACCAATCAGCGTCCATTAGTGCAGCATATTAGTGCTTCCCCATCGATGCACATCAGTGCCATCTATCAATGCCAATCAGTGCTGCATATCGGTGTCAATAAGTGCCACCTATCAGTGCCCAACAGTGCGACATATTAGTGCCTCCTCATTAGTGCCACCTAATAAGTGCGCATCAGTGAAGGAGAAAAATGACTTATTTACAAATAAATAACAATTTACAAAAAAAAAAAAAAACAGTGTGAAGAAAATTATTAAAAATGAATTTGAGTACAGTGTTGTATGACCGCGCCATTGTCATTCAAAGCTGAAAATTGGCCTGGGCAGGAAGGGGGTGAAATAGTTAAACTATTGAACCAAAAAAAAGCACAGTTTCACATTTAAAAGAATCCCAGACCCTTTCCAAAAACGCAAAGGCACAAAAAATGCATTGGTGTGAATGTGTTTCAAAATCAAAAGGCATGCAAAAACAAGTAAAGTCTGGCAGGTGCCATAAAAATAAAAAAAGAATGGTCTACTTAAAGCAATGCATGTAAAATGCACAATCCCGTGCTTTTAATGCAAGTTTGTTGATATATTGCATTTGCCCACTAGGTGGTGCTAAGTATCATAGGAATCGTCTATGATGCTTAGAGCCATCTAGTGGCCAGATGTGGCATTTTCCATTTTGAAACAATGAAAAGCATTTAGCCAGCACAATTAAAGTAGTTGTAAAGGCAGAAGGTGCATTCTGTGCATTAGGATCAAATACCTTCCGTGTGCAGCAGCCCCCCTAATACTTACCCGAGCCCCATTTTGATTCAGTGATGTTGGCTATACAGACTCGACTATCCAGGACTCTCCTCCTCATTGGCTGAAACAGCAGTGCGGCACCACTGGCTCCCGCTGCTGTCAATCAAAGTCAGTGAGCCGATGAGGAGAGAGAGAGGGGAGGGGCCATGTCGTGGCTCTGTGTCTGAATGGACACACGGAGCTGCGGCTCGGCTCGGTGACCCCATTGCAAGCTGCTTGCTGTGGGGGCACTCAAACAGGAGGGAGGGCCAGAAGCTTCGAACAGGGACCCAAGAATATTAGGATGCTCTGTGAAAAACCACTGCACAGAGCAGGTAAGTTGCAGCACAATTTGGATCATTCCATGAGATGTGTGCAAAGAACTGCTGTTTTATAAATGTAGGAGAAAAGGACCCAGGATTCACATTATCATTTCAGAGCAGAAAAAGCTTTGTTTTTGGCTTTCTCTGGATGCTGTAAACCTGGATTGGGGCCTGGAGCTTGAAGGTTCTAAAGTGTCTTGGGTGCAATGAACCTTCTATCCCCTTACCAGGTATTACCGGATGCCTGCAGCCTGTGTGAGTACACAGGTGTGCAGTATCTTATATATTTAAGCCTGAGGATATCTCAGGACTCTCATTTTTGTGACAACTACCATAGACAGAAGGTCGCACCCAGGGGTCAGAGGAAACCGAGTCAGGAGTCAAGAGACAGGAGGTTTCAACCAGGAGGTCAGAGGTGCCCCAGCCAGAAGTCAAGGGACAGAAGGTCTCAACCTCGGGGTCATCAGAGTCCCAGCCAGAAGTCAAAAAACAGAAGGCCTCAACCAGGGGTTCAGAGATGCCCCAGCCAGGAGTCAACACAGAGGAGGCCTCAACCAAAGCTGCCCCAGCCAGGAGTCAAGCCATGACTAATGCATTCCAGATGTCCTTCCCATTAATACATTTACCATTCTATTTTACCATCTATTGACCTTTACCTTAAAATAAATAGTCGACACAGGAGTATTTGGAGTGTAACCGGCCATAGCAGCCTTTTATTAACCAATATCTTTTAACCAATATATAAAATTAACCTCATTAACATATGTACAATATTTTCCAACAGTAGTTATCTCCCAGTCAATTGGTCTTTGACGGCACCCGATTTGGTTACCTTTTCCTTACACATTTCCACCAATACACTGTGGGACCAACTTTACCATAACCGGCCTCCGGCCGTTTTATCAGCCCGGAGACAACCCCCTTCCCGCAGTGCAACCATTTCTGTTTGCCAGCCTACCCTTCCGCTGGGATACACCAAAAAGGGGGGTGGCACATACCACCTATGAGCCCCCCCCCCCCCCACCATTCCATCACATCAGTTCACTTGCCACCATCAAAGACCAAAAGACCCCCGCTGCCACACTACTATGACGACCCGTTCTCCCGAAAACCTGCAAGAGAAAAAACACAACAGAACACAGAAAACAACACAAAAAACCCTAACAACAGGGAGGGTGGGTGGGCAACTTCTCTCTCTCTGTTCTGGTCCCCTCTGTTCCCGTTCCTTAGCCACACCTCCTATTTATAGCAGCTCCTCCTCTACACCCAGCACCGCCCCCGTTTGCTTTCCTGAACTCTCTCTCCGCTCTGAGTTAACCCTTTCTCACTCCCTGTCACCTTAGTCATGCCCAGCCCTCCATTAGTCCCTGCTCTCCTATTCCGGGCTTCTCTGGAGGCCTCAACCAGGGGTCAGTGCCACCCCAGCCAGGTGTCAAGAGACAGGAGGTCTCAACCAGCAAGTCAGAGATGCCACAGCCAGGAGCCAAGAGACAGGAGGTCAGAGGTGGCCCAGCCAGGAGTCAAGCGGCAGGAGGTCTCAACCAGGAGGTCAGAGGTGCCACAGCCAGGAGTCAATAGAGAGGGGTTCTCAATCAGGGAGTCAGAGGTTCCCCAGTCAGGAGTCAAGAGACAGGATGTCAGAGGTGGCCCAGCCAGGAGTCAAGAGGCAGGAGGTCTCAACCAGGGGACAGTGCCGCCCCAGCCAGGTGTCAAGAGACAGGAGGTCTCAACCAGGAAGTTAGAGGTGCCCCAGCCAGGAGCCAAGAGACAGGAGGTCTCAAACCAGGGGTCAGAGGTGCCACAGTCCAGAGTCAATAGACAGGGGGTCTCAATCAGGGAGTGAGAGATTCCCCAGCCAGGAGTCAAGAGGCAGGAGGTCTCACCCAGGGGGTCAAAGGTGCCTCAGCCAGAAGTTGAGAGACAGAAAGTCTCAATTAGTGGGTCAGGGGTGCCCCAGCCAGAAGTCAATAGACAGGAGGTCTCACCCAGGGGGTCAGAAGTTCCCCAACCAGGAGTCAAAAGACAGGAGGTCTTAACCAGGAGGTCAGAGGTGCCCTAGCCAGGAGTCAAGAGACAGGACTTCTCAATCAAGGGGTTGCAGGTGCCCTAGACAGTAGTCAGGAGGTCTCAGCGCAGGTTGGCTCCTATTGGGGTGTCAGGAGAACCCCTATCCACAGGCCAGGAATGGGTGGTGCAGCAGAGGTCTGTGAGTAAAGGCTGAGTGAACCAAGAGAACCAGGAGAGCTGGACAATACAGTCTGAGGGACTGGTAACAAGAGCAGTGGGGCTGTCAACATGTTGATGGTGTAAACCCCTGAGTGGGCAAATGATTTCTATGTGAACTGTTCCATTCTGTTTAATAAAAGTGGGCTGCCATGCCCTAAAATGCAATTTGGACTGGTATAACTCATCGGAAAAACGCATCTGCCACATGCGTATAATCGCTCCAATACCACAGATGCTATAATGAAAACCTTTCAGAAATACAGCAATTGTAGGCCGTATACTGTATACGAAAAGAAGTAAAAAATAAAAGATTTTTGTAGTTTTTAAAGAATTTGATCATTATTTTGATGTTGGTCTAAACAGCTCACGAAAAAAAAAGACAGGATCTTACGTTTGAGTCCTAGAGAAATTTACACAGCGCCGTTTATAACGAAAAACGATTAAAGTGTTGTTAAGCCACGTCGCGCGGTCCCGTTGACGGGTGTGAAGTAGCGGGCGCACTAATTTGCAGTTTGTCTCAAGCAGTTTGTTAGAAAGTCAGGGTCACCTCTCCAGGGGCCTTCCCCCTCCCCCGTTCCATCTGTGGGATTCACATCATATTGTAGGCAATTACACCAGATGATCAGCCTAAACTGAAAACCCCCGAAGGACTTTTGTAACTTAATCCTGCATATCAACCTCCGCTCCGAGGGTCAGATCTACCGAGATTTACAGTGTATCGGCTTTCAGGTGAGCTGCGGTATTGAGCTCCAACACTGTCTCCTTCCTCATGTAGTGTTACGGCCTTATAATCTCTCGACAGACCTGATGAGAATTCAGATCTAAAAAAAAAAAAAGTAACACTACATTTTCTGTACGGGAAAAAAAATAATACTGGAGTGACAGCAGGGATGGCAAGAAAATATATATACACCCCAACTCAATGGAGCAAAGTAAATATAAAAGCATGTTAGGAGAGATACCTACCATGCCACCATACCCTCTTAACCTTCTCAGATGGACATCTTTTAGCCAGTAACGGCCGGTGCTCAATTTTCTTGGGGGGGGGGGGGCAGCCCTCACCCAGCCAGCCACCCTTACCGCCCCCCCTCAGCTAGGCAAACAGCTCCCCACCCACCCCCTGTCACTCGACCGATCACCACCTCCCGTCGGTTGATTGATCGCCGCTTCGGTCGTTCGCCCATTACCCGTCAGCCCCACACTTAGCCCATCCAGGTCGAGGCCTTCTTTTATCTAGATGGAAGCTCCCCTCCTCATAGAAGGTTAGTAGATTGGTTTGGGCAAGATGGATTCTTCATAAATCCATGCTGATTACTAGGGATGAGCCGAACCCCCCCCCCCCCCCCCCCGGTTAGGTTTGCATCCAGAACATGCGAACAGGCAAAAAATTTGTTCGAACACGCAAACACCTAAAGTCTATGGGGCACGAACATGAATAATCAAAAGTGCTAATTTTAAAGGCTAATATGCAAGTTATTGTCATAAAAAGTGTTTGGGGACCCGGGTCCTGCCCCAAGGGACATGGATCAATGCAAAAATGGGTGGCACAGTGGTGTAGTGGTTAGCACTCTCACCTACCAGTAAGAAGGGTCACTGGTTCGAATCCCAACCATGACCTTGCCTGGAGTGGTTCAAATCCCAACCATGACACTACCTGCCTGGAGTTTGCATGTTCTCCCTGTGCTTTCATGGGTTTACTCCAGTTTCCTCCCACAATCCAAAGACATGCAGGTAGGTTAATTGTCCATTGTCCAAAATTGGCCCCAGTATATGAATGGGGACCTTGGATTGTGGGCTCCTTGAGGGTAGGGATGTGTGATGTGAGTGTACAATGTACAGGGATAGGGGCAATTGTAGACACTCATTCAGATTGGACTGCTTAAAGTGAAACAATAAAAGTGTAATATTCCTTTAAATTTTGTACCTGGGGGTGGGGGTGTCTATAGTATGCCTGTGAAGGGGCGCATGTTTCCCGTGTTTAGAACAGTCTGACAGCAAAATGACATTTTTAAAGGAAAAAAAAGTCATTTAAAACTCCTCGCGGCTACAATGAATTGTCGGTCCGACAATACATAAAAGTTCATTGATAAAAACGGCATGGAATTTCCCCACAGGGGAACCCCGAACCGAAATTAAAAAAAAAATGTGTGAGGGTCCCCCTAAATTCCATACCAGGCCCTTCAGGTCTGGTATGGATTTTAAGGGGAACCCCACGCCAAAGTAAAAAAAAAAATATGGCGTGGGGTCCCCCCAAAAATCCATACCAGACCCTTATCCGAGCACGCAACCTGACAGGCCTCAGGAAAAGAGGGGGGACGAGAGAGAGCACCCCCCTCCTGAACTGTACCGGGCCACATGCTCTCCACATTGGGAGGGTGCTTTGGGTGTAGCGCTCCCCCCAACGCACCTTGTCTCCATGTTGATGGGCAGAAGGGCCTCAGCCTGACAACCCTTGCCCGGTGGTTGTAGGGGTCTGTGGGCGGGGGTGGGCTTATCGGAATCTGGAAGCCCCCTTTAACAAGGGGACCTCCAGATCCCGCCCCCCCCTTTGTGAATTGTTAATAGAGTACAAGTGTACCCCTACCATTTCACAAAAAAAGTGTCAATAGGGTTAAAAAAACACAAGAGACGTTTTTTGACAAGTCCTTTATTAATTTCTTCTTCTTTCCGCTTCTTCTTCCATCTTCTTTCTTCTGGTCTTCCTTCGTTGTTCTGCTTATTCCTCCATCTTCTTCTTCATCTTCTTCTCCATCTTCTTCTTCATCTTCTTCTTCCTCCACTCTTCTCTTCCCGCATCTTTCTCCGGCTTCTTCTCCGCTCCGTTTGCACGATCCGCCTCAGTGGGAGTCTTCCGCCGCGTGACGCTTCTGTTGTTCTGAGACTTCTTATTTAACGGAGGGTGGGGCCACCCGGTGACCCCGCCCCCCTCTGACACACAGGTACTTCCCTATGGCTTTCCCCATGATGTCAGAGGGGGGTGGGATCACCCCATTTATGTAAAAGGGTGATCTTACTAGATAAGTGGCACAAAGGAATTCACTCTTGGTTTGGCAGGTGCAAGTTGCTGAAAAAGTGTATACTCCCTAAATATTTGTACTTATTCCAAGCCCTGCCAATACAGATCCCGGTGCTCTACTTCAAACAGGTACACTCACTCTTTACTAAATTTGTATGGGCGCATAAGAAACCTAGACTTTCCAGGGCCTTGCCCTCCCAGATGTTCAGAAATACTTTCAAGAAACACACCTCAGAAGGTATATAGACTGGCGACGACACTTTGGAAGCAACTGGAACAGTCACAAACAGATGTCCCACTGAAGGGTGCCTTATGGTGCCTGGACCAATTACCACTGACTCTCAAGGCCCACCCTCTGATAGGCAACACCCTGCGCATATGTTCAAGGGCAGTATTCTCAACAACCCTTTCGTCTCGTGACTCCCCACTGTTCCTAATCCTTGGCAACCCAGCGTTCACTTCAGGCATGGGAATGTGCAACTTTCCAACCCTCCTCCAAGATGGACTTAGTCAAGCTTCACATTTCCTGAGCAAAATGGCTGGCCCTCTATTACAGCACTGACAAGTCAATCAGGGCAGTTCAAACTTCCGTTCTGGAAGGCGCTACAATTGCACCACTTTTTGCACTCTCTTCCGAACCCTCAGAGAGTCAACCGTAGTTTAGTGACCTTTGAGGATTACTGTTTAGATGGAGGGACACTACTACAGGTATTATCCAAGACTTACTCCTTATTAGTTACACCTCTGGAGGAACTGAATCTCCCATTCTTACAAAAATGGGAGACAGACCTGCACTGTTCGTTCTCTGACAACCAAAAACAACGTATTTTTAGATTTTCGATGAAGTCATCAATCTGTACCAAAATACAGGAAACCAATCATTTCTGAATAAGTTCTACCCGAACACTTCAGATCGCTGCTGAAGATGCCAAACAGACAGGGGAAAGCTCCTACACATCTTTTGGTCCTGCCCCAAGCTGAAACATTTCTGGACAGTAGTCCGCAGGGTCACTCAAAAATTTACGGAACAGAAGATACCTGACGATTCGGCCTTCTTCCTTCTTCATGTTTCTACCTTTTCTACAAAAGGTTACCAAAAATTGGTTGTGCACCACCTACTGAATGCTGCCAAATGCTGCATCCCCCCGCTTTGGAAGCAGCGGGCGCTACTCACTATTGCGAGCTGGCTGCGCAGGTTTGAGGAACTTGAAAAGATGGAAGACCTGATTTCCATGGCACAGAATAGACAGGAAAAACACTACAAGCAATGGAGACTCTGGAATTTATTCATAGTGTCAGATGAGGGGCTTACCTTACTAGGATCATAAAACACCCCCTTCGGTCCGTTGTGTTCGCCCAGTCTTATGTAGGGAGCCTCAGTTGCCGAGAACCTCCATTCCCTCCTTCCCCAACCCTCATTCCCCCTTTTTTCTCCACCCTCTCCTATCTCCTTCCCCTACCCCGTCTCTTCTATTCCTATCCTACTTTCAAGTCTACTCTTCTCCATTTTCCTTCTAGTTTTAATTATAAGAAAAATAGCTGCGGGTTTGGGCAGCCTACTGTATCATCATGACAGTATTATATATAATCACCAGTTTCATGTTTCAGCGGAAGAAGCGTATTAGAAATATCAGTTATTTTTTATCCATGTGAACTCCTTATGCCTTAGTTAGTCACTTCTCCTGTTGGATATCTCACACGTTCGTGATATGCAAATGCTCATATCTGTATGGTACCAATGTTATTTTTTGGGCTTTACCCTCCCGATGCTTTAATAAAACTTATATTTAAAAATAGGGAATTGGGCTGCACCTGATATGGACTGCTGGGGGTATATAAGCCTGCCTTTCACTGAGGTCCAGTGCTTCAGTATTTTTCCTGCAAGCCGTGTGCCTGCCTGAGTCCAATCTGTTCCTGTACCCTGATTTGGAGACCTGTCCCCTGGAACTTGCTTTCTGCTTCCACTATCTGGCTTCCTGCTCCCACTATCTGGCTTCCTGCTCCCCTTGTCTCTTGCCCCTGTCCTGTCTTGCTCATGTGCGGTCCTCCCACTTGTATATAGTGAGTTAAGTCATTATTTAGGGTTTTGCTTTGTTACCTTTACTTTTCATTTGCTTGTTTATGATTTACTGGTGATGGTATCGGAAGTGTGTCATTGTCATCTGGGTCCTGATTCCTTAATGTGCAGCCAACTGATCTGATCAACCCTGCTGGAAGTCTCCATGTGGTATCCCTGGCCGAAGGCGAAATGTTGCCCCCGAAAAGTGTTGGCTGTTTCATATTCCTTTTTTTGTTACCGACAATTACAGTCTTAGCCCTTGTACACACGGTCGGACATTCCGACAACCAAATCCGTCGGATTTTGTCCGACGGATTTTGTCCAAAACTGTTGCATACACACAGTTGGACAAAGTTGTCAGAAAATCCAATCATACTTAACGTGATGACGTTATTTCGTTAGGATGGGACTACGTTCAGGCTAGTAGCCAATAGATTTGGTCTAGGAATTTGATCTGAGCATGCGTGGCACTTTGTCCGATCGGAATTCTCTACACATGATCGGACAAAGTCCGATCGGATCATGTTGTCGGAAAATGTTATAGCTCAGCTGGAAAACATGGTCCGTCGGATACTCCGACGGAAACAGTCCGATGGAGCCCACACATTGTCGGATTATCCAACAACACGGTCCTATCGGACATTGTCCATCAGAATGTCCGACCGTGTGTACAAGGGCTTAGACTCTTTCATAAGTTTTGGTCTGGTGTTCTTTTTTTGAATTTCTGTGGTTTGAGCTACTGTTGAGTGCCCATCAAAGGAAGCCTTGCTGTGTGGGGGTACCATGGCGCTGGTTTGAAGTTTTCCTTCATCCAACTACACGTACAAGTCTAAAAGTCCTCAGTGCCCCCTTACATATTTTGTTTTGAAAAAGTCCACAAATTCTTCAGGCCAGCAAGGTAGATTGACCCCCATTTAATCAGCATCCACTATTGATGATGAACGTGAGCCAGAAGGCCACCTGGCACAGTATTTTATATCCATATACATTTTTGGTTTCCAGGAAAGCGAAGAAGGATGGACTTAATTTATTCAGCACTTACTGTACCATTGGGGAAGGTAAGTCAGAAGACTGCCTGGAGTTAGCAACTTTGGTAACGTTGGTAAGGTAAGATTGACCCCATTTAATCAGCACCTACTATTGATGAAGGTGAGCCAGAAGACCATCTGACACAGAATCTTATATCCATATTGTTTTAGGTTTCCAGGCAAGCAGGGAAGGATGGAACCCCATTTAGTCCAGCCAAGTTTGACCCCGTGTTAAACCCTGATGAACAGGCACTGTTGCAAGTGTTGGCCGTTTTTATATACTTTTTTTTTTTTACCAGCAATTCAGATCTTGCACTTTTTCATCACTTTTGGTCTGGTGTTCTTTTTTTTGTATTTCCGTAGTTTAAGCTACAGTTGATTGCACATTGAGGGAAGTCTTGCTATGTGGGAGCTTCCTCGGAGTTATTGTGCTTGTTCGATGTCTTCTTTCATCCGACTACATGAGCAAGTCCAAAGTTCCTTAGTGCCAAATTCCTTAGCGCCTCCTTATGTATGTTCTAAAAAAAAAAAAAAAAAAAAAGTCCACAAATTTTTCAGGCCAGCAAGGTAGGATTGACCCCATTTAATCAGCACTGTAACAGAATGTCCCACACTCCGCTTTAGTGCTTCCGTCATATACCGCTTCCTTCTAGTCTGAAGATAGAGATCAGATATTATAGCCGCATATTGCAACCAAGCACTAGGCAGGATTTGTTTGGCTGAAAAGCTGGGCCACATTTTTTTGAACAAACTAACACAAAATATGTACACCACAGGAGGACCCCCTCCTCCAGATCATATTACCCTAACAATACAACCTTTACACAGGATAAAAATCAGAACAGACATATACTATAAACATTATGTTAATTAGCCACCTGGATAACTCTGTACCCACCCAGACAAAAATAATAGGTGAATGGGAGACAATGCTTTGATCAATCAGGATCTCACTACAGGTCAGACTTGCCATCACTGAGCTTCACACAGTTCAATACACATTATCATAAGTATAAACACAGAACACCTTCAGACAATAGCAGAAAACCTGCATTCAATAAACACATTATGGCAGGTTGCCCCAGACAGGTGGCTTGCTGACGACATCAATATGAGCTATGAGTCCCAAGCTGCCAGAGACCATCATGGCCTTTTTAATAATGGCCTTTTGCATTGCATACCAGAATATCTTCCTAAATGCTTGTAGCTCCCTTAAATGCCAGGGCCCATAGTTGGTAGTCAAAAGGCTAGCATTCAGTCCCTTCCAAAATTCTCTATCCCAGGTAAGTCTATCATAAGCACCTACTATTGATGATGGTGAGCCAAAAGACCACCTGGCACAGTACCTTGTGTCCATATTGATTTTGGTTTCCAAGAAAGCAGAGAAGGATGGACCCCATTTATTAACAGGAAAGGTGAGTCAAAAGACTGCCTGGAGTTGGTAACTTGGGACTGCATTGATTTAGGTTTCCAGGTAAGCAGGGAAGGATAGAACCCCATTTAGCACAGGCAAGTTTTATCCCATGTTGAGCCCTGATGAAGGGGCGCTGTTGCTCCAGAAAAGTGTTGGCTGGTTTTATAAACCTTTTTTTTTTTACTAATAATTAAAATGTTGGACTCTTTCATCAGTTTTGGGTGATGTTATTTTTTTTTTTGTATTTCTGTGGTTTGAGTGTCCATCAAAAGGAACATCTAGCTGTGTCGGAGCCACCTCGCCAGAGCTATTGAGCTTGTTTGAAGCTTTCCTTCATCTGACTACACGTGCGAGTCTAAAAGTTCTTAGCGCCTTGCTTCCCCGCTTCCTGAAGACGTTAACAACGAAACGTACGTCGGAGCGGTACTTGGTCACGCTTTTCGACACCACTTCCGGCCCTCTGGTTCGCCGGTCTGACGGCCTGGAACGCACGCCAATAGCGAATGCGGAAGGACTTTTTCGTTTGGTCGGAGAGTGAGTCTTTCGGGCCAAATCGAGCAGCCCCAGTGCCAGGTCAGGCACATAACCATGTAAGGAGCCATTTGGCTGTCTGTTTTTATTCATTTTTTTATTAAAAGTCAGTATTACGCTATGGATCTTATTGTATTTCTTTATATTTGCCGCCTGAGTCTGTGAAGGGGGACATATCATCTACTATCATTTCCATCAGTATCCATATGAACAGGCATTATCCTGTACAGGCGTTGTTTGACTTACTTTTTAACTAAAGTGGTCAAATGGATCTGGTAAGCAGTTTGGACTTACATCTTCACAACTGGTGTATTGCTGCGTGTCTGGTGGAGGGAGTCGCAAGCCTTTTTCAGATTTACTGCTATATCACGAACAATATTTGTTTCCACATTTGGATCTGCAGAATTTATCTACGTAGAGACACGTTATTGGGACTTTATTTGTTGGTGGTTCACCAAATTTGCATTTGGTGATGAGACTGTTTTAAGCATTTTTTATTGCCACAGTTATTGCT
Source organism: Lithobates pipiens (assembly GCF_037356315.1). Taxonomy (NCBI): domain Eukaryota; kingdom Metazoa; phylum Chordata; class Amphibia; order Anura; family Ranidae; genus Lithobates; species Lithobates pipiens. The sequence continues at coordinate 261,069,959 of NW_027507685.1, read as the reverse complement.
AATGGTGGTTAAAAAAAAATTTCAGAGCGCCCCTTAATTACTGATATTATCCAATAGGTGTTTTTTTTCACTTTCTCAGGGAGCAGCTTTTTTGTTTCTTTTTTGTTTTTTCACATGGCGCGGAATTTACGTTGTTGAAGTTTAACTGTTTTTGTTCGCCTTGCTGAGTATGTTATTCTGAAAAATTCTTCAGGCCAGCAAGGTAGGATTGACCCCATTTAATCCCGTAAACAGCTTAGGAATGTATTCAGTATACAAGTATAAAACAACACTAACAACTTGCATGAAAAATGTTGGAGCACTTGCAGAGTGCTAGAGTGGGTGGGAGCTTCCCCGTGCAGTGTGACAGGAGCACAGGAGGACCGCCGGGAAGTCTCTATTGAGGGATCCACGAGTGCCGTGTCTTAGCCACAGCTGGAGCCTCGGTAAGCCTCATGGAGATGTTGGCTGTGTGTCTCTGGGTGGGAGTGGTCCAGGGCTGTCAAACTGGGGACCCTTCCACACGCTGTCTGGCCAATCAGTACGTATTTTGAAGGCCTTGCCTTCTTCATCAGCTCAGCCTTCAAAACACGTACTGATTGGCCAGACAGCGTGTGGAAGGGTCCCCAGTTTGACAGCCATGGACCACTCCCACCCGGAGACACACAGCCGGTGCCTCCATGAGGCTTACCGAGGCTCCACCTGTGGCTAACACGCGGCACTCATGGATCCCGCAATAGAAACTTCCCGGCAGTCCTCCTGTGCTCCTATCACACTGCACGGGGAAGCTCCCACCCGCTCTAGCACTCTGCAAGTGCTCCAACATTTTTCACACAAGTTTTTAGTGTTGTTTTATACTTATATACTGAATAAATTAGTAAGCTGTTTAACCACTTCAGCCCCGAGCCTCTTTTTTTACACTTGTTGTTTACAATGTAAAATAATTTTTTTTTTTTGCTAGAAAATTACTTAAAATTCCCAAACATTTTTTTTCTAAAACCCTAGAGAATGAAATGGCATTTATTGCAAAACTTTCTTTCACACCGTATTTGCGCAGCGGTCTTACAAGTTCACTTTTTTTTGGAAAAAAATACACTTTTTTTAATTAAAAAATAGGACAACATAGGACATTTTTTTTAATACTGTGAAAGATAATGTTATGTTGAGTAAATTGATACCCAACATGTCACGCTTCAAAATTGCGCCCGCTCGTGGAATGGCGACAAACTTTTACCCTTAAAAAATCTCCATAGTCGACGTTTAAAGATTTCTACAGGTTACCAGTTTTGAGTTACAGAGGAAGTCTAGGGCTAGAATTATTGCTCCCGCTCTAACAACCACGGCGATACCTCACATGTGTGCTTTGAACGCCATTTTCATATGTGGGCGCTACTCATGTATGCATTCGCTTTTGCACGCGAGAGCTCGTCGGGACAGGGCGCTTTAAGGATTTTTAATTTTTTTTTTCCTTATTTTAGTTTTTTATTTTGATACAGATTTTAAAGAAAAAAAATTGCGGCACTTTTATTCCTATTACAAGGAATGTAAACATTCCTTGTAATAGAAAACAAGCATGACAGGACCTCTTAAATATGAGATCCGGGGTAAAAAAATACCTCACATCTCATATTTACACTAAAATGCAATAAAAAAAATCTTTAAAAAAAAATTCTCCTTTAAGAGTTATGGGTGAAAGCGGCGTTTGACGTCGCTTCCGCCCTGCCATGCCATGGAGCCGAGCAGGGGCCATTTTCCCCTCAATCGGCAGCCAGGCATCCACGGGAGAGGAAGCAATCCTCTCCACCGCTACCGGCGGGTCCGGTAAGTGGTGGAGACGAACGCAGCACAGCGCGGGAGGGGGAGAACCTCTCCCGCCACTGATAACAGTTATCTTGTGGCGAATCTGCCGCGGAGACCACTTTCATCCTAAAGAGAAACGCACGCCATTCCCCCCAAAAAAGCTAGCTAGCTGCTGCCATAACCTCGGTATTTAGCGTCCAAGTACCGACGTACGGCGATTTGCGTAAAGTGGTTAAAGGATTGGCTTGGCGCTTGTCTCTCCTCTTTTTGCTTTCCTTTTGTTCACAGTGATCGGGTTCCCCAGCCCATGCCTGAAGCAGCCTCACTCCCTTTACAGCCTCCATATGGAGACTTTTTATAGAGACTAATGTTTAGGGGTTCATCCCCCAGAACTTTCAATCTACTCACCATTCACATGGTTTCACCTTCATGTATCAGCATGCAGATGCATGCCTTTTCATTTAAAGATGTTTAACGCTGAACATTATACCAATATTGTGTATGTGTTTCCTCCTATTGACCCCATCCAATGAGCACCCACTATTGATGAAGGCGAGCCAGAAGACTGCCGGGCACAGTATCTTATATCTATATTGATTTCTGGTTTCCAGGAAAAGCCGGCAAGGATGACCCTCATTTATTCAGTACTTACTGTTGGGAAAGGCAAGTCAGAAGACTAACTGGAGTTGGTAATTTGGTAAGTGTTGGTTGTTTTGTGATTTTTGGTTTCCAGGAAAAGCCAAGAAGGATGGACCTCATTTATTCAGTACTTACCATTGGGAAAGGTGAGTCAGAAGACTGCCTGGCACAGTATCTTATATCCATATTGATTTCTGGTTTCCAGGAAATGCCGAGAAGGATGGACCTCATTTATTCAGTACTTACCATTGTGAAAGGTGAGTCAGAAGATTGCCTGGCACAGTATCTTATATCCATATTGAGTTTTGGTTTCCAGGAAAAGCTGGGAAGGATGACCCTTATTTATTCAATACTTACCATTGGGAAAGGTGAGTCAGAAGACTGCCTGGCACAGTATCTTATATCCATATTGATTTCTGGTTTCCAGGAAAAGCCAAGAAGGATGGACCTCATTTATTCAGTACTTACCATTGGGAAAGGTGAGTACGAAGACTGCCTGGCACAGTATCTTATATCTATATTGATTTCTGGTTTCCAGGAAAAGCCGGCAAGGATGGACCTCATTTATTCAGTACTTACTGCTGGGAAAGGCAAGTCAGAAGACTAACTGGAGTTGGTAATTTGGTAAAGGTTGGTTGTTTTATGATTTCTGGTTTCCAGGAAAAGCCAAGAAGGATGGACCTCATTTATTCAGTACTTACCATTGTGAAAGGTGAGTCAGAAGACTGCCTGGCACAGTATCTTATATCAATATTGAGTTTTGGTTTCCAGGAAAAGCTGGGAAGGATGACCCTTATTTATTCAATACCTACCATTGGGAAAGGCGAGTCAGAAGACTGCCTGGCACAGTATCTTATATCCATATTGATTTCTGGTTTCCAGGAAAAGTCGAGAAGGATGGACCTCATTTATTCAGTACTTACCGGTGGGAAAGGCAAGTCAGAAGACTAACTGGAGTTGGTAATTTGGTAAGTGTTGGTTGTTTTATGTGCCTTTTTTTTTTTACCTACAAATACAATTTTGGACTCACCCCATCTCGGACTCAGGCAAGCAGAGAAGGATGGTACCCCATTTAGTCCAGCCAAGTTTTATTCCGTGTTGAGCTCTGATGAAGGGGCACTGTTTCCCTCTAAAACTGGTGGCTGTTTTATAGTCCTTCTTTTTTTTTTCACCAACAATTAAAATCTTAGACTCGTTCATTGGCTTTGATCTAGTGTTCCTTTTTTTTTTTTTTTTATATCTCCGTGGTTTGAGCTACTGTTGAGTGCCCATCGAGGGAAGCCGCACTGTGCCGGAGCCGCCTCGCCAGAGCTATTGAGCTTGCTTGAAGTTTTCCTTCATCTGACTACACGTGCGAGTCCAAAGTCCCCTCGTTGAGCGCCTTGTTGAGTATGTGATTCTGAAAAAAGTCCACCCACAAATTCTTCACTTTAAAAAGACGTAGATGATATCCAACCCGTAATGTACAACAAACTATCAACTCTACGTGTCCTACACCCTGAAAGCACTTCCTCGCAATTGATAGCACAGCTCAACTAGCAGTAGCAAAAAAAAAAAACAATAAAAAAAACGATAAATAAATAAAAACGTGCAATTGTTTCAACGGCAAACCATTGATTTCAGCCAAAAAGAACCACTCGAGTGATATTAAAAGTGTTGCTGAGCTACTTTGAGGATTTGAAATGCTATCAGAAAGCATATTGCTTTGCGCTGTGCTTGTCTGCAGGGGGGGAAGGCAAGCTACGTAATTGTTGAACGTACATCTGTGGAAGTGAATTATGAAAGGAAATTGTGTTCCGGAACATATTGTATCTGAAAAGGCATGTTTCCAAGAACCAACGTGCCAACTTTGTCACCTGCAAACAGGATTAGTTGAGTTTATTTTTTTCGTTTTTTTTTTTTTTTTTTACTCTTTTTTTTTTTTTTTCTAACTTTGTGCCATTTGTGTTACTAATTTCATTCCAATAGCCTCGAGCTTGTTAATAGCAAAAAAAAAAAAAAAAAAAGGACCTTTGCATTGCCTGCAGCATCAAAGCAAACGTGGGAAAGAAAAATGAAAGGCCCGTAGCTGTTTCTCGAGATTGGATGTAAAAATATTTGGACGTTTGATGAGCTGTGAGCGGCCTTTTTTTCGCTTTTTCTACCCTGGCTGATGATGGTATTTTTTTATTTTTATTTTATTCCTGTAATGCAGAATTTAAGTTGCTACTGTACATTTTGTCTAACAAGCAAACCAGCAAAGGCTTAATTACCCGTTTAAAGTGTTTTCAGCTGCTGCCGCTAATAAAAAGACAGAAAAAGAAAATGTTTTGGTCGCAGGTGTAGGTCAGTTACATTCCTGGTTAATATATTATTATTTTTATGGATGTGTTCTTTTTTTTTTTTGTATAAAACGTTATTAGAGAGGTTAGAGGAACAAGGACTAGTAGAAAAAAAAAAAAAAAAGATTAAATCTGGTTTTCAGGCAATTTAAAATAGAAAAGGGTGCACATCCAACATGTCTTCCAATTGGATACGAGGTACCATGCTCTTCCGACAGAAACCTACCCAAACCCATAGCCATACCTCCCAATGTTTTCAGATGGGAATAAGGGACACCTACTTGCAAACATATGTAGGCATAGGACACGCCCCCTGACACACACCCTTAAAGGAGAATTAGCCCAAAAAAAGGGTTCATTAAATCCACAGGGACTTTTTTTTGCGCCACTCCTATTCCCTTATATTGGCTTTTAACATTAAGCCCTTGTACACACGGTCGGACATTCTGACAACCAAATCCGTCGGATTCTGTCTGACGGATTTTGTCCGAAACTGTTGTATACACACGGTCGGACTAAGTTGTCGGAAAATCCGATCGTTCAGAATGTGATGACGTTATTTCGTTACGACGGGACTACGTTCAGGCTAGTAGCCAATAGCTTTGATGTAGGAATTTGATCTGAGGAATTCTCTACACATGATCGGAGTATGTCCGATCGGAGCATTTTGTCTGAAAATTTTACCAACAGGTTGGAAAACTTGGTCCGTCGGATACTCCGATGGAAACAGTCCGATGCAGACCACACACAGTCGGAATATCTGACAAAACGGTCCGATCGGACTCATTCCGTCGGACTCTCCGACCGTGTGTACAAGGGCTTACAAATGTAGCAATTTTGAATTTAGATGAAAGGTTTAGCAATGGGAAACACTTTTTGAAAGATAGTGCATTTTATATACAACTATATGGATCAGACCAAAATGAGGGACAAATGAGGCAAAGGGGGAAGAGGGACAGAGGGACATTGCTCCAAATCGGGGACTGTTCCTCGAAATCAGGGACAGCTTTGAGATATGCCCGAAGCTCCACTCCAAACTTGCTCCTTTCGATCCACACTGAGGAACCAGGGTGCTGGATACCACAGCCTGTCACCTCTCTGAGTCAGAAAGGACTTCCCCCATGAGTAAGTCAGTAGTAGTGGGTCAAGGAAGGTGGTTTCGAGTGGAGACATTTATGTATGCAGTTTTTGTCTTTTGACAAATTAAAAGAGAGAATTATAGACTTTTTTTTTTTAAAGACTCATACTTACCTAGGTGTATCCAGCATTGGTCCGACGCTGCATCTGTCCCCTGAAGGGCTCTAATACTGAGAACTGAGTGATCAAACATAGCTGATTGCTTGGTTCACAGGGCTTCCTGAGCAGAGAGCTGGTGGCAGTCAGTTATCGCTGTCTGCTCTGCCCCCCTCCCCCCGCCCCATGCTTACTGGAGTGCTGTGCTTTGCAGTGGGCTCCGTGACCGGCTCGGTCTCTCAGCGACAATCAGAGAGTGGCCTGGCGAGAGCCCAGGCTGAGGTTGTCTCTCTCATACCGCCATAGGACTCTGTGGATGTGCGGCACCAGGGATCTTTCCTCTCTTCCTTCCAGTGACTACAAGAGCTCGGACAAGCTTCATGCCTTGCTGGCACACCTGCAGTGGTTGCAGCATTGCCCACACTACTCCATAGTGATTGAGCCTGAGTGGCACACTAAACAAATCAGGGGTCACAAATTGCCAGTCCAGACTTGTGGGCAAATCCCAACTTCATTGTTTCAATTTTGCCCGGGCCTGGACTCTACTACTCGTTACTGAACTTTGGCTTGTTCCTCAATTACGCTTCTGCTTAATCCCAACCTGTAACCACCTGCCCCCCTTCGAGCTTACTAGATCGCTGGGCTGTGAAGTGGGGGGGAGTGGCCAGCTCAGGCTCTCAGCAGCTTCCTGAGAGGCTGAGCCGGGTGCCAGCCCAGACTTGTGTGGGCAGATCCCGACTTCATTGTTTCAATTTTGCCCGAGCCTGGACGGGCTCTGTGACATCAGCTGACAGCGGGCTTCAGCCCCAAAAAGGGTCACAGGAGTGCAGAACGAACTGCACTCCTGTGATCTATAGTAGAAACAGCCAAACAAGCTTTGGTTGTACTTCTCCTTTAAATAGAAAGACGGCTCACCTTCACCAATGGCACATACTAACTAAATCTGGTTCGACCTCTCCTTGCTTTCTGTGAAATCAAAATCAATATGGATACAAGATAACCCCCCAGGAAGTCCTCTGGCTCACCATAATTGGAGGCACATGCTGCCTAAAAAATGGGTCAAATCTTCCCCAACTTGCCAAAAACAAATAGGAAAGCTGCACAACTGCCATATTTTTTTTCCAACAAACTTTATTGTAATGTGGATGAGTTCACAGCATCAAGTCTAAGAACATTGCCCCCTGTCAGACCCTGCTTGCCTGACATGTTTCACCTCAGCCAGGTGACCTCTATGAGTAAGTCACAAGTGGAGTGAAACACTGTATTTGTGTCAGGGCCTGAATCTGGTACCTTTGCTGTGTCTGGCAGTAACCCTTCTCGCTGAATAACCCGAGGTGCTTTACAGCTCCCTGTTTGACCTCTTAGAACAATCTTGCCTTGTCTCTTGTTTTGCTCCTCCCATGAACTTCCTGATTTAAGCAATGTCTCTTGACTTCCTGTTTGCCAGATTATTGTGCTCTCTTTACCAATATCTTGCTCTCGTCTCTCCTGCTGCTGTCCGCTACCACTCGTTACTGACCTTTTGGCTTGTTGCTCGACTACGCTTCTGCTTAATCCCAACCTGCAACCACTTGTTACCGACCTTTGACTTATTTACTGACAGCACTTCTGCTTGAGCCCTACCTGCTATATCTGCTACTGGATCCCAGCTTTAAAAATTCACACCACACCCCTATGAGGGATAAAGGTCTGGTATGGATTTTAGGGGGGGGGTCCCCATACTGTTTTTTTTTTGTGGGCTGACCTTAAAAAAAAACACACCGAACCCCTATCACTTTCATGGGGGACTCCACACTGTTTTTGCAGGGCATGTGGTCTGTATATTTCAGAAGGGAGGAGGGGTGTGCAAGCTCCTATCAATGCTCCTATCTTTCCTGACCAGTCAGGTGGCATGCCTACATAAGGGACTGGTATGTGATTTTAAGGGGGAAACATTTTTTGGGTTCCCCTCAAAATTCTACTAGATAAGGGTCTAGTGTGGGTTTCTAAAGAGGGACTTCACACCAAAACAAAAAAAAACAAAGGTATAAAATTTAACATAAATCATCTAACACTGGCACCTAGTGGCATAACTATTGATAACAGTAAAATATATGAGAATAGTTGTTGCACCCCTGTCTTTATAAACATCAAGCCAACCAGTTTAGCTACGAAAAATATATGAATCAAAGAGCAAGAGAGGGAGTTTAGGGATTTTAACGGTGCAAATGACAATTAGATAGTAAACATTATTAAATAGGATAACAAATTTATAATACCAATATTTATTAAATTAAAAGTTAAAATCATTAACAGATTATGCTTGAGAGATAAAAACACGGGACAATACAGTGCAATGGTTGTTCTCATTAAACACACATAATCCCGACATGTTTCGCAATAGGTTGCTTCTTCAGGGGATGTGTGAATATTTCAAGGAAATCTAAACCAAAATACAGAATACAACATAATATAGTAACAAAATATATTACAAAAATGTGTCAAGAATCAATAAGTATGAGTGCAGGCTTGAGAAAAAAAAAACCAAAAACAAAAAAAAACAAAAACAAAAAAAAAAAAACCACTACGTAGATGATAAAGTAGGGAATTTGTCCACCTCAGGAGTTAACCACAACCATGCTGGATCGCAGGGGGCTATAAAAACAGCCCAAAATAGCTGATAGAAGAGAGTATACTGGTTAACTCCTGAGGTGGACAAATTCCCTACTTTATCATCTACGTAGTGGTTTAAGGTGGGTTTTTTTTTTTTTTTTTTCTCAAGCCTGCACTCATACTTATTGATTCTTGACACATTTTTGTAATACATTTTGTTACTATATTATGTTGTATTCTGTATTTTGGTTTAGATTTCGTTGAAATAGTCAGGCCGCGTACACACGGGCGGACTGTTCGCCCAACCTTGTCCGCTGAACAGTGTTTGGGCGGACAGTCCGCTCGTGTGTGGGCTTTCAGCGGACAGTTTCAGCGGACAGTTGGACGGACAAAGTCTTTCGGAAATTCCGAAAAACTGTCCGCTGAAACTGTGTTTGAGCGAACAGTCCGCCCGTGTGTGGGCCTGTCCGCTGTACTTTCGAAATGAGCGGACTGTTCCCGCTCGGAAAGTCCGCCCATTTCGAGCGCGTGTACAGGTAGGCGGGGCCCGCGAAGGAGACGTCGCGGGCTCCGCCGCCTGGAATGGGCTTAAAGGGGAACCCCCACGCCGAAAAAAATCGGAGTGGGGGTTCCCCCAAAGTCCACACCAGACCCTTGTCCGAGCACGCTACCCGGCCGGCCAGGAAAGGGGGGCGAGCGAGCGCGCCCCCCCTCCTGAGCCGTACCAGGCCGCGTGCCCTCAACATGGGGGGTGCCTTGGGGAAGGGGGGGCCGCGCGGCCCCCCCACCCCAAAGCACCTTGTCCCCATGTTGATGAGGACAAGGGCCTCTTCCCGACAACCCTGGCCGTTGGTTGTCGGGGTCTGCGGGCGGGGGGCTTATCGGAATCCGGGAGCCCCCTTTAAGAAGGGGGCCCCCGGATACCGGCCCCCCACCCTATGTGAATGAGTATGGGGTACAATGTACCCCTACCCATTCACCTGTGAAATAAAGTAAAAAAAAAACACAACACAGGGGAAACAGACAGGGCGACAGCGACAGCGGCGACAGAAGACCGGGCCACCGCCTGTAAAAGAGCTACAAGAAGGCGCGGTGGCCCGGCAGAAGAACCGAAGGCGGCGACAGAAGAACGGAAGGCAGCGGCGACAGAAGACCGGGCCACCGCCTGTAAAAGAGCTACAAGAAGGCGCGGTGGCCCGGCAGAAGAACCGAAGAGGGGGACAAGACCCCCGAAGTCGGGAGAAGAGGCCGGCGGCGGGGAGGAAGAAAGCCGGACTCCTCCGCTAGTAAAAGAGCTACACACACATAGCGGAGGAGTCCGGCGAGAAGACCCCCGAAGACGGAAGACCCCCGGAGCTGTGCAATAAAATATTTTTTCCCCTGTGTTGTGTTTTTTTTTGTACTTTATTTCACAGGTGAATGGGTAGGGGTACATTGTACCCCATACTCATTCACATAGGGTGGGGGGCCGGTATCCGGGGGCCCCCTTCTTAAAGGGGGCTCCCGGATTCCGATAAGCCCCCCGCCCGCAGACCCCGACAACCAACGGCCAGGGTTGTCGGGAAGAGGCCCTTGTCCTCATCAACATGGGGACAAGGTGCTTTGGGGTGGGGGGGCCGCGCGGCCCCCCCTTCCCCAAGGCACCCCCCCATGTTGAGGGCACGCGGCCTGGTACGGCTCAGGAGGGGGGGCGCGCTCGCTCGCCCCCCTTTCCTGGCCGGCCGGGTAGCGTGCTCGAACAAGGGTCTGGTGTGGACTTTGGGGGAACCCCCACGCCGATTTTTTTCGGCGTTGGGGTTCCCCTTTAAGCCCATTCCAGGCGGCGGAGCCCGCGACGTCTCCTTCGCGGGCCCCGCCTACCTGTACACGCGCTCGAAATGGGCGGATTTGCCTCCGCCTTACGTGGGCGAGTCCGTTCATTTCAAAAGTTGAGCGGACTGTTTGGCAAACAGTTCGTTGAAACAGTCCGCTCGTGTGTGGGCAAGTCCGCTCATGCAAATTTTGAGCGGACTGTTTGCCGAAACTGTTTGACGAACAAGGTTGGGCAAACAGTCCGCGCGTGTGTACGCGGCCTCACACATCCCCTGAAGAAGCAACCTATTGCGAAACATGTCGGGATTATGTGTGTTTAATGAGAACAACCATTGCACTGTATTGTCCCGTGTTTTTATCTCTCAAGCATAATCTGTTAATGATTTTAACTTTGAATTTAATAAATATTTGTATTATAAATTCGTTATCCTATTTAATAATGTTTACTATCTAATTGTCATTTGCACCGTTAAAATCCCTAAACTCCCTCTCTTGCTTTTTGATTGATGTTTCAAATTTCAGGGATGTGGTGCCTTATTTATTAGGTGTTGTTTGATGTTGAACCACTAAAACTGTACGAAAAATATATCTTTTGTGGGGGAAAACCATACAGCTTTTTTTTTTTTTTTTTTTTTTTTAATGCACAGGGTTTAGACAAACTAAATGTTATCCAATCATGGTCTATATCTATTTAAAGAAAAATACTTACCTGGTCAAACTGCGTTTTTGTTTTTACTGGAATTTCCCTTTAAAATTCAACATAATCTGTCTGGACTCTAACTTCTTTATCTCTCATAGTCTTGTTCTTTAATTTACTTTCTCTCTGCACTTCTGCCTGACTCTCAAACACAAAAGAGCTGACAGGCTACAGCTGATAAAAGCAATAAAAGAAGGGTAACACGACAGGATGGATCATCCAGTCCCTTTGGGGAAATTAAATGTTAAGGCACAATCAGAGTGCAATTAAACAGGATTTATGTGGGAGGAAGAGCAGCCGAGGTGCGCGGTCAGTCTGATTGTTCGGTGACAAGCGGCAGTTATGTTTTTTTTTTTTGCTCTGCGGCTCCCAGGTAGATGCGGCCATCCTTGTACTGCACCTGTGCATTGTAAATACTTGGTAATTACTCCTGTCACCTGAAGATATTTTCTCGGCTTTGACTTGATAAATAGGGCACAGCATTATCCTCTGCGAGGGAGAGATTTGTTCTGACATTTCTAAGTCACATAAAGCAAGAAAATCAGAGAGAAATGCTTTTATAGAGGTCTGATTTGTTTTACTGACCTGTGAATGCAGTATGTTAATTGAGAATTATTTCCTTCCTTCCTTCCTTCCTTCCTTCCTTCCTTCCTTCCTTCCTTCCTTCCTTCCTTCATTATCTTCCATCCTTTTTTCCGTCCTTTCCACCTCTCTTCTTCCCTCCCTTCTTTCCTCCCCATCTGCCTCTCTTCCCCTTTCCTTCCTTCTTTCATTGTTTTCTCCTTGTCTTCCTTTCTCCTTGTGTTCCTTCCTTCCTTTCTCCATCTCATCCTCCATTCCTTCCTTCCTTCCTTTCTTCCTATCTGCCTATATTCCCCCTCCCCCCTCCATCCATTTCTCCTTGTCTTCCTTCCATCCTTTCTACCTCTCTCCCTCCCTACTGGCTTTTCCTCCCCATCTGCCACTCAGGGGTCAAGTCCTGGGGGAAAAAAGTGTGGGAACTCCCACCCAAGATCCACTCCCCCTCCCCCACCAAAAATAAATAAAAAATGATACGCTCATACGCACGAATACTTCAAAAGTGGTATTTTTCATCCAATTTTCGTATTGTGTATATGAAGATTAACTGTTAGTACATAAAAAAAAACAATCCTCAATAAACATAAATACGGTATTTCTCTAAATAATCAGCATTCATTCATTGTGCTTCCATGCAAATGTGAACATCATGTTCTGATCTTTATTGGGGATGTTATCTTGTATATAGAGTGTTTATGTGGTGAGTTTACACTTTTCATTGAACAGAGTTTGGATAACACAGGGTTAAATGGAAAGGTGATAAACGAAGTGCACATTATCTGGACAGAATGTTGAGGAGATAGTGATGTGTTCCTGCTTAGGAGATGTATGTTAGCTTGGGGGGGGGGGGGGGGGCTGCAGGGCTCCAACACACACTCGCTGCTATTCCAACCCTTCTCATATTTCCACATAAACTTCCCTCCTGGCATTAAACTTTGCCATGTATTGTGCTCAGCTTACCACCCCAAACTGATGTTCCTCCCTCAGCTCACCTCTCTCCCTGCATGTCCTGTGAGCAGAATAGCTGTGCTCCTCCTCTGGGTTCTCTCATCAGCGCATCACGAGAGGTCTGATTAAATACAATCTCTTAGCAGCAGGGACCTGATCTACCCGTCAGCTAGCTGTGATTGACAGGTAGATCAAAGAGGAAGCTGTCATGGGGCCCCCTACTGGCAATGCCTGAATGGTCAGTTCACCCCTGGTGTGCGGCACTTACTATTGCGAGCTGTGTCGGCGGCTGCTGGTGTAGCACCTGCCACACAACTCACATACTTCAAAGTCTTGCAGGATGTGGCTGCTAACAGGAACTGAGTTCCCGTTGTGGAGAAAGTACAGGAACTCCGCTCCCATGCGTTCCCGCAGGACTTGAGACCTGCTGCCACTCCTCCCCTTTGATTCCTTCCTTCCTATTTGTCTTTGTTGGTTTCTCCTTGCCTTCCTTGCTTCCTTTCTTCCTCCCTTCCTAATTTCCTATTCCCCCTTTCCTTTCCCTCCCTCCCGTCATCCATTTCTTCTTGTCTTTCTTCCATCCTTTCTACCTCTCTTCCTCCCTACCTTCTCCTCCCCCCATATGCCACTCCTCCCCTTTGATTCCTTCCTTCCTCCTTGTCTTCGTCCCTTCCTCCTTGTCTTTGTTCCTTTCTCATTGCCTTCCTTCCATGCTTTCTTACTTCCTTTTTGCTCATTTCCCCTTGTCTTCATTCCATCCTTTCTCCCTTTCTTCCGGTTTGCCTCTTTCCCCCCTTCCTTTCTTTCTCCATCTCATCCTCCATTCCTTCCTTCCTATCTGCCTATATTTCCCCCCTCCCTTCCATCCATTTCTCCTTGTCTTCCTTCCATCCTTTCTACCTCTTTTCCTCCCTACCGGCTTTTGCTCCCCATCTGCTGCTCCTCCTCTTTGATTCCTTCCTTCCTCTTTGTCTTTGTTCCTTTCTACTTGCCTTCCTTGCTTCCTTTCTCTCTTTCTTCCTCCCTTCCTAACTTACTATCTTCCTCTATTCCCACTTTCCTTTCCCTCCTTCCCATCGTCTGTTTCTTCTTGTTTTCCTTCCATCCTTTCTACCTCTCTTCCTCCCTAACTTCTCCCCCCCCTTCCTCTTTGTCTTTGTTGGTTTCTCCTTGCCTTCCTTGCTTCCTTTCTCCCTTCCTCTTTCTCTTCCTAATTTCCTATTCCCCCTTTCCTTTCCCTCCCTCCCGTCATCCATTTCTTCTTGTCTTCCTTCCATCATTTCTACCTCTCTTCCTCCCTACCTTCTCCTCCCCACATCTGCCGCTCCTCCCCTTTGATTCCTTCCTTCCTTCCTCCTAGTCTTCATTCCTTCCTCCTTGTCTTTGTTCCTTTCTCATTGCCTTCCTTCCTTCTGTGCTTCCTTACTTCCTTTCTCCATTCATTTCTATCTACCTTTATTCCCCTTTTCCTTTCCCTCACTCCCTTTGCTCATTTCCCCTTGTCTTCATTCCATCCTTCCCCCTTCCTTCCTTTCTCCTTCTCATCCTTCATTTCTTCCTTCCTATCTGCCTAAAATTCTCCGTTCCTTGCTCGCCTCCCTTCCATCCATTTCTCCTTGTCTACCTTCCATCCTTTCTACCTCTCTTCCTCTCTACCGGCCTTTCCTCCTCATCTGCCCCTCCTCCCCTTTGATTCCTTCCTTCCTCTTTGTCTTCGCTCCTTTCTCCCTCTCTTCCTCCCTTCCCAATTTCCTATCTGCCTCTATTCCCCCTTTCCTTTCCTTTCCCTCCCGTCGTCTGTTTCTTCTTGTCTTCCTTCCGTCCTTTCTACCTCTCTTCCTCCCTAACTTCTCCCCCCTCCCATCTGCTGCTCCTCCCCTTTGATTCCTTCCTTCCTCCTAGTCTTCATTCCTTCCTCTTTGTTTTCATTCCTTCCGTGATTCTTTACTTTCTTTCTCCCTCTCTTCCTCCCTTCCTTCCGATCTACCTCTATTCCCTCTTTCCTTTGCCTGCCTTGCTCCCTTCGGTCCTTTCCCCTTGCCTTCCTTCCATTCTTTCTCCCTTTCTTCTTGTTTGCCTCTCTTCCCCCTCCCTTTCTCCCTCTCCTCTTCCTTCCTTTCTATTTCCATCACTTCATACATACCTTCCTTCCTTCATTTTACGTCCTTTTTTCCCCCTTCTGCTTTCCTTTTAGTGTTCCTTCTCTTTGTCTATCCTCTCAGCAATAGGTGTTGACCAGAAGCAGCAGAAACTACCACTTTTGCTAGATGTCCAGCCATCTGAGATCACTTCTGGGTAGAACTTCTACTTAGTTAAAACTCTGAGTGGCTGGTTAAAGCCAGTCTCTGGGTAAATAATCCCCCCATTCAATCCCTCCTACCTATTAAAAAAAACAAAAAAAAACAAATACAACACGTTTTTTTTTTTTAGTCTGTTATATGACCCTCCCCATGTCTCTTCCAGGAGCAGAGAACTGGGATCCCAATTCTACCATGCAAAATAATCTCTGATTGATGAGGTTGAGAGAGCATGACAACCAGGCATGTACTGGCCATCGAGACTAACGGGAGTTTCCCGGTGGGCCGATGGCTCAGTGGGCCACTTTGATGTAAGGGGGCTGGTGATTGGACACTCTGATGTAAGGGGGTGCTGATGGGACACTCTGATGTAAAGGGGTGCTGATGGGACACTCTGAAGTAAGGGGGTGCTGATGGGACACTCTGATGTAAAGGGGTGCTGATGGGACACTCTGATGTAAAGGGGTGCTGATTGGACACTCTGATGTAAAGGGGTGCTGATGGGACACTCTGATGTAAAGGGGTGCTGATGGGACACTCTGATGTAAAGGGGTGCTGATGGGACACTCTGATGTAAGGGGGTGCTGATGGGACACTCTGATGTAAGGGGGTGCTGATGGGACACTCTGATGTAAGGGGGCTGGTGATGGGACACTCTGATGTAAGGGGGCTGGTGATGGGACACTCTGATGTAAGGGGGCCGGTGATGGGACACTCTGATGTAAGGGTGCTGGTGATGGGACACTCTGATGTAAGGGGGGTGCTGATGGGACACTCTGATGTAAGGGGGTGCTGATGGGACACTCTGATGTAAGGGGGCTGGTGATGGGACACTCTGATGTAAGGGGGCTGGTGATGGGACACTCTGATGTAAGTGGGCCGGTCTGGATGAAGTCCAGGGCCAAATTTCTGTCCCAGTCCAGCCCTGATGACAACACTGCCCTGCCTCTCCACATCGTCCGATCAGAGGACGCTTTGCAGTGATTGAAAAGATGTAAAGCATTCTCTGAATGGCGCCCATGCCCAGTGGTCAACCTTTGAGTAGCTGCTCGCCATGGGCCCTAGAAGCTAGTGGAGATTATTGCAGTAGCAGTTTTAACTACAGTGATATCCAACTTTTAGGGGGGGTCCCACAGATAGGGTATATAAATAGTTACATCGGTCCAAACTGGAACAATGTAACTATGTAAAGACATCTATGCTTGAAATTCTTTGTCAAGTTTGAAGACATGTGCACTGCCCAAAAATGTGTTCGTTTTCGTTTCATTTGTTTTTTTGTTTTTTTTTTTCAGGTCACTGGCTATGATCGCAATTCATAAATTTGTACATTCGTAAATTCGAACATTCGAAAATTCGTACATTCGTAAATTCATATATGTCGTACATTTGGAAATTCAAAAATCCAAAAACCCGAAAATGCGATAATCTGAAATAAAAACGAACTATTAAAATTATACGTATTGTAATTTCCTTTCAAATGTGGCTGTTAGTGAACGTAATGAATACGAATTTATCCTGAAGTTACGAATTATCTGAAATAATGAATGCCGCAGCTAAACAAATGGAACGGAACAAATTAATAATAAATAATAATAAAAATAAAATAATAAAACCTTTTTATTATTATTATTTATTATTATTATTTCATTACGTTCCATTCATTTAGATGCAGCATTCGTTATTTCGGATAATTCATAACTTTGGATAAATTTGTATTTGTTACGTTCACTAACAGCCAAATTGGAAAGAAAATTACAATACCTGTAATTTAATATTTAGTAACAGTTAAATTATTATTAGTTAAAGAGGAGGGCCGGTTATAAAAAAAAAAAAAAGTCAGCAGCTGCAAACACTGCAGCTGCTGACTTAATAAACACACTCACCTGTCCAGGGCGCCCGCGATGTCGGCCGCCCGAGGCCGACCCGTCCCTCGGCTCTCGGGTCCCGGCGCCGCCATCCCTTGTAAGGGAAACAGGCAGCGGAGCCTTATGGCTTCACTGCCTGTTTCCTACTGCGCATGCGCGAGTCCCGCAGCTACTGCGCATGCGCGAGTCCCGCAGCGCTTTCTGAATGGGACGCGCTGTGTTCTGGAACACACAGTTCCCAGAACACAGCGCGACTCATTACCCAGAAGACGCCGCGACGAAGACAGAAGACAGAAGATCTCCGCGGAGGAGGAAGAGGAAGATTAGGAGAAAGTGCCTAGCAACAGGCATTTCTGGTAAGTAAAAAAAAAAATTGTTTTCATTTTTTTTTTTTTAGATTTTTTGTAATTTTTAACATTTTTTTGTTTTTCAGGGTGGCCCTCCCCTTTAATTATTATTTCAGATTTCCAAATTTTCGAATTTCTGAATTTCCGAATGTACAAATTTTCGAATATTGAAATTTACGAATATTCGGAAAAATTTGTTAAATGGGTTTTCGTTAGCTTGGATATTTCCAAATTAACGAATTTGTCTAACTTCTTTAAAAAACAAATTCAGAGTGAAACAAATTGCACATGTCTATAAGTTTATTTGGTTCTCTAATGACAATTTACCCCAGGTGATCAGTTACATTAAGCACCCTCCTAGAATAGTTTGCTAGAGAGGCTCAGGCAAATTTCGTTTTTTTTGGCTTCTCTGTAAATATTAGCGCCGAGTGTGATTATTTTTGGCTGTTCTGGGTCCCAGTGGCTGCTTAACCCTGCCTTCGAGTGGATTCGAGAATGTAGTAGGTTGGAAGAGGCAGACCCTTGGCTTGAATATTTATGTACTGTAGGCTCAGCCAATCCTTGGGAAAAAATGGCCAGTAAGTGGCTGAAGAGGGCATAAATAAATAGTTTGAGGCTTGGAGCAGCAGGGTTCATGACCAGGAGGAGAAGGTCCCAGCCTGAAGGGCTGCTGCTCATCTGGGTAGTATAGCTAACATTTGTAAGAGTTCATCGAGGTCACAGGTCGGTGGGAGGTGGAGGGCCTATTCTCTGAAAGCAGTTGAAGCCAAGTCAAGAGGGTTCGCTGAGGATCTGGCCTGGGGATTAACAAGAGAAGTGTCTGGCTGATATTGGGGGGCAGGTTGAATATAGAATATCTCACAAAAGTGAGTACACCCCTCACATGTTTGTAAATATTTTATTCTCTCTTTTCATGTGAAAACCCTGAAGACATGACACTTTGTATAACAGTGTATAAATTTGCTGTCCCCTCAAAATTACTCAACACACAGCCATTAATGTCTAAACCGCTGGGAACAAAAGTGCACATGCCTAAGTGAAAATGTCCAAATTGGGCCCAGTTAGCCATTTTCCCTCCCCGGTGTCATGTGACTCATTAGTGTTACAAGGTCTCAGGTGTGAATGGGGAGCAGGTGTGTTAAATTTGATGTTATCGCTCTCACTCTCTCATACTGGTCACTGGAAGTTCAACATGGCACCTCATGGCAAAGAACTCTCTGAGGATCTGAAAAAACAGTTGTTACTCTACATAAAGATGGCCTAGGCTATAAGAGGATTTCCCAGACCCTGAAACTGAGCTGCAGCACGGTGGCCAAGACCATACAGGGGTTTAACAGGACAGGTTCCCCTCAGAACAGGCCTCGCCATGGTCGACCAAAGAAGTTGAGGTCACGTGCTCAGCGTCATATCCAGAGGTTGTCTTTGGGAAAGAGACGTATGAGTGCTGCCAGCATTGCTGCAGGGGTTGAAGGGGGGGGGAGACCATACGTCGCACACTGCAACAAATTGGTCTGCATGGCCGTTGTCCCGGAAGGAAGCCTCTTCTAAAGACGATGCACAAGAAAGACCACAAACAGTTTGCTGAAGACAAGCAGACTAAGGACATGGATTACTGGAACCATGTCCTGTGGTCTGATGAGACCAAGATAAACGTATTTGGTGTCAGATGGTGACAAGCGTGTGTGGGGGCAACCAGGTGAGGAGGACAAAGACAAGTGTGTCTTGTCTACAGTCAGGCATGGTGGTGGGAGTGTCATGGTCTGGGGCTACATGAGTGCTGCCGGCTCTGGGGGGCTACAGATCATTGAGGGAACCATGAATGCCAACATGTACTGTGACATACTGAAGCAGAGCATGATCCCCTCCCTTCGGAGACTGGACCGCAGGGCAGTATTCCAACATGATAACGACCCCAAAAACACCTCTAAGATGACCACTGCCTTGCTAAAGAAGCTGAGGGTAAAGCTGATGGACTGGCCAAGCATGTCTCCAGACCTAAACCCTATTGATCATCTGTGGGACATCCTCAAACAGAAGGTGGAGGAGCGCAAGGTCTCCAACATCCACCAGCTCTGTGATGTCATCATGGGGGAGGGGAAGAGGACTCCAGTGACAAACTGTGAAGCTCTGGTGACCTCCATGCCCAAGAGGGTTAAGGCAGTGCTGCAAAATAATGGTGTCCACACAAAATATTGACACTTTGGGCCCAATTTGGACATTTTTACTCACTTTTGTGGCCAGCGGTCTAGACATTAATGGCTGTGTGTTGAGTTATTTTGAGGGGACAGGAAATTTACACTGTTATACAAGCTGCACTCTCACTACTTTACATTGTAGACAAGTGTCATTTCTTCAGTGTTGTCACATGAAAAGATAGAATAAAATATTTACAAAATGTGAGGGGTGTACTCACTTTTGTGAGATACTGTATGCCTGGATGTCAGATCCGAGGGACTGTTTGCAGCTTTAACCCCTTGAGAAAATGTTCCAGTGGTGCTAAATCAGGACCTTTCCTTACTTGGAGTCCGGGGATTGCTGGTGTTCTTAGTATCTGCCAAGAGGGAGATTACCCCGAAGAGAGTAGACAGAGCAAAAAGTGTCTTCTGGTTTCTTTGTGTACTAAAGTCGGAGTATCCCAAAGCCCCACCCTGCACCCCGACCAAGTTCAACGATCATAAAACATCCTTTACCTGGTCATTGAGTTGTAAGACTGTCCGATCGATCGTGTGCCTGACTGCCTGTACACCCATACGGGAAGACAACCTGGGAAAACATTGCAGGGTCTATTACCAGTCTGTGCCACATAGAGGTAGGTCCAAATGGCAGAAAGACCTGTTATGGATTCCCCAGGAAGAGAGTGGCTCTGTGATCAGCCATAACCCGTCTTAGGGCTACCCATCTAACTTGTGATGCCCAATAGGATCTTCGGATGGCAAATGAAAAGCAGTGATTATTCTTGGGCCATCATCCATAAAATCGCAAATTTCTCTGCTTAGACTAAACTCAACTTGCAAAATAAAAGCCAAGTTTACAATAGCGCTGACATTGAAATTGCCGTCTCTCCCATCAATTCTACGAACCTGCACTCTGTCATATGATTACGGCTAAAAGCCAGGAAAAAAATAAAATAATTGTCAATCAAATAAACAGATCCATCTCTCTCACTCTTTCCTTTTTAGTTACAAATAATAATTCCATCACGGCATATACATACCGCTCCGAGGACTGGAAAAATAACTGTATTAAGTGTTTGACAGATGTCACATATAATGAGCAGCTTTCCTCGTTTTGTTATTCTCGGTTGGAAACATGTAAACCAATTTTGGGGACATCGTTGACTTTTCAATCATTAACGCATAAAACAAAAAAGAAGATATAAACTATCCGGCTCATCTGTCATCCGGGGGGGGAAAGACTCCAACCTTCAGCTCTTACAGTGGATCTTTAGCTTCCGACCCCATATATATATATATATATATATATACCATTCACCACCCACTTTGTATGGTTCCCCCTTGCTAGCAGCGGGTTGGACCCCCTTTATTAGGTTCCCCTTGCTAGTAGCGGGTTGGACCCCCTTTATTAGGTCCCCCTTGCTAGTAGCGGGTTGGACCCCCTTTATTAGGTCCCCCTTGCTAGTAGCAGGTTGGACCCCCTTTATTAGGTCCCCCTTGCTAGTAGCGGGTTGGACCCCCTTTATTAGGTCCCCCTTGCTAGTACCAGGGTTGGACCCCCTTTATTAGGTCCCCCTTGCTAGTAGCAGGTTGGACCCCCTTTTGCCTTCATTCTTGGTGGCATAGATACAACAAGGTGTTGGAAACGTTTCTCTGAGATTTTGCTCCATAGTGATCTGATAACATCACACAGTTGCTGCAGATTTGTCGGCTGAACATCCAGGATGCCGATCTCTACAACCAGTGCAATTCATGTGTGTTCGGGTTTAAAGGGATGAGGTGGCAACTCTACGTTCCACCACATCCCAAAGGTGCTCTATTGGAGGAGATGTGGTGAGTGTGGAGGCCATTGGAGGACAGGGACCTCATTGTCCAGTGGTGAGATGATCGGAGATTTGTGACATGGGGCATTATCCTGCTGGGAGGAGCCATCAGAAGATGGGGACACTGTAGTCTTAGCCCTTGTACACACGGACACGGAAAATGTCAGATCGAACCATGTTGTCGGATAATCCGACAGTGTGTGGGATCCATCGGACTGTTTCCGTCGGAATATCCGGCCGACAAAGTTTTAGAGCTGGGCTGTAAAATTTTCCGACAACATGATCCGATCGGACTTTGTCCGATCGTTTGTAGAGAATTTCGATCGGACAAAGTGCCACGCATGCTCAGATCAAATTCCTAGACCAAAGCTATTGGCTACTAGCCTGAACGTAGTCCCGTCGTAACGAAATAATGTCATCACGTTCTGAACGATCGGATTTTCTGACAACTTTGTCCGACCATGTGCATGCAACACCAGTTTTGGACAAAATTCGTCGGACAAAATCCGATGGATTTGGTTGTCGGAATGTCCGACCCGTGTGTACAAGGACTTAAAGGGAAGGACATGGTCAGCAACAATACTCAGGTAGGACGTGGCTATTAAACCATGCTCAATTGGTACTAACTAAGGGGCCCAAAGTTTGCCAAGAAAATTCCCCATACATTATATATACTCTGCATTCAGTGTAGACTAAAGTGGGGATCGAAAGTTTGGGCACCCCAGGTAAAATTGTGTATTAATTTGCATAACGAAGCCAAGAAAAGATGGAAAAATCTCCAAATGGCATCAAATTACAGATTAGACATTCTTATAATATGTCAAAAAAGTTAGATTTTGTGACATCAACCCATGTGACATCAACCGATGACCCTGCCCCTTGTCCTTATATAAGTTGCCGTGTAGCGCGTCCTTGGCATTGCAACCGGAGAGAGCTTAGAGTCAACATCTCCAGGAGAAGAAGGAGAAGAAGAAGAAGAGCGGAAGGCGGCGACGGCGACAGAAGACCGGGCCACCGCCTGTAAAAGAGCTATAAGAAGGCGTGGTGGCCCGGCAGAAGAACCGAAGAGGGGGACAAGACCCCCGAAGTCGGAAGAAGAGGCCGCGGTGACGAAGAAGAATGCCGGGCCCCTCCGCTAGCAAAAGAGCTAGAAGAAGATAGCGGAGGAGTCTGGCGAGAACACCCCCGAAGACGGAAGACCCCCGGAGCTGTGCAATAAACTATTTTATCTTGTGTGTTGTTTTTTTTTGTACTTTATTTTACAGGTGAATGGGTAGGGGTACATTGTACCCCATACTCATTCACATAGGGTGGGGGGCCGGTATCCGGGGGCCCCCTTATTAAAGGGGGCTCCCGGATTCCGATAAGCCTCCCGCCCGCAGACCCCGACAACCAACGGCCAGGGTTGTCGGGAAGAGGCCCTTGTCCTCATCAACATGGGAACAAGGTGCTTTGGGGTGGGGGGGCCGCGCGGCCCCCCTTCCCCAAGGCACCCCCCATGTTGAGGGCACGGAGCCTGGTACGGCTCAGGAGGGGGGGCGCTCGTTCGCCCCTCCTTTCCTGGCCGGCCGGGTAGCGTGCTCGGACAAGGGTCTGTTGTGGACTTGGGGGGACCCCCACGCCGAAAAATTTTTGGTTGGGGTTCCCCTTTAAGCCCATACCAGGTGGCGGGGCCAGCGGCATCTCCTTCGCGGGCCCCGCCTACCTGGAGACCTGCTCGAAATGAGCGGACTTTTCTCCGGGCGGAAAAAGTCTGTTCATTTCAAAAGTACGGCAGACTGCCGCACACACGGCCGGATTGTCCACCGAAATGCGAGTCCGGCGGGAAGATTGGAGTGCAAAACTACTTTCTAAGTCCGCCGTACTTTCGGGTCACAAAAGTATGCCGGAGGCTACACACGGGGGGATTGTCCGGCGGACTTCAGTTTGCCGGACTTTTCCACCCGCTTGTTTGATCGTGTGTACGCGGCATAAGCAGTTGTCTAGAAAACTGAAACCGAAAATAGTTGAGGCTCACAAAGCTGGAGAAGGCTATAAGAAGATAGTAAAGCGTTTTCAGATGTCAATATCCTCTGTTCGGAATGTAATTAAGAAATGGCAGTCATCAGGAACAGTGGAAGTTAAAGCAAGATCTGGAAGACCAAGAAAAATATCAGACAGAACAGCTCAGAGGATTGTGAGAAAAGCAATTCAAAACCCACGTTTGACTGCACGATCCCTCCAGAAAGATCTGGCAGACACTGAAGTTGTGGTCCACTATTCCACTATAAAGAGATACTTGTATAAATATGGTCTTCATGGAAGAGTCATCAGAAGAAAACCTCTGCTACGTCCTCACCACAAAAATCAGCGTTTGAACTTTGCAAATGAACATACTGTATACAAGCCTGAGGCATTTTGGAAACAAGTTCTGTGGACCGTTGAGAACTTTTTGGCCGGAATGAGCAAAGGTACGTTTGGAGAAGAAAGGCCACAGAATTGAATGAAAAGAACCTCTGTCCAACTGTTAAGCATGGGGGTGGATCAAACATGCTTTGGGGTTGTATTGCAGCCAGTGGCACAGGGAACATTTCACGAGTAAAAGGAAAAATGTATTCAATAAAATTTCATCAAATTTTGGATGGTAACTTGATGCCATCTGTGAAAAAGCTGAAGTTAAAGAGAGGATGGCTTCTACAAATGGATAATGATCCTAAACACCCCTCAAAATCCACTGGGGATTACATCAAGAGGCGTAAACTGAAGGTTTTGCCATGGCCTTCACAATCTCCTGACCTCAACATTATTGAAAATCTATGGATAGACCTAGATCTATGGATAGAAAAGAGCAGTGCGTGACAGACAGCCCAGAAATCTCAAAGAACTGGAACACTTTTGTAAGGAAGAATGGGCAAAGATACCTCAAACAAGAATTGAAAGACTCTTGGCTGGCTACAAAAAGCGTTTATAAGCTGTGATACTTGCCAAAGGGGGCAGTACAAGATATTAACTCTGCAGGGTGCCCAAACTTTTGCAGATGCCATTTTTTTGTTTTCTTTAATTTTGAAAGTGTAAATGATGGAAATAAAATCGAACTTTTTTTTTACATATTATAAGAATGTCTAATCTGTAATTTGATGCCATTTGGAGATTTTTCCATCTTTTCTTGGCTTTGTTATGCACATTAATACACATTTTTACCTGGGGTGCCCAAACTTTCGATCCCCACTGTATATATACAGTGCAGGCAGTGTAGTATAGTCCTAGCCAGGCCTTAAGAGATACTCGCCACCAGTTGCCCCACCCAACCCCTATCCTACCCTGCCCCTAAGTCTGCCCCTAAACACGCCCCTCGTAAATTATCTAATGAAATTACACTGTTAAGTGGAAACATAAAGCATATCAGTACCCACCAGTGCAGCCTATCAGTATATATATATATATATATATATATATATATATATATATATATATATAGATATATATATATATATAGATAGATAGTGCAGTCAGTGTACAGCATATAATACAGTGCAGTCAGTGTACAGTATATAATACAGTGCAGTCAGTGTACAGCATATAATACAGTGTATTGGAGTGGTTAAGGGGAACCCTATCACAGAATTAAGAAAAAAACGTCACAGTGCCCCCCCCCCCCCAGTCCATACCAAGCCCTTTGAGTTTGTTATTGATTTTAAGGAGGAACTTCACTCCACGCCAGAATAATAAAAAAAAAACAGAATGGGGCCCCCCCAAAATCCATACTAGGCCCTTTGGGTCTGGCATAGATTTTAAGGGAAACTCCACGCCATTTTTTTTAAAATTGGCGGAGGGTCCCCCCCAAGATCCATATCAGACCCTGGCAAGCCGAGCGACCCCCCCCCCCCCCCCGAGACCATGCCAGACCATTTTCCCTCAACATGTTATGCACATCAGAGTGCCTTGGAGGCTCATTCATTTTCAACGATCTGTCTGCATGAAATGCACGCTAAAGCTCAAATAGACCCTTAAAATGACAAAAAGAAAATTGCATCTATTGAAAAAAAAAATTTGCTGATTTTTTTATTTATTTTTTGGTTGCAATTTAAATTAAATTACTCTCAGAATAAAAAAAAATAAAAAGTAAAAATTCCCAGCTATAACACAGTTTTACCCTATCAACTTTTGTTCCCAAAACCGGCTCCATCTATAGCTGACATCTGCTGAACTTTTTTTTTTTGCCTGTATTTTTTCTTCTCCTGGAAAAAATAGAAGGCGGCTTTGTTGGTGACACGCGGTGATGTCCGGAGAGAGAACTAGTTTATAAAGTTTTAATAGCACAATATCTTCATAGCCCTGAGCTCTTTCTATATGCAGTCATTCATGCTCATTAAAAAAATATTTGATTTGAACACAAATCATTTTTCATGAGGCAACTTGTGCGTGTGTGTGTGTGTGTGTGTGTGTGTGTGTGTGTGTGTGTGTGTGCTCCTGCTCAGATATTCGTGTGCCTCTATTTTTCTCTGCCGTATTGAAAAGATAGAAGGATATCAATTTCTCATTTTTTATTTTTTTTTGCCCAAATGCTCCCTGTCTGCCAATTAAAATACAAGTTTGGTAGATTTAAAAAAAAATCTATTTCCAGTAGTGATTAATTAGGAATGTGACTTAAATTTTCAGCATGAACAGTTCCACCCAGTGGCAGCTGATGCTCCGGCCGATGGGGGTGGAAAACAAACCACCCTACCCCTCACACACACCCCCCCCCCCCCGGTGGGTGGTAATCACACAGTCAGCGGCGATGCAGAGCAGAGAGATCGCCCTGATGCTCCGATGACGGCAGCCATCTTCCCTACCGGATCTCCCCGTAAAAAACCTCTCCGCCCCCAGGTACTGACCAATTCCATCGCTTCTCCTCTCGGCCAATGGTGCTCCTTCCTGATTGGCCCGGGAAGAGAATCAGTGTGACAATAGCGAATATTCATTTGTTATTGTCACACAATCGGGTGGGCTCAGGGTGCAGTGAACCCTTTTTCTAAACCAATTAGAGCCTCTGGCTCTAATCATGTGCTTGAAAAAAAAAAAAAAAAAACATTGGAAGCCATGCATCTGACACCCTGCATGTAGATTAGGGGTCCGGACGCATGGATGGGGGGGGGGGAGCGGAGCACCTGTGCCCCCCATACGGAGTGGCCATGCTGTACAAGCAAACTAAATGGCCAGAAGAATATTATCTTGGCACCATAGGAACTGGATGATTGTCCTTCCAGATAGTTTCCAGTTCACAGTCGGGTCTGGATGATGAAGATAATGCTGCCCACAACAGAATAAAGCAAAGGGCGCAAACGCCTAGTTAGATATCTCCAGCACTTTATTAAAAGGTATAAAATAGAGTACATACTGCGCAAGCAAAGATGGAAACCGTGTTGTACATAAACCAAGGAACCAAAGGTCAACCAAATGATGGAACTCTTCTGGTTCAAATAAATATAATACCAGCTGACGTGTTTTGGGTGACTTCTTCAGAGCAACCGAAAAAATGGGGGCATGTCCCCTGGAAAATTTCAATTGTGTAGCACCCTCTAGTGTGTGCTAGAAAATTGTGCAGGTACATTTTTTGGCTCATGGTAAAATGAGTTTGGGTTAGGAGTTTCCAAAATTCAGGGCTGGGTGCCTCATCTGGGCAGGTCTCTGTGCCTCATCTGGGCAGGTCTCTGGTGCCTCCCCATGGTCTGGAAGATTGAAGAATCTTCTAGAACTAGAGGTTGGAGGTTAGGAGGAGCTACCTTGAATATTTATGGAGCCTTGGCCAATTCTCAGAGGTAGGCTGACAGGGGGTTGAGACCACTCCATAAATATACATGGGCCAAGCCAGCAGGGGCAGTCAGGTGGAAGATGGAGATACAGTGTTGAGGAGACTTTCGGCCTAGTCTGAGGGGGGTGTCCTGCCTTGGGCTGAGGCTCAGGTGCTTTAAGGATCATTTCAAAAACACAAGGGAGGAGGCATTCCTGAAGGCACAGTAGCAAGAGAAAGAGTGAGTAGTCAATACTGTTGGGTACTTACAAGGGGGTGACTGCCACATGTAGCCTGTCTCCCTGGAAACAGCGGTGTGCCTAAAGCAGAGCTCTACCCCAAAGGGGATGCCCTGCTTGTTCGCAACCTCCCCCTATGCCATCCACTGCCACATATGGCACTTTTTTTGGGGGGGGGGGGGAGGGGGAGCAGATCCCTAGTTTTGACAGGTACCGTCCAGGGGCGGATCCAGGGGGGGGGCAACGGGTCAATTGCCCCCTCCGAGAATACCGCCAGCTGATGACAGCACGGCCGGTTCCGCGGGTCCAATCGCGGCCGGTTCCGCGGGTACCCGCGGGCCGGTTCCGTGAGTCCAATCGCGGCTGGTTCCGTGGGTCCAATCGCGGCCGGTTCCGCGGGTCCAATCGCGGCCGGTTCCGCGGGTACCCGCGGGCCGGTTCCGCGGGTCCAATCGCGGCCGGTTCCGCGGGTACCCGCGGCCGGTTCCGCGGGTCCAATCGCGGTCGGTTCCGCGGGTACCCGCGCTGAGTGGACGGGTGGGGGGGGGGGGGCAGCTGGTCGGCTTAGGAGGGCTGCTGGCCAATCAGGAAGCCAGCAGGCAGGGGAGCAGGGAGATGACATCATCTCTCACTGCCCTGCATCCCTCCAGTTCCGCCTTCACTGTGTAGGAAGCTGTGTGCAGCAGAGAGATTGCATCATCTCTCTGCTGCCTATCTTCACTCTGGGACCCAACAAAAGACCACCAGTAGGTGACAATCCGCAATGTGTGGCAGGCTACGTGGCAAGTGGCAATCCGTAATGTGTGGCAGACTACGTGGCAAGTGGCAATCCACAATGTGTGGCAGGTGACGTGGCAAGTGACAATCCGCAATGTGTAGCAGGTGACGTGGCAAGTGACGTGGCAAGTGACAATCCGCAATGTGTGGCAGGTGACGTGGCAAGTGACAATCCGCAATGTGTGGCAGGCTACGTGGCAAGTGGCAATCCGCAATGTGTGGCAGACTACGTGGCAAGTGGCAATCCACAATGTGTGGCAGGTGACGTGGCAAGTGACAATCCGCAATGTGTAGCAGGTGACGTGGCAAGTGACAATCCGCAATGTGTGGCAGGTGACGTGGCAAGTGACAATCCGCAATGTGTGGCAGGCTACGTGGCAAGTGGCAATCCGCAATGTGTGGCAGGTGACGTGGCAAGTGACAATCCGCAATGTGTGGCAGGTGACGTGGCAAGTAACAATCCGCAATGTGTGGCAGACTACGTGGCAAGTGGCAATCCACAATGTGTGGCAGACTACGTGGCAAGTGGAAATCCACAATGTGTGGCAGGTGACGTGGCAAGTGACAATCCGCAATGTGTGGCAGGTGACGTGGCAAGTGACAATCCACAATGTGTGGCAGGTGACGTGGCAAGTGGCAATCCGCAATGTGTGGCAGGCAACGTGGCAAGTGACAATCCGCAATGTGTGGCAGGTGACGTGGCAAGTGACAATCCGCAATGTGTGGCAGGCTACGTGGCAAGTGACAATCCGCAATGTGTGGCAGGCAACGTGGCAAGTGACAATCCGCAATGTGTGGCAGGCAACGTGGCAAGTGACAATCCGCAATGTGTGGCAGGTGACGTGGCAAGTGACAATCCCCAATGTGTGGCAGGTGACGTGGCAAGTGGCAATCCGCAATGTGTGGCAGGCTACGTGGCAATCCGCATCTGGTGGCAGGCGACGTGGCAAGTGACAATCCGCAATGTGTGGCAGGTGACGTGGCAAGTCACAATCCGCAATGTGTGGCAGGTGACGTGGCAAGTGGCAATCTGCAATGTGTGGCAGGCTACGTGGCAAGTGACAATCCGCAATGTGTGGCAGGTGACGTGGCAAGTAACAATCCGCATTTGGTGACAAGTGACAATCCACATTTGGTGGCAGGCGACATGGCAAGTGACATCCTCAGGGCTCCCACTGATTCTGCAATATGGTGAGTTGAACCATTTAATTTTATATTACAATGTATTAATAGAAATAATGCGCTTCAATCATCCTGACACCATAACAACCATGGTGCCATAATGATTGAAGCGCCAATACCAGCCATTTCCCATATAAATTGCCCCCCAAAAACATATTTTATAGCAGTGCCCCTCCCGAGATTAGACTCTGGATCCGCCCCTGGTACCGTCTCATTTCCTGGTTAGATCAGTAATCTTACATAATTTCCGTTTGCATATTTATGCTTTCTGTGTGCTGCTCCCCCCACAGCCCCCCAATACTTACCTGAGCCCAATCACAATCCAGCGATGTGCACAAGAGCCTCGGCTCTCCCAGGTCTCCCTCTCCTCATTGGCTGAGCCATAGGCTCCCGCTGCTGTGAATCACAGAAAGTGATTCCTATGTAAGACATTCCTTTGCACTTCCTGCCAGATTATTGTGCTCTCTCTAGCCAATATCTCGCTATTGTCATTCTTGCTGCAGTTCGTATCTTCACTACCACTTGTTAACAACATTTGGCTTTCGTCGACTGTACTTCTACATGATCCCAACCTACAACCACTTGTTACTGACCTTTGCCTTGTTTACTATGCTTTTGCTTAATCCTTACCTGTTATATCTGCTACTGGACCCCGGCTTGCTCACCTTCTGGTGGGGCAATCCTGAGGACCAATGGTTGGTACTAACATTCAAAAAAGCTCATCGCCATCATCAGGAGCTCTTTTGAATACTTGTTACTACTTCGCACTTGTTACTACTTCGACTCCGCACCTCAGGTGAGCTTGCATCATCCGCCAGTGTCATATAGGTGGTTGGGAGTTGTCCTCTGCCCTACGTGAGCTCCAAGTCATGGCTTGGAGCTTTCAATGGGCTTTTTAGGCAATTCTGTTAAAAAGAACTAGGAAAAGACTGCTGAATAAGGCAGCTCTAACATTTCTCCACTAGCAGTCAACTTCTTGATTTTACACATGTCAAGGAAAAGCATTTTTATTCTACTATTCCGCCAACCTTCCCCAATAAAGTGAATATTTTATCTTCTCACCCTTCGCGAATTTCTGCGTCACCTTAGGACCCATCAACCATGGACGGGTTAAGTCTCTATTAAACACTACATGATTTAAATTTAAACATGCCCAGCGCAACAGCATGCAACAAACCCCTCCAGGCCTCTTTGGATTGGCTGGTTATTTTTTAATAACGCAGCCAGGAACCTGCGGTACAACTGGGCTGCATTCCATGGACCTCCGAGCAATTAATCAATTATTTATTTGAAATAATCCATAACACAACGACCGGGGCTGATGTCTTATTTAGACCTCACTAAAATGTCATTTTAAAGTCATGGCTTGGCCAACGCTACCACAAAAAAAAAAAAAAAAAAAAAAATCTGAAACCACCTCTAATATATTCCACCTAATTGTAATTGGAGACAAAACTCGAGATATTGGCAGTCCATAAACTGAATTTATCAAACGCGACATGAATATTTTTTATCTGCCAGCCAAGCCTAACTTGATGAAAAATGTTCCGCAGTGCCGCTCAGAAGGTTAAAAAAAAAAAAAAAAAAAAAAAATGAAGTTTTGTTGTTGAAAATACAATTTTTTCTGGCTAAAATCCTGTTTGGCATAGGGATTACTGGCATCAGTGCCCCTGGATTTCTGAGAAGCAAAACTCATATGCCCTTTGAAGTCGAAATCCTAGCTACATCTTAGAAGGTCAATTGTAAGCAAGTGGACTTGAGCACTGTGTTCTAATCATAAGCATTTGTCAAAAAATAAGGACATCTGACCGAAAGAAAAAAAGCCCAGGATCGCGGAACTCGCTGACCTAGTTTGCAGTTTGGATAGCCCTTCTTACACCGGCTAAGTCTTCTGTAAGTGCATGTGCACCATCACGGTTTGGAGGGGATAAAAAAAGGATATCTATGATGGGAAGCGAGACCTCGGTTGCACGCATATAGCGTTTTTTTTTTTTTTCTAAAATAGAAATAAAAAAGCACTCTGTCTTTTATTTTTATTTTTTTTAATGTTTTGTCTTATGCATCCCTCTGACTCCCTTTTTATGTCGAAGTTGGAAAATCGTTGGAGAGAGAAAAAAAAAAGCCGAACCTGGCCGGCGAGCCCATTACTTTACGAGATGCTGTTTATTCCCGACAAATAATGAAAAAAAAAAAAAAGTATTATACTGCGTATTACGAAATAACTGCGTTTTACGGTTATGGCTGTCTGGTGGGTTCTAAATTAGAGCTTAAAGGTGAAATAAATGTTGTAAATGATCATTAAAGTGCATTATAAATATGAAAGGTATCGTTTCAGGCTTGTTCTACTCAATTTAATACTTGCTACTGTATCAAAGTGCGGCGTTTCGGAAGCAAACATGTAAGCTCGAAAAAAAAAAAAAAAAAAATCTGCTTTATCCGGTAGGCTTGCCTAATCCAGCCAAGCTGTGAGTTGGCAGCTGACCCAAGGGCTTCCAATCCCTCGAGAGGCTACTGGATGTAGCTCAGTGATTACTTCTGGGGCATCTGGTGACATCTATCTGAAGCCTCCTGGGGTTATTGGCAGTTCCGAGTGGGCCAACTGCAAAGACTGCCCAGCAGATTGGGAAAACAGATGATGATCCAATAATAAAAATCAATGGCTGGGATTATATTTACGATGTCTTTCCAGCTGTCAATGAGAGCAACCTTAAATAAAAAGTATGTGTGTATGTATTCCAACCTTTACAATACATTAATACCCAGTGGCTGGAGGCACATTACAATGGAAAAGAGGGGGTGGTGTAGGGTGGTAGTGACGTGACAGAAGCAGAGGTACACAGTGAGGCAATGAGTGTATCAGGACTTGGACCTTTGCTGTGTCTGGCAGTGGCGCTCCTCACTGAGCCACCTGAGATCCTGGACAGTTCCCTGCCTGATTGCCTAGATAACCCTGACTTATGTCCTGTTTCCATGAACCTCATTGTGCTCTCTCCAGCCAATATCTTGCTCTTGTCACTCCTTCTGCCAGGCGTATCTTCTCTGCCCCTCGTTACTGACCTTTGGCTTGTTCCTTGACTACACTTCTGCTTGATTCCTACCTGCAACCACTGATTACTGATCTTTGGCTTGTTTACTGACAATGCTTATTATGCTTGATCCCTACCTGCTATATCTGCTACTGGACCCCTGGCTGGGTGATCCTGAGGACTATGGCCTGGTACTAACACGCAGCAAAACCCACCTCTGGTGAGCACAGGTTAGTACTTGAATGAATGAATGAATAACTTGTACAGCGCTACATATGCAAACTAAATCACCTCAGGGCGCTTTGCCGCCAGCGTCCGTCTGGGTTTTCAGAAGAGATGGGTCTTGAGCTTATTCCTGAAGGCCAGATAGTTTTCTTCTGAGCGGATGTCCATGGGTAGAGCGTTCCATAGCCGCGGTCCTTGGACTGCGAACGTTCGTTTGCCTTTTAAATTATAACGGGTCTTGGGGATGTGGGGGAGGTTCTTGTTAGTTGACCAGGGAGTGCGACTTAAACCTTGCACCTCAGGTGAGCCTGCACCTACTGCCAGGGTGACCTGCTTGTAAGCCTATCCTACAGGTCAGTGGTTGCTGGTGCTCAAAATTTTTGGGGAGGGCGCAAAAAAAATAAAAATTATCAATTGCAGCCACTGTGCCATCAAATTCAGCCACTGTGCCCATCAAACGCTGCCACTGTGCCATCAAATGCTGCCACTGTGCCATCAAACGCTGCCATTGTGCCCTCAAATGCAGCCACTGTGCCAAACGCTGCCACTGTTACCATTAAATGCTGCCACTGTGCCATCAAATGCTGCCACTGTACCCATGAAACACAGCCACTGTGCCCATCAAACACTGCCACTGACACTGCCACTGTGCCCATCAAACTCTGACACTGTGCCCATCAAACGCTGCCAGTATGCCTATCAAATGCTGCCAGTATGCCCATCAAATGCTGCCAGTGTGCCCATCATATGCTGCCAGCGTGCCCTTGAATGCCCCCAGTGTGGCCCCCATCTGCTCGCCATCTGCCCGGCACTTACCCTATCTTGGTGGGGCAGCGGGTGACAGCGACTAGCGGGGTCCTTCATCTGTAAGGTTATCTTTGGGTGTATGCGACTGTCACATAAACTATGGTTCGGTTTCATGAGCCTTGAGGAGGATTTATAAGTATGGCAAGATTTTGAAATGTGTCAGTGTGGTATGTAGCCAATAAGCTGCAGTACAATGGCTGGTATGGTTGTCCAAAGGATTGTCATTTTGGAGGTGCTGTAAGAATCTTCTGCATTGGTAAATATCTTTCCGTTGATAGTGTTCATAATTTTGTGGGGCTAATGTTATTAATATTATAATGTTAATATTGGGTCATGGTAACCTATTCATTTTTCAATGAAAATATTCCAAAGAAGAGTCTGTGCTTGTGCTTAATTATGGCATATTGTGGGGCTGTTTGTAAGGGAGTTGAGTGCTCAGTTTGGTACCCTATTTTCTTTCGGTATCCAGCCCTACTTGAGTCATGGCTTTGGCAGTTTTCAAAGCAGAGAGCGATTCCTGACCCTATGGCCACCCTTCACACGGACTATAAAGTTTCCTGTAACCCCAACACCACCTGTAAGCCCAACCCTGCAACCCAAGCATTTGCTTTCCCAGTAACAATAATGCTGGAGGTTTATCCAGTTTATTCCTGTGTCGGTGGTTTTAGTTTTAGCCTTAGTGACACATTGCAGGTGACAAACTTAATTGATGTATCGGTCACTTTTGTGTATTAATTTTCACATGCCCATTAATTTGAGTCTATTGGGATGAGCCCTTTTAAATGGATCGCAATAGATTTAACGATTCATGGTCTAGCGTTCATTTCCTCCCATGCATTCTTATAATTACTTGCAGTCATTGCTTACAGTCATTGCCCAGTAAGATGTCCTCGCCAGGAAGTACAAAAGAGCGTCACTTCCGGTTCCGGAAAATGACGTCATTTCCGATTCCGGGCGGAAGTGACGTCACTTCCGGTTCCGGCGGAAGTGGTCATACCGGAAGTGATGTAAATGGTGGCAAAAACGCCGCTATTTTGACCAATAAGAATCCAGATACCTGGAGTAATCATCTGGGTGATCTCCAATGGAAAAAAGTTACTGTTGAAAAGAGGAGGAGCTCTTCGGAGAACCTCCAATTAGAATGAAATGGCTAGAGAAATGGGAGGAGCCTCTGTGTTGATTGGAGGAAGTTTTTGGCGCCAATCCACTCAATAAGGGCTATTTAAGGCAGACGCCAGAAGCTCTAAGTAGGTGGGAATCTCTCCTATGTCCTTTGGATGCTCCAGATTCGGTGACATTCGTATAAAACTAGGAAACGATTGAACCTCGTTATGGCGGTAAGCTACACTTTGGGAATCCCTGTCTTATGATGGATGTAAGGCTAGGGAGTAGACTAAAATGTTTCTTGGTTCTTTTTGTTGTAGGTCTTTTAGACAAGATTGAGGTTTATACAACATAACATCTTCCTATTTTCCTATTTGATGGGCCATTGGACATTTGTGCAAAGGAATTTTTTATTCCCATCCTTTGTTGAGTTCATTTGGACTCCAGGGCTTTGAATGCGGTGACCTTGCAACAGATCCATACTATCCTTACCATCTCCACGTTTGTGGCTCAATCCCCTCCTCTCTTGGCTTGTCTTTCCGTTTCTGGAACGGTTGCCTAAAGAGGAGATAGTGCCTACTTTTGGTACAAAAATAACATGTAAGTATTCAAGTATTGGGCTTCAATGTATCATGTCATTTGTACATATGTAATTTTTGTAATATTCATTGCTTGTTGTGTGCTTACAGACAGTGGCTTCCCTGAAGAAGAAATTATTTATACACATTTTTCGAAACGCGTAGGAAACGCGTAGGGAAAGAGCTGCCTGTTTTGCTGGATAGAGTCTACGCATGTAGTAACATTCTATGCCAGGGGTGTCCAAACTTTTTTCAAAGAGGGCCAGATTTGATGAACTGAACATGCTCGAGGGCCGACCATTTTGCCTGACATTCTTTGAACCATTAAAATTCGGTCTAAGTGTGTTCGGCCGAGCACTAATACACTACCCAACAAGAATTCTCTTGCCTTTGTGGCTGTGTGTGGTGAAGAGATGAACTCAAGTGTATTATTTGGATACACCGTATTTTTTGGGGTATAACACGCACCTTCACTTTAAGAGGGAAGCTTCAGGAAATTTTTTTTTTAATTTTAAATAAAGAACTGAAGCAAAATAAGGGTCAGTGCCCATCTGCAGACCCACAATTGCCAGGAACGCAGCACCCACCATTGCCAGGAATGCAGCGCCCACCATTGCTAGAAATGCAGCGCCCACCATTGCTAGAAATGCAGCGCCCACCATTGCTAGAAATTCACTCACCATTGCCAGGAATGCAGCGCCCACCATTGCTAGGAATGCAGCGCCCACCATTGCTAGGAATGCAGCGCCCACCATTGCTAGGAATGCAGCGCCCACCATTGCCAGGAATGCAGTGCCCACCATTGCCAGGAATGCAGTGCCCACCATTGCCAGGAATGCAGTGCCCACCATTGCCAGGAATGCAGCCCCACCATTGCTAGAAATTCACTCACCATTGCCAGGAATGCACCCACCACTGCTAGAAATTCACTCACCATTGCCAGGAATGCAGCCCCACCATTGCCAGGAATGCAGCCCCACCATTGCACGGAATGCAGCCCCACCATTGCACGGAATGCAGCCCCACCATTGCACGGAATGCAGCCCCACCATTGCCAGGAATGCAGCCCCACCATTGCCGGGAATGCAGCCCCACCATTGCCGGGAATGCACCCACTATTGCCAGGAATGCAGCCCCACCATTGCCGGGAATGCACCCACTATTGCCAGGAATGCAGCCCCACCATTGCCGGGAATGCACCCACTATTGCCGGGAATGCAGCCACCATTGCCAGGAATGCAGCCACCATTGCCAGGAATTCACCCCCAATTGCTAGGAATGCAGCCACCATTGCCAGGAATTCACCCACCATTGCCAGGAATTCACCCACCATTGCCAGGAATGCAGCCACCATTGCCAGGAATGCAGCCCCACAATTGCAATTGCCAGGAATGCAGCCACCATTACCATCAGTGCAGCCATGGAGGGCAGGACAAGCGCCAAAGACATCCTACAGGAGAATTTCCTGTTTACACAACGGCCCCTTTAAGAGAAAGTCCCGCCTCCTCTGATGGACAGAACAGTCGTCCAATGGCAGAGATGGGACTTCCTATTACAGCTGCCATGTACACAGGAAATTCTCAGCCTGTGTGCACGGCACTCGTCCTGCCTCCTCCCTCCAAGGCAGCTGGACTATATGTCTTTTGTGACCCCGGCGCTGGGAGATCGCCGGGGGCCACAAAAGATGTATATGTTTAAATAACCAGGCGGGCCGTTCAAAACCGGACCGCGGGCCGCGATTGGCCCGCGGGCCGGACTTTGGACATGCCTGTTCTATGCCATACACATATGTTAGCACAACACTGTTATTTTATGGATCAGTGTGGTTTTGTAATATCTTTTGATAGTTGTAATAAAATTTATATATTTTTTCATATACATTTTAGTATATATTTTCTTTTTTCTATATTGCCTTAAAAATCCCAATAAATTTGAGGTGTTATCCAATTATATGTATCATTTTCGGGATGATGGCAATAACATGCCATAGCTCATGAGTCCAATTATTTCTACTAGTAACAATAATGCTTTCTGTAACCTCAATCCTATCTATAATCTCAACCTTATAACCGTAAATTTTATGTTCCCTGTAACCCTAATGTTTCCTGTAAACCCCAATCCTACATGTATTCCCAACTCTGTAACCCTTATGTCGTGTACACAGGACCAAAGTTTCTGGCAGAAAAGGTCAGAAGGAATCATTACGTCAGATATTACGATCGTGTGGGGGGCTTCATCTGACTTTTTTTTTTTTTTTTAATTCAGATGGACCTAGAAATAGAACATGTTTCAAATCTGTCCGAAGGAATCAATTTCTATCGGGAAAAACCATTCGTCAGTATGCTGATCCGACGGACCAAATCTGACGCTAGGGCAGCTATTGGCTACTGGCTATTGAACTTCCCTTTCTAGTCCCGTCGTACGTCATCACGTTCAAAACGAACGGGCTTTGGTGTGTCGGCAAGTCCGTTCGGTTGGAAGTCCGTCGTAACTCCGTCGGGAAGACCATCGGACCTATTCTGCCGGAAAGTCCCGTCGTGTGTATGCGGCATAACACTTACTGCTCTTTAAACTTAATGATTCATGTAACCTCCAACCCTACTTTTAATCCCAAACTCTATAACCCTAGAATTTAAGTTTTCTGTATTCTTAATGCTTCCTGTAACCTGAATTCTACCTGTAGCCCCAACCTTGTAACCTGAACATTTACTTTCCCGGGAACCCTAATGATTCCTGTAACCCCAATCCTACCTGTAGCCTCAAACCTGTTATCCTCAACATTTATTTTCCCAGTAACCCTAATGGTTCCTGTAACCCCAAGCCTGCAATCTTAACATTTACTGTTCCTGTAACCCTAATGCTTCCCTTAGCCTCAGTTTTACCTCTAATCTAAACCCCATAACCCTAAAATTTGCTATCCCGGTAACCCTAATGCTGCATATAACCCCAATCTTACCTGTAACCCTAATGCTTCTTTTTCAAAGCAGAGAGTTAAGCCCAACCCTATGGCCACCCTTCACATGAACTATAAAGCTTCCTGTAACCCCAACACTACCTGTAAGCCCATCCCTGTAAACCAAGCATTTACTTTCCCAGTAACAATAATGCTTTCTATAACTCCAATCATATCTATAATCCTAATCCTATAACCATAACTTTTATGTTCCCTGTAACCCTAATGTTTCCTGTAACCCAAATCCTTGCTGTAACCCCAACTATGTAACCCTAACATTTATTGCTCCTGTAACTCTAATGATTCATGTAACCCCAACCCTACCTTTAACCCCCAACCCTATAACCCTAGCATTTATGGTTTCTGCATTCCTAATGCTTCTTGTAACCTGAAATCTACCCGTAGCTGTGACCTTGTAACCTTAACATTTACTTTCCCGATAACCCTAATGATCCCTGTAACCCCAACCCTACCTGTAACCCCAAACCTATAACTTAACATTTACTTTTTGTGTAACCCTAATGCTTCCTGTATCCCCAATTTTACCTGTAGTTTAAACCTTACTATCCCGGTAACCCTAATGCTTCCTAGAACCCCAATCCTACCTGTAACCCCAACCCTGTAACCTTAATGCTTCCTAGAACCCCAATCCTACCTGTAACCCCAACCCTGTAACCCTAATGCTTCCTAGAACCCCAATCCTACCTGTAACCCCAACCCTGTAACCCTAATGCTTCCTATAACCCCAATCCTACCTGTAACCCCAACCCTGTAACCTTAATGCTTCCTAGAACCCCAATCCTACCTGTAACCCCAACCCTGTTATCCTAATGCTTTCTTTTCAAAGCAGAGAGTATTGCCTAACCCTATGGCCACCCTAGACAAAACTATAAAGCTTCCTGTAACCCCAACACCACATGTAAGCCCATCCTTGTAACCGTAAAATGTACTATTCTGGTAACCCTAATGCTTCCTTTAAACCCATTCCTACCTGTAAACCCCAACCCTGTAACCCTAATACTTAACTTTCTCTGTAACCCTAATGCTTCCTGTAACCTGAATTCTGCCTGTAGTACCAACTCAGTAACCCAACGTTTACTTTCCCGGTAACCTCAATGATTCCTGAAACTCGAACTCTGTAACCTTAACATAAAAATTTTCCTTTAACCCTAATGCTTCCTATAACCCCAATCTTACCTGCCATCTAAACCCTGTACCCCTAAAATGTACTATCCTGGTAATCTCAATGCTTCCTATAACCCCAATCCTACCTTTAACCCCAACCCTGTAACCCTACGACTTTCTTACCCTGTAAGCTCAACCCTACTTCTAACTGTAGCCTTATAAACTATTATACCGATTATATACTGTTTAATTCTAATGCCTAGATTGGGATAAACTCCTAACTACTAGTATTTTTCAAACAAAACGGCCCCAAATTAAAAATAAAAATAAATATCTCACTAACAAATGATCTACTAACAGCCAAAACCAATGGACACTACACTGTACTTCTACTTCTGGACCTTTCTGCTGCCTTGGACACGGTTGACAACCCCCTCCTCCTCAAAAACTGTCAGGGAAATAGTCGTTACCTTGCAAGGTACGATCGCGTTAACGCGCGTCAGCGCTCACGGAGACGCAATGTGGTTCCCAGACGAACGCCTGATGTAGCTTCCGCTCGAGTGCGAGTACGCGGGGTAGGACGAACGCATAACGTT
Source organism: Lithobates pipiens (assembly GCF_037356315.1). Taxonomy (NCBI): domain Eukaryota; kingdom Metazoa; phylum Chordata; class Amphibia; order Anura; family Ranidae; genus Lithobates; species Lithobates pipiens. The sequence continues at coordinate 261,030,489 of NW_027507685.1, read as the reverse complement.
ACACGTCGTAGGCGTACGAACGCGGTGGCGCGCTCACGACGTAACCCAAGCACCGTGCCTATTTAAACGCTCACCTGACAGTGCCACAGCGCTGGATTATCGTCAGCTTCTCCTGAGTACCTGTGCCTGTTATTCCTGCTGTTGATCTCCTGTTTACCGACCCGGCTTGTATTTGACCTGCTTCTGCTACTCTCCTGGCTCCGACTCCTGGCTTGTCCCTGATATTCCTTGTCTGCTCCTCGGCTTGGCTTGGCTTCTGCTTCCTGGTTTCCAGCTCAGGACCCATTGCTCTGACCTCCGGATTGATCTCCCGTGTTTGACCTTCGGCCTGGCCCTGACCTTGCCTGTGGACTTCCTTGCACAGTTGCCTCCAGAGACTGGTCTTCTCAGCTTTTCCATCTGCTGCTGCTACCCGGCAACCTGTGCTACTGTGGGCACTGCATCCCTGTGTCATCTTCAGGGTTGTACTGCACTCGGCCGCAAGGGGAGCCCTCTCAGCATCTCGGCCTCCTTACCTCGTTATTGACAGTATAATCCAGCCAAATGTCAGAGGCCGACAGAGGTAACTCCCCGATAGAGGCCATTCTACGGGAAGTCATGGCCCTTACCCCAGCGATTAAGGGACTCCAAGAGAAATATCTCCGGCTGGAGGAACGTCTGCAGCACCCTCCTGAGTCGCCCATCCTTTCTGGCCAAGGTTCTACCACTATAATCACAACCTCTCCAGAACCACGAGTCCCTGCACCAGAGTATTTCCATGGGAACCGAAGAAAATTTAGATCCTTCAGGAACTCATGCTATTTATACTTCTCCCTGCAACCTCAGACTTTTTCTTCTGAAGTGACCAAGGTGGGTTTTACCATCTCACTACTAAGGGACGCTCCCCAGACATGGGCCCACGGCCTTCTAGAGCAACGCAGCTCTTTCATTAGTACTTTGGATCAGTTTTTTCAAGCTATGGCTCGCTTATATGATGATCCCTTTCGGACAGCTACAGCCGAAGCAACCTTGTACTCCCTTCGCCAGGGTGAGCGGCCTGCAGAGGACTATACAGTAGAGTTCCGTACTTGGTCTGCAGATGCTGGCTGGAATGAGGCAGCTCTAAAAAATCAATACCGGATGGGGTTGTCCGAAGTCCTCAAGGATGAGCTAGCCAGATTGGAGGTCCCCCCAACACTTGAGGAACTTATCCAACTTACCATCCAGCTTGATAGGCGCCTACGTGAGCGCCAGTCTGAACGCGCTCGGACTCTTAATCCTACCCAGACTCCACCTCCGGTCTGCCCGATGGCAACCTCTGTTCCGTATGGCCTGTTCCGCTCCTCCTTAACCACTGAGGAAAGGCTTCACCGCCGTCAGGCACACCTCTGCTTCTATTGTGGGGAGTCAGGACATCGTATTAACAACTGTCCCACAAGACCCAGTAAACCGACCCTCTGTACTCCATTTCACCTCCAAGTAACGAAGCCCGCTTCAGCCCACATCACCCTTCCTGTCACGTTGATGGTGGCAGGTCAGGAAGTCCACTTACAGGCAATACTTGATTCTGGGGCCTGCAGCTGCTTTTTGGATTTAACCCTGGCTGAAAGTCTTGCTCTCCCGCTTCTTTTAAAGAAACAAAGACTGACTGTCCGTCTGGCTGATGGCTCCCTACCTAGTTCTGGCCATGTCACCAGGGAAACAAGACCCATTCTAACGACCACAGATTCAGGTCATCGGGAGTTTCTTAAATTTGACGTCCTGTGTTCTCCCATGTTTCCTGTCATCCTAGGAATCCCGTGGCTTCAGGCACACAACCCTCGGATTGATTGGTTCAAGAAAGAAATAACCTTTACTTCTGCCTACTGCCAACAATATTGTCTGGATCCCGAATCAAGAAACTTGTCCAGCTGTTTGACCGTTCAACCTGTACCCAGTCCAGCTCCTAACATACCAGCAGCCTACCAGGAATTCAGAGATGTGTTCGACAAGAAAAAGGCAGATATCTTACCCCCGCATCGTCCCTATGACTGCCCCATCGAATTACTGCCGGGAGCACCCATTCCCTTTGGCCGGATTTTCCCTCTTTCTGAGACTGAACTTGGGGCCTTAAGACAGTATATAGACGAGAATCTGGCAAAGGGATTCATCCGTCCTTCTTCCTCCCCTGCCGGTGCAGGCATCTTCTTCGTAGAAAAGAAGGACAAAACCTTAAGACCATGTGTGGACTACAGGGAATTAAATAATATCACCCTCAAGAACCGCTACCCGCTTCCGCTCATCCCAGAACTTTTCCAAAGGTTCCACACTTCCCGCGTTTTTACCAAACTTGATCTACGTGGAGCCTACAACCTTGTCCGTATTCGGGAGGGGGATGAGTGGAAGACGGCATTCAGAACAAGATTTGGGCATTTCGAATATTTAGTCATGCCCTTCGGACTGTGCAATGCCCCAGCAACTTTCCAGCACTTTATTAATGACATCTTCCGGGAGTACTTGGACCACTTCGTCGTCGCCTATTTGGACGACATACTTATCTTCTCGACCACTCTGGACCTCCACAGAATACATGTTAAGAAAGTGTTAAGCATTCTTAGGACCCATGGACTATTCGTTAAAGCCGAGAAGTGTGACTTTGAAAAAGAATCCATTCAATTCCTGGGACTCATCATCACCACAGGTGGAATTGCCATGGACCCCCAAAAAGTGAAATCTATTCTAGACTGGCCCGCTCCTTCTGACAAGAAGGGCGTTCAGAGGTTTATAGGGTTCGCAAACTTCTACCGAAGATTTATAAGGAACTTCTCCACCATCGTAGCACCCATCACGCAGACCACTCGTCAGCATACCAAGTTCCTCTGGTCCCCAGCAGCACAGTCCGCCTTTGACCAGCTCAAAACCCTCTTCACTACCGCACCTATCCTGCAGCATCCAGATCCCGCCTTACCCTACGTACTGGAGGTTGATGCCTCAGAGGTGGCCACAGGGGCAATTTTATCCCAGTGTCAAGGTCCCAAGGCATTATTGCACCCCGTAGCTTTTTTTTCACGGAAGATGAGCTCCCCAGAAAGGAACTACGATGTAGGTGAACTTCTGGCGATCAAGACCGCCCTTGAAGAGTGGAGGTATCTCCTGGAAGGTGCCGCTCATCCCATTCTGGTTTTCACGGATCACAAGAACTTAGAATATCTCCGCACGGCCAAACGCCTAAGACCCCGACAAGCCCGATGGGCTTTATTGTTCTCGAGGTTCAATTTCCATGTGACCTATCGTCCAGGATCTAAGAATGGCAAGGCAGATGCCTTGTCCCGGATGTTCCCAGATTCCTCAGAAAGAATTACACCCAGTACAATTCTGTCTCCTCAGAACTTCCTATTAATTCAACCAGATCTAAGAGCTTCAATATTGCAGGCCTCTAGCCAGTGCACAGAAATAGAAGCTTCTTCCCTGAGAAGCCAAGAAGGGCTTCTATGGCATCAGAATAAAATTTTTGTTCCTCAGCAAGCCAGGATACTCGTATTAAGGACCTTCCACGACCATCAACTAGCCGGCCACTTCGGAGTCCGGAAGACAATTGATCTTGTGCAGCGGTCTTTATGGTGGCCTACCCTAAGATCTGACTGTAAAAAGTATGTTGACTCCTGTACAACCTGCCAACGAAACAAGGGGTCTAACGCTAGATCCTGGGGTCTGCTAAGGCCGCTCCCAGTCCCAGAAAAACCTTGGAAGGAAATCTCTTTGGATTTCATTGTGGAGTTGCCCCCTTCTGAAGAGTATACTACCATCTTGGTGGTGGTGGACCGTCTATCCAAAATGGCGCACTTTTTGCCGATGAAAGGGACCCCCTCCGCCTTGGATACCGCAAAGATCTTTATAAAGGAAATTGTTCGATTACATGGTGTACCCGACAGCATTGTATCAGATAGAGGGGTACAGTTTACCTCCAGGTTTTGGAAGGAGCTCTGTAAGTTGTTGTCAATTAGAATATGTCTATCCTCGGCCTATCATCCACAGAGTAACGGACAAACGGAAAGGACCAACCAGACGCTTGAACAATATCTACGATGCTTCTGTTCCTTTTCTCAGGATGATTGGGTTTCCTTGCTCCCTTGTGCGGAATTCGCGTACAACAACTCAGTGCACGCCTCTACCAACCAATCACCCTTTTGGGCAAACTACGGTTTCCACCCTTCCTTTTTACCCAATACCATTCCTGAATCCACGGTCCCAGCAGTTCAGGACAGAGTAAACCTTATTCAAGCTAACTATCAAATGCTCCAGGATACTATGAAGAAGGCTCAGGAGGAATACAAGAAACATTATGACAAGAGGAAGAGAATTAACCCTGCCTTTAAGATAGGGGACAAAGTGTGGCTCTCAGCAGTGAATCTAAAATTGTCATGTCCATCTCGGAAGTTGGGACCCAAATTCCTGGGCCCTTTTGAGATTAGACGTGAAATTAACCCTGTAGCATTTGAACTTGCTTTGCCTAAAACTTTCAGAATTCATCCTGTGTTCCATGTCTCTCTTCTCAAACGTGTCATCTTCAGTCCTTTTTCAGGAAGAGAAGAAGTGCCCCCGCCTCCGGTTCAGGTTGGTGACGAAACCGAATTTGAAGTTGAGTCTATCCTTGACTGCCGTCGGAGAGGTAGGACAATTCAATTTCTAATTAAATGGAAGGGGTATTCTGCTGAAGAGAATTCTTGGGAACCTGCAAGTTTTGTACATGCACCTAGGCTCATACACAGATTTCGTAGTCTTCATCCCGAAAAATGGGCTCGTTTAGGCATCCGGAGGCTGCCCCTTGGGGGGAGGCACTGTCAGGGAAATAGTCGTTACCTTGCAAGGTACGATCGCGTTAACGCGCGTCAGCGCTCACGGAGACGCAATGTGGTTCCCAGACGAACGCCTGATGTAGCTTCCGCTCGAGTGCGAGTACGCGGGGTAGGACGAACGCATAACGTTACACGTCGTAGGCGTACGAACGCGGTGGCGCGCTCACGACGTAACCCAAGCACCGTGCCTATTTAAACGCTCACCTGACAGTGCCACAGCGCTGGATTATCGTCAGCTTCTCCTGAGTACCTGTGCCTGTTATTCCTGCTGTTGATCTCCTGTTTACCGACCCGGCTTGTATTTGACCTGCTTCTGCTTCTCTCCTGGCTCCGACTCCTGGCTTGTCCCTGATATTCCTTGTCTGCTCCCGGCACCCGACCTCGGCTTGGCTTGGCTTCTGCTTCCTGGTTTCCAGCTCAGGACCCATTGCTCTGACCTCCGGATTGATCTCCCGTGTTTGACCTTCGGCCTGGCCCTGACCTTGCCTGTGGACTTCCTTGCACAGTTGCCTCCAGAGACTGGTCTTCTCAGCTTTTCCATCTGCTGCTGCTACCCGGCAACCTGTGCTACTGTGGGCACTGCATCCCTGTGTCATCTTCAGGGTTGTACTGCACTCGGCCGCAAGGGGAGCCCTCTCAGCATCTCGGCCTCCTTACCTCGTTATTGACAAAAACCTCCACGCCTTTGGTCTTGTGACTGTACTCTTCACTGGTTCTCTTCCTACTTATCCAACGGCACCTATAGCGTTACTTACAACTCTACCTCCTCTTCCTTTTTCTGTTGGGGTCCACCAAGTTTCTCTTCTTGGACCTCTCCTATTTTCAATCTACACCTCCTCCCTTGGTCAGCTTCCATGGCTTTCAATAATCTGGAAGTATATAGAGCAAAAGAAAGCACACGCCAACCCTAGTGTATTATTGTTTATTAAAAGATAAAATTGTAACATATGAAGTTTGCACTCACTGACATCAAGTGTTTCATAGCATGTACAGCTCCACAACAGTCTCCTCTCCTGCTCCGTACTGAATGGTTGGCTCACTAGGACTTGCAGCTTCCAATACCATCTCTATGCTGACGACACTCAAATCTATTTCTCTACCCCTCAGCTCACTCCCTCTGTCTTCTCACGTATCACTAATTTACTATCAAATATATCAGTCTGGATGTCACACCACTTCCTAAAACTCAATCTATCCAAAACCGAAGTTATAATTCCTGCCACCCCCCCCCCCCCACGTGCCCCTTCCCCTAATCTCTCTGTCAAATTTGATGGCACAACTATAAGCCCATCCCCACATGCCAAGGTCCTAGGTGTAGGCCTGGACTCTGAACTCTCCTTTAAGCCCCACATCCAATCACTGTCCAAATCTTGTCGCCTCAACCTCCGCAACATCTCCAAAATACGCCCCTTTCTAACCAATGACACAACAAAGCTCTTAATTCATTCCCGGGTCATCTCTCGTCTCAACTACTGCAACTCCCTTCTCATTGGCTTACCTCTACATAGTCTACCCCCCCCATCAATCCATCATGAATACTGCTGACAGACAAATCCACCTTGCCAACTGCTCAGTATCTGCTACTCCTTTCTGTCAATCCCTCCACTGGCTTCCGTTCAACCAATTAATTCAATTCAAAATACTAACAACTACTTACAAAGCCATCCACAACTCGGCCCTAGCTAAATCACTGGCCTAGTCTCAAAATACCAACCTAATTGTTCTCTTCATTCCTCTCAAGACCTTGTCACGTACCTGGTGGAGATCAAGCTGTAGAGAGGGCTTCTCTTGCACCTCCTGTCCAACACCCCTGATAAAGGTGACAGGTAGTGTAGGAGATAGAGTGGCGCAAGGGCCGTTATAGAAGGTGGCACCAGTTGAGGCAGGAACACGAACCCAATGGCCGTAGATCACCGCACAGGCACTAGGAACTGGAACTCTGTGTCTCTGGATCAACAGGCAGAACGGTAGCCGGAACAAAAGCTGGGGGGGGTCGTCAACAGCTGGATAGAGCAGGTACGTGCATGTGTGTGTGTATGCGTGCCAGCTCACGCCCGCGCGCACTCACAAATGCGCCAAAACATGTCTCTTCTTGTGCACACACTGGTGTGCCCATGCCTACGCGCCAATGCGCGTCTGTTAGCCGGACTTATCTTACAGACCGCCTGCTCTCTAGCTCCTGCATCGCCTCTTCCCAATGCTGGGACCACGGGACGTGTGACGTCCATCATAGGCGCCCGGCTCGGCGCTCGGGCGGGACGCTCTCCTCTCCTCCTCGGCTCCTACTCTGACGACTGACTGACTGACTGCCTGGCTGGCACCATGGCTGAGCTGAGGTAGGTCAGAAAGTGTATGTAAATGCCAGTGTATGTGTGTCAGGCAGGTCAGTGTAGGTAGGTCAGTGTAGGTAGATCACTACCATCGGTGTATGTAGGTCAGTGTAGGTAGGTCAGTGTATGTAGGTCAGTGTAGTGTATGTAGGTCACTACCGTCAGTGTATGTAGGTCAGTTTAGGTAGGTCAATGTATGTAGGTCAGTGTATGTAGGTCACTACCGTCAGTGTATGTAGGTCAGTGTATGTAAATGTCAGTGTATGTAGGTCAGGCAGGTCAGTGTATGTAGGTCAGTGTAGGTAAGTCACTGTATGTAGGTCACTACCATCAATGTAGGTAGGTCAGTGTATGTAGGTCAGTGTATGTAGGTCACTAACATCAGTGTATGTAGGTCACTAACGTCAGTGTATGCAGGTCAGGTTGGTCACAGCCCAGCCAAAAAAAAAAGCCTGCGTCACATACACCACCCACTCTCCCCCCGTTTCTGGCCTTGGACTTTGGGTTGAAGCCCCTGGTCTTTTTGCCACCTAGCAATTCCCCTGCTCACAATTATTACCTTTTGTTCCACTTGACCCTCCCTCTTAGATTGTAAGCTCTAATGCCGCGTACACACGCCCGGACTTTTCGACGGACTAGGTCCGACGGTCTTCCCGATGGGCTTTCGGCGGAGGTCCGATGGACTTTCTGAATGATCGTTTTGAACGTGATGACGTAAACGGGTTTAAACAAGGAAGTTCAATAGCCAGTAGCCAATAGCTGCCCTCGCGTCGTATTTGGTCCGTCGGACCATCACACAGATGAACGGTTCTCCCAATTTTTAGTCCGTCTGACTTGAGTCCGAAACATGTTCTATTTCTAGGTGCGTCTGATTTTTTATTCTTTTTATAAAAAGCGGTCGGACTAGCCCACACACGATCGGATTGTGCGACGGGAGTCTGTCGGACATGATCTCCCGGAAAGTCCGGTCGTGTGTACGCGGCATAAGGAGAAGGGCCCTCTGATTCCTCCTGTATTGAACTGTACTGTCTGCACTACTGTTGAAAAAAGCGTTGGCGCCATATAAATCCTGCATAATAATAGTAAATATTAGGCTTAATTAATATAAATGTCTCGCTATATATATAATATATATATATAAATGTAATCACATATATCTTAGCGCAAACATGATATGACAGACATTGAAAACCATTTAAAATATTCCCCTCAGGGCATGAATATCTGGCTCTTATTAAACCCGTGCAGCGTGCATGTTCATCAACGCGGTACGCGTTCTTCTGTTGCGCATTAAATATTAATATTCCAAAGTTACCTTATTTCCCACGGCGCGCACCTCCAGTGTTAATCCAGAACTGAGTCGAACTCAAACAACCCCGTTTAATGAACACAGTCAACTGGATGTGCAAAAGCATGTTCATAAATCCGAGGGTTATCTAAAGTACAGTTTATATGTATGTAGGTGGGATTAGGGACCTTAGATTGTAAATTCCCCGGAGGCAGAGACTAATGTCAATGTACACTATATAAATTTGCTGCGCAAATGACATATATTCATGTCTGTAGATAATAAAATAAATAAAAGAGATAAAATGATAATAGTACAAATAAATGCAATTAAAAGTAACCCCAGTGTCCAATACGAAAGCGGTTAACCACCTGCCAACCGGGCCGAGTCTGACGTAAAAATCAAATTTTTTTTTGCTAGAAAATTACAGAGAACCTTCAATCGTTATGTATATATATATATACTGTATGCTGCATCTTATATTTTATTGTATTACAGAAATAAGTAATGTGTTCTATGAAGCCTTTACTTGTTATACTAGATTTGTATATTTCACGTGCAATTTTCTTTTACTATGGAGGTGCACCACTTATAGACCTCAGCGCTGTCATACAAAAGGCTTTGTGTTTGATCTTGAAAACATGTGCACCAAAGAACCCTTATCTACAGGTCTATAATTTATAACAGTGGTCTCCAAGATGCGGCCCAAGGGCTCGATGTAGCCCTTTGCTTGCCTTTATCTGGCCCATGGGTTATTGTTTCCATCTATTGACACCAACAATGGGGCATTTTTCCTCCCAATGACACCATCAAAAAGGCACGATTCCTTCCACTGATACCAAGGAGGGGGCACTATTTCTACCACTGATACCAATGATGGGGCACAATTCATTACATTGATACCAATGACGGGGCACTATTCCTCCCACTGATACCAACGATGGCCCGATATTCCTCTCACTGATACCAACAATGGGGAACTATTCTCACCATTGGGACCAATAAAAGGGCACAATTCCTCCTACCGACACCAAAAATGGGGTACTATTCTTTCCATTGACACCAACGATGGGCCACTGTTTTTCCCACTAATACCAACAATGGGGTGCTATTCCTACCACTGACACCAGCAAAAGGTCACAATTCCTCCTACTGAAATCATGTGTTGTAACCTCGAGCAACTAATCAGTGGGCTGTAATGTGTGCTGTAACCTCTAGCAACCAGTCAGTGAGCAGTAATGATATACTGTAACCTCTGGGAACAATCACAATTGCTGTCTGATCTGATTCAGTAAACAGATTTTGAGTCTAGCTGCTATTTATTGTATGTATCAGAGTAGGCAGAGAACGAAACTGCATGGAGGGGGGGATGGGGGGCCAAGAACATTTTTGCCCAGGGTCCAATCAATATTAAAGATGTTCCTGTGTGTATATATATATAAATCTTTTCTTCTCTCTTTTCATGTGACAACACTGAAGAAATGACACTTGTCTACAATGTAAAGTAGTGAGTGTACAGCTTGTATAACAGTGTAAATTTCCTGTCCCCTCAAAATAACTCAACACACAGCCATTAATGTCTAAACCGCTGGCAACAAAAGTCAGTACACCCCCTAAGTGAAAATGTCCAAATTGGACCCAAAGTGTCAATATTTTGTGTGGCCACCATTATTTTCCAGCACTGCCTTAACCCTCTTGGGCATGGAGGTCACCAGAGCTTCACAGGTCCCCACTGGAGTCCTCTTCCCCTCCCCCATGACAACACCACGGAGCTGGTGGATGTTGGAGACCTTGCGCTCCTCCAACTTCCATTTGAGGATGTCCCACAGATGCTCAATAGGGTTTAGGTCTGGAGACATGCTTGGCCAGTCCATCACCTTTACCCTCAGCTTCTTTAGCAAGGCAGTGGTCGTCTTGGAGGTGTGTTTCCTTGTACTGAGTGAGCACCTAAAACTAAAGAAAAAAGAATTTGGGCTTTGCCCTAAACTTTAGCATCTCTTACCTATGGTCATTCACTCCAACCTCATCCATCAATCAACATTATTCTGAGGGTGGGAGAAGGTGGAGCTACACTGGTAGCTTTCATTGAAAGTTAGAGAAAAACAACAACAACAACAACAACAAAAAAATCACCTAATGTGGTCTACACCACTTTCATTCTCTCCATCATTTACAAATGAAGCAGTGCCTCCAGTAACAGCACTACAATAATGTCCTCTGCAATCGCAGCATTAATGTCTTGTTTAATGGACTTAATTTAGGTCAGGCTGCCGGTTCTTATCCTTTGTGCATAATGGCAGATTCTGACCTTTTGCTTCTGCTGCAACCGGTGAGCGGAATTCATTTCATGTTTGGCTGAATGTGCTCAAATGACTTCTATTTCATGTCCCCCCGGAACACCATTATTCCCGATACTTAGCTCGAGTCAAAACAAAACTCATTTTATTCTATAAAGTATTCAGCACGGGAGAGCGTAGGTGTATCTACTGCAAACCTGTGCAGCAAAAAAAAAACAGTGGCGGGAACAATTTGGTTCTTGTAGGGAAAAGTAGGGGGTTCTTGTAGGGGGGAGGGGGGTGCAGGTACCTGTACAGTACAGGTATCTGCACCCACTTCCGGGATAGCTCTCTGCGGAAAGGGGCGTAGATTACGCCCCTTTCCGAAAGTCCCCCGCTGCCTGCTGGGAAACACACAGATCCCAGAGACAGCGGGGACCGTCCTTATTGCGCCGCGCGACTCGCGCATGCGCAGTAGGGAACCGGGAAATGAAGCCGAAAGGCTCCACTTCCTGATTCCCATACCCAAGATGGCGGCGGCAGCACCCGAGAGACGATCGCGAGATCGGCTTCGGGTGCCGACATCGCGGGCGCGCTGGACAGGTAAGTGTCATTATTTTAAAAGTCAGCAGCTGCAGTATTTTTAGCTGCTGGCTTTAAAAAAAAAAAAAAAAAAAACGCGGAGTCCCGGCGGACTCCCTCTTTAAGAAGTCGCTCGCTGTCAGAAATAACACGCTCCTCAGATTTGACCAGGCATGGAAACCTTGGGTTGATTGGTTATCTTCATGACAATTAATGATATATGTTGATTGACTGTCACCATTTGATTATTGTGGTTTATTGCCCTGTTCTGATTCTGTCTCCTTTACTTCGTAAGTCCATTGTTCTTTTAACACCCTAAAGCAGTGATTCTCAACCAGGGTTCATCCAAAGGTTGCTAGGGGTTCCTTCAGCATTGGGAAATTTCTGCCTCTCGGATAAGTTCCCACTGACACCATTGAGCTAAATTGATTGATTCTCAACCAGGGTTCTGTGGAACCAGATTGAATGATTCTCAACCAGGGTTCTGTGAACCGTAGGGTTCCTCCAAAGGTTGCTAGGGGTTCCTTCAGCATTGGGAATTTTCTGCCTCTCAGATAAGTTCCCACCGACACCATTGAGCCAAATTGATTGATTCTCAACCAGGGTTCCGTAGAACCAGATTAATTGATTCTCAACCAGGGTTCCTCCAGAGGTTGTAGGGGTTCCTTCAGCATTGGGAAATTTCTGCCTCTCGGATAAGTTCCCACCAACACCATTGAGCCAGATTGATTGATTCTCAACCAGGGTTCCGTGGGAACCAGATTGATTGATTCTCAACCAGGGTTCCGTGGAACCGTAGGGTTCCTCCAAAGGTTGCTAGGGGTTCCTTCAGCATTGGAAATTTTCTGCCTCTCAGATAAGTTCCCACCAACACCATTGAGCCAAATTGATTGATTCTCAACCAGGGTTCCGTAGAACCAGATTAATTGATTCTCAACCAGGGTTCCATGGAACCGGATTGATTGATTCTCAACCAGGGCTCCGTGGAACCGTAGGGTTCCTCCAAAGGTTGCTAGGTGTTCCTTCAGCATTGGGAAATTTCTGCCTCTCAGATAAGTTCCCACCGACACCATTGAGCCAGATTGATTGATTCTCAACCAGGGTTCCGTGGAACCAGATTGATTGATTCTCAACCAGGGTTCCGTGGAACCGTAGGGTTCCTCCAAAAGGTTGCTAGGGGTTCCTTCAGCATTGTGAAATTTCTGCCTCTCAGATAAGTTCCCACTCACACCATTGATCTTTTTAACTATCTGTAATTCTTCACAAGGACCACAAGTGTAAGGACCATTCCTCTCACTGACCATCACACTGATGTATCATGAGTTGTAGATTTCTAATTTTTAACAGGGCTTCCCTGAGATTGGAGAACTATTTCAAGGGTTCACAGCAGCCCCAGTGTGTGCCTACGGATGAGCTAAGGGTTTGTCTTCCCCCCCCCAAGGCCAATTGGAACCTCAATAGGAAGCAGCTCCTTTATACATTGAAAGATTTATTTACAACTACCTACCAGGTTAAGACCCTCTCCCCCTATTGGGGCTATCCTGGACGTTTTGTAAATTGGAGGAGCAAAACAAATTGAAGGATTATAACAATCACGGTTTACACCTTTCCCCTCCTCTTGTCCTATCTTTTTGGAGTCTTCGGTTCCCTCTGTGTTTTTTATATCGTATATAGGCTACACTATTGCCCATACCTTTGTAGAGACGCTTTTTCTCCCTGCCTATCCTTAGGGAATAAAAACGTCATAAGCTCCTGATGAAGCGTTGTAGAGAACACGTAACGTGTAGAGCATCTCTGAGCTGAGTCATCTGTGATACCCTGTTTTCCTAAATTTTATTTTCTGTATTGATGGTTCCTCTTTTTTTAATGTCCCCATGTTGTATGTATATGGGAATATAGGTAAAATGTGATGTACCGATATTATACTAGACAGTGTAAATATTATGCTCTGAGGCATTGAACATTTGTTTGTTTTTAGAAATAAATATTGTTTAAAATTATTATTTTCTATCTATGTTTATACCTAAAAAGTCCATCACTATCAACATTAGCTGTTGTGTTTTCTAGTAAATCTAAATATCGGGACGTGGCATGTTTATTTTGCCGTGTATCCTCAGGACCACCCTGTAGGAGATACACACCAAATCTAAGCCGCTTGTACACGCAGTCGGACATTCCGATGGAAAATGTCCGATGGGACCGCGTTGTTGGATAATCCGACCGTTTCCGTCTGAATATCCGACCGACAAAGTTTTAGATCTGGGCTGTAAAATTTTCCAACAACGTGATCCGATTGGACTTTGTCCGATCGTTTGAAGAGAATTCCGATCGGGCAAAGTGCCACGCATGCTCAGATCAAATTCCTAGACCAAAGCTATTGGCTACGAGCCTGAACGTAGTCCTGTCGTAACGAAATAACGTCATCACGTTCTAAACGATCGGATTTTCCGCCAACTTTGTCCGACCGTGTGTATGCAACGCCAGTTTCAGACGAAATCCGATGGATTTGGTTGTCGGAATGTCCGACCGTGTGTACAAGGGGTTGGGGTTCCTCTGTGTTGAAAAGGTTGAGAAAGGCTGCCCTAAAGCCTCGTACACACGATCGGATTTTCCGATGGGAAATGTGTGATGTCGGGGCTGTTAGCGGAAAATCTGACCGTTGGTACGCTCCATCGGACAATTGTTGTCGGATTTTCCACGGGACAAATGTTGAATGGCAGGCTTATAAATTTTTACGCGGACAAACGTCTGTTGTCGGATTTTTCCGAGCGTGTGTACACAAGTCCGTCTGACAAAAGTCTAAAGTAAATCGTGAATAATAATAATAATAATAAACAAAGTACAAACACGCATGCTCGGGAAGCAAGGACGAGCCGGAAGCGGTCGGTCTCATAAACTAGCGTTCGTAATGGAGAATTAACATTCGTGACGCGGCAAATTATGAAATCTCGAGATGCAGCGCAACAATTCTCTTCTTCTATAATGGGATAATAATGAAGCTGCTTTGCTGGTGATAATGATGAAGTTCTGCCAAACTAATTTTCAAAGGCTTTTTTCTTTCTAGTGATATCAAGAATAATATTATTATACTTGTTTGGCACAAGTTACCACAACACCATTATCCTGTAGCTTTTAAAAACAAAGATACAACTATGTTGGTGTCCCTTGTCAATTTTACATTGTATTTTATAAAATGTAACTGCCTACTCCCAAACTGTCATTTGAAGTAAAACACACAGCCAAGTATTAGTCTACACAATTTTTATATTGTGCATTAAAAAAAGAAAACAAGTAAAATTAGACATGCTATCTGCCAATAGAACTTAACCAAAAATTGCATTCTATACATCCAAAAATATAGAAATTATACAAAATCAAGTCATTATTATTCAACCAAAAAATAAAATAAAAGCCTCATGGATGTGTCCTACTTCTTAATATAGGGGGTCACCAATGCCAAGAGTTGGTGAAAACAGGGGTCCATCACCCGGAGATAATTCCGAAAATCATCCGGATTATTCTCCTGGAGCTCCCGCAGCAAAGGCATTGTCATGGTTATGCAGTGATTTTCCTGTGTTTGCTTACCTCCCCTCAGGTCTTCAGACTAGAGGCCAGCCACTTCCACCTGGTGGTTTTTATAACCTCTCCTCTAAGCATGGCTCCACCCCAGGCCCTATAAGGGAACCTTATATTAACCTGTGCACTGCAGGCCATCAGTGCTGATCAACCATTGTGTATTCCTTTGTGTGTTAGCTTCCTGTTTCCTGCCGTGTGCTCTGCTGCTGTTTTCCGTTACCGACTTGTCCGGCGTGTCTTGACTATCCCTGTTTGCCTGTGATCCTGACCTTTTGGCGTGTACCCGACTATTCTTGTCTGCTTGTGGCCCCGACCTTGGCTTTGTCCCTCACCATCCCTATCCTCCTGTCGCCTACTGTGGGTGTGAGCTGGGGGACCCTGGGGGTCGCGACCTGGAGCCAGTTAGAGCCAAGTGCATCCTCACCACTGGAGGCTCTGGTGAACATCTGCTGGCTCTTAGACTCCGTGCCCCAGGGAATCTTACGCTCTAACCCCAGTGGGATCTGTCCCCCGTCTGCAGCAGTCAGCCGTAGGGTCCACAACCTTGCGGTGCACCCCTAATCCCTACGGTGTGCACCTGTCACCTCGCCTCAAGGTGACCTGACAGGCATATGACATAATCGGTCACGATTTAATAAAGCAACCAATTTTTGGTCCAAGAAATCCTCCTGCTCCTCCTCTTCCTGGACTGGACTTGGGTCAAAGCAATAACTCCAAGGCCAATAATAAATAATACGTTATCTCCTCCGATTCCGCAACATTGGCTGGTTGACGAACAGGCCGTTCAGAAATTAACTGAAAAGTGCGAAATGAAAAGTGTAAAATGAAAAGCGCGAATCAACACTCACCAAACTTCTACTAACACCAAATTAGCAGAAGGAGCCCAAAGGGTGGCGCTAAAGGGCTGGAAAACCACGTAGTACGTCACTACGTTTGCGTTTGTTGGCCGACAATTCCTTGCCGTTTGTATGCAAGACAAGTTCCTGGCCAACGCCCCTTCAGACAAAAGTCAGGCCGCGTACACACGCGGGGACTGTCTGCCGAAACTAAGGGGGGTACAATGTACCCCTACCCATTCACCTGTAAAATAAAAGTACCCAAAAAAAAAAAAAAACACAACACACGAGATAAAATATTTTATTGCACAGCTCCGGGGGTCTTCCGTCTTCGGGGGTCTTCTCGCCGGACTCCTCCGCTATCTTCTTGTAGCTCTTTTGCTAGCGGAGGAGTCCGGCTTTCTTCCTCCCCGCCGCCGGCCTCTTCTCCCGACTTCGGGGGTCTTGTCCCCCTCTTCGGTTCTTCTGCCGGGCCACCGCGCCTTCTTATAGCTCTTTTGCAGGCGGTGGCCCGGTCTTCTGTCGCCGCTGTCGTCGCCGCCGCCTTCCGTTCTTCTTCTTCTTCTTCATCTTCTTGTTCTTCTTCTTCTTCTCCAGGAGATGTTGACACGTCGCTCTCTCCGGCCGGAATGCCAGAGCCGCGCTGTGCGGCCACTTATATAGTGACAATGGGGCGGTGTCACATGGTATATGTCACATGGGTTGGTCACATGGGTTGATGTCACATGGGGACTATGACATCGTAAGGGGGCGGGGTCACCATGTGACCAACCCATGTGACATATACCATGTGACACCGCCCCATTGTCACTATATAAGTGGCCGCACAGCACGGCTCTGGCATTCCGGCCGGAGAGAGCGACGTGTCAACATCTCCTGGAGAAGAAGAAGAAAAAGAACAAGAAGATGAAGAAGAAGAAGAAGAAGAAGAACGGAAGGCGGCGGCGACGACAGCGGCGACAGAAGACCGGGCCACCGCCTGCAAAAGAGCTATAAGAAGGCGCGGTGGCCCGGCAGAAGAACCGAAGAGGGGGACAAGACCCCCGAAGTCGGGAGAAGAGGCTGGCGGCGGGGAGGAAGAAAGCCGGACTCCTCTGCTAGCAAAAGAGCTACAAGAAGATAGCGGAGGAGTCCGGCGAGAAGACCCCCGAAGACGGAAGACCCCCGGAGCTGTGCAATAAAATATTTTATCTCGTGTGTTGTGTTTTTTTTTTTGGGTACTTTTATTTTACAGGTGAATGGGTAGGGGTACATTGTACCCCATACTCATTCACATAGGGTGGGGGGCCGGTATCCGGGGGCCCCCTTATTAAAGGGGGCTCCCGGATTCCGATAAGCCCCCCGCCCGCAGACCCCGACAACCAACGGCCAGGGTTGTTGGGAAGAGGCCCTTGTCCTCATCAACATGGGGACAAGGTGCTTTGGGGTGGGGGGGCCGCGCGGCCCCCCCTTCCCCAAGGCACCCCCCATGTTGAGGGCACGCGGCCTGGTACGGTTTGGAAGGGGGGGCGTGCTCGCTCGCCCCCCTTTCCTGGCCGGCCGGGTAGCGTGCTCGGACAAGGGTCTGTTGTGGACTTTGGGGGGACCCCCACGCCGATTTTTTTCGGCGTTGGGGTTCCCCTTTAAGTACATACCAGGCGGCGGGGCCCGCAAAGTCTCCTTCGCGGGCCCCGCCTACCTGGAGACGCGCTCGAAATGAGCAGACTTTCCTCCGAGCGGGAACAGTTTGCTCATTTCGAAAGTGGCCTACACACGGGCGGACTGTTCGCTCAAACCAAGTTTCAGCGGACAGTTTTTCGGAATTTCCGAAAAACTTTGTTCGTCAAACTGTCCGCTGAAACTGTCCGCTGAAACTGTCCGCTGAAACTGTCCGCTGAAACTGTCCGCTGAAGCCCCACACACGGGCGGACTGTCCGCTGAAACACTGTTCAGCGGACAAAGTTGAGTGAACAGTCCGCCCGTGTGTACGCGGCCTTAGAGGTTTTGTCTGCAGAAAATCTGATCGTGTGTACGAGGCTTAAGATCCTTGTACCGATCTCAGAGGTTTACTAATTGCACTATTTTTCTGTAAATGACTTAAGTTCTTGATATATGCAATAATCCAATTGTTGTATGTTGTTTACCTTTTTAATTCCGCCAAAATTTCATTATTAAAAAAAAAAAGTACATATATCCCACACAGTCTCTCATCAGAAGTCAGAAAGTGATTGCCCAATGTGATTAACCTCAATGGCAGTGGAGGATTTCTAGGGTGGGATTGCTGCACTGAGTTTGCATACCCTGGCGGAAAATTGGTTCATTTTGGCCCTAAAATTTTTTTTTTTAAAAGACAGCAGCTACAAATACTGCAGCTGCCGACTTTTAATAATGGGACACTTGCCTGTCCCAGGGTCCAGTGATGCGGTGGAACGAAGCCCGGCCTCATTCCCCGCTCCGCTCACGGCACCGGAATTCTTACTGTGGGCACCCGGCTGTGGCTTCACAGCCGGGCACCCACTGCGCGTGCGCGAGCGGTGCCGCGGTACGCCGCACAGTCATCTGGGACACGTGACAGGTCCCAGATGACTGTGCGGCGTCGAGGGGAAGTGATGTCACTAGCCTGGGCAATGAATGAGGCAGACTACGAGGGACCCCCTAGCAACAGGCATTTAGAGGTGAAAAACATTTGTTTTTTTTCCCAATTATTTATTTATTTATTTAATGAATTTTAAGCAAATATGACTGATCATGTGATCTGCTCAGTGATCCGTCTGCTTCAAATAAATAAATAAAGTGCATCCAATAGTCCAGTATATAAAGTGCACTCCTGCTGATAGCAATACTAAAGTGCATCCAGTACAGTCCAGTAATAAAGTGAATTCATATAGTGCACGCCGCTAAAAAAGCAGAAAAATTGAAAGTGCTAATCAAACAATTATGTGCAAAATACAAAACTTATTAAAGTGCAAACAAATTCTGTGCCAAAAATGGAAGATCCGAGAATTTGTGTCCTTTCACCCCCAATTCCAACGGTGAGGGGTGCGCTGTGAATCCAATGAAGTGCTCTCAGTGCCCTTACCTCATAGGTGTTGGAAAAGAGCTCTAATAGATTACACCGATCTTGTCCCCACTTCCAGGATGCCTGTGGGCAATTATAGCTCAGGGGGTTTAGTACACGCCCCACACTATATAAGGCTGCCAGCATGGCAGCCTTGTGTAGTGTGTTCCGGCGTGCAGGGAAAGAGCAAGATAGGCAGGGACAGTATGTTCTTTTCTCAGGCATCTGCAGGAGTAAAAGTGGGTGTTGTGTGCCTCCAGCACAGTATACACCTGTATCTACCCTTTATTGCTGGTGTTCTCTAATACAGGCATCTGCAGGAGTTAGTGGGTGTTGTGTGCCTCCAGCACAGTATACACCTGTATCTACCCATTTTTTATGGTGTTCTCTAATACAGGCATCTGCAGGAGTTAGTGGGTGTTGTGTGCCTCCAGCACAGTATACACCTGTATCTACCCATTTTTTCTGGTGTTCTCTAATACAGGCATCTGCAGGAGTTAGTGGGTGTTGTGTGCCTCCAGCACAGTATACACCTGTATCTACCCTTTATTGCTGGTGTTCTCTAATACAGGCATCTGCAGGAGTAAAAGTGGGTGTTGTGTGCCTCCAGCACAGTATACACCTGTATCTACCCTTTATTGCTGGTGTTCTCGAATACAGGCATCTGCAGGAGTTAGTGGGTGTTGTGTGCCTCCAGCACAGTATACACCTGTATCTACCCATTTTTTCTGGTGTTCTCTAATACAGGCATCTGCAGGAGTTAGTGGGTGTTGTGTGCCTCCAGCACAGTATACACCTGTATCTACCCATTTTTTCTGGTGTTCTCTAATACAGGCATCTGCAGGAGTTAGTGGGTGTTGTGTGCCTCCAGCACAGTATACACCTGTATCTACCCTTTATTGCTGGTGTTCTCTAATACAGGCATCTGCAGGAGTTAAAGTGGGTGTTGTGTGCCTCCAGCACAGTATACACCTGAAGATACCCCTTATTGCTGGGGTTGTCTGTTACATATCTTGCATACTAGACTCATCTTCCTACAAACCTAACACTCTGTGTGATATACTCCTGATCGTTTCGGTGGGGTTTCCTCCTAGCACAATGACTGATCCCCATCAATCACGGCCTCACTGACAGTCTAGAAGAAATTCGCCCAGAAGACATCCAAAGCTCACCCATCTCACACATTACCAATCCCTCTCAGAATGCTAATAACGCATTTGCCAAATCTTAAACGACAAAACTGGCAGAAACACAAGATCAGTAGCATTTCGGACCTCTACAAAAAAGCCATCTAAAAACCTTCACAGAACTCCAAAATTCATGCAACATCCCACAAGCCTTTACATACATGAGGATCTCCCACTTTCTTCACACGTCTAAAATACCCACTGAGGTCAAAGTACCTGAACCACTCCACAACTTCTACACATACACAACCATTGGCGCCCCATGCCATGGCGTGCATGAGCACCACCCCCCCCCATCCATGCGCCTGGCCTCTTTCACATGGATTCCTATGGCAGGGGCGGGACTTTTTGAAGCACCTGATTAGAGCCAGAGGCTTAAAAATAGGATGGGCTCAGGGGGCAGAGAGTGCGCCTTGATCTGACCCAATTGCCTCGAGCCCCCGAGAGTGGGGGGGGGGGTGTTCAGTGGGAACAGTGGCTGCATATGATGGGTACAAGTGGCTGTGTTTGATAGGCACAATGACTGCATATGATGGGCACAAGTGGCTGCATTTGACGGGCACAAGTGGCTGCATATGACGGGCATAAGTAGCTGCATATGACGGGCACAATTGGCTGAATTTGATGGGCGCAGTGGCTGCGTTTGATGGGCACAATGGCTGCATATGAAGGGCACAAGTGGCTGCATATGATGGGCACAGTGGCTGCGTTTGATGGGCACAATGGCCGAATTTGATGGGCACAGTGAGGCTGCAATTGATGAGGGGGTTCAGTATTTTTCAGTTTGCTTGCGCCTCCCCAAAAATCAAAAGAATGTGTGCTCAGACCTTACAGATCCCAGGCCGCGCTACGGAGGCTCAAATGAGATGTAGGCGTAAATAGAAGGACTCACAACCAATGTCGCCAACCCTAAAAGTTACTACCCCCTAAGGGGATGCAACCAGAATCAGAGGAGGTTATTTATAAAAGGGGTTCGGCGCCACTGTAAATTTGCTCAAATGGGGTGTGTACATAAAATAGAGGTACGCCTCCACCATTAGCCTATCACAGAACCACAAGAGGTGTCATATAGATAACAGATCCTATCCAGAGGAGTGTATATATGAATTACACAGGAGGAGAGAGGGGAGGGAAGTACATATATAACCCCCCCCAAAGCTAACTACTACTAGTATGCAGAATATAGAAAATAGAGACACACTGCCAACAATATTATACAACAATTCCTGAACACAGCCAATCAGGTACCCCAAAAGATGGCTATAAATTAGACCAAACTTGACTACGTGGACACAAAACTAGACAACTACGTAAGCAGCGGGAATTAGTAATATGGTAAATAACATATGCATAGCGTGCAGCAGTGATAAATACGTGGTAAATAATAAGATATTAATATGCCACTAAATTGATAAGTGTGTTAAAAAAATTAACACAGTGAAGTTAATTGCATGAATAAAAATAAATAAAGTAAAAATACGGTGACCATACAGCGTAATATACCCTCAAATAAATATGTGATAATACCAGGAATGTAAATCCATAAATATTAAATAAATCAATGTGATAATTATTACCCAAGAAAATGCATATAAATCTCAAAGTTAGCCCCAGATAATCTATTAAGAGCTATAAATACAGTCCAAAAAGTGAAAAAATATATTACTAGTAAAAATTTAAAATTAAAAAATTTTGTAAATTAATAAGTCCACAAAATCTTCACAGCAAAAAGAGTGCAGTAGGTGGAAAAGTGACTGGTGCCCAGGAACAGATTTTCAGGTGACTTTCGTGCTCACCCCCTTTAGCTCCCCACTCACCGAAACTATGAGCCCACACAGGGCAGTCAGGCCCGTAGATATCACACTGCTGACATAGATGCGCTGATGAGAGATTATTTGCAGAGATTGTAGTCCACTCAAGTCCTGATGAGCAGGTGAGACTGATATTGGTATTCAGAGTTTCCTCAAGGAAAAAAGAAGGGGGGAGGATTCCATAGTATAATAATTCCAACAAAGGTGTGTAGTTTTAAAAAACCATAAACTTTTATTCACACATCGGTATTCAGACAGAGATGTGTTTTGCAAAAATAAAAATATAATAACAAAAATTGTAGTAACAGAAGATAAATATATAAAATGAGCTAAACTACAAAAAAATTTTTTTAGGCATTCACAGAAAATACCACACAGAAAACCATTTGGGGGGTGTATAATGTACCACCCCAGTATGACACAAAGGGTAAGTATCGGTACCAAGGGATAAAAAATATATATGATTAAAAAACCCAAAAATCTATATAATAAATTTGAAAAATAAAGCTAAAAATAAAAGTCAAAAATGCAGAAAAAATGCAAAATGTAAAATATAAGTCTATATATATGAAAGACTCATACTGTGCACAGAGTGTAGGTGGCTAAACGTATATGCACCTCTCCAAAACCATAAGCCCTATAGCGAGCCCTGGTGAGAAGCTTTTTAAGGCGCT
Source organism: Lithobates pipiens (assembly GCF_037356315.1). Classification (NCBI taxonomy): domain Eukaryota; kingdom Metazoa; phylum Chordata; class Amphibia; order Anura; family Ranidae; genus Lithobates; species Lithobates pipiens. Next base: position 261,008,078 of record NW_027507685.1, on the reverse strand, counting down.
GATATTAGAGGATGTTAAATATAATCCTAGGCAGCAGGGTTGGATGGACAGGGGGATTCAGTGCATCCGACCAGTCCCCAAGTCAACAGTCCACTCCGTTCAAACAGGCTAACAACTGGGGGGATGGAGATAGCTCCGCCGTCGGTCCTCACACGGGGGTGTAGCGCTACCACCTGTATGAAGGCTCACAATGCCCAGCTTTAGCATGGGAGCAAGCACGTAGGCAACCGTACCTAGCGTGCGTTCCGTCCTGCGTTCCACCTAAAACACGTGACAATGCGGAAGTGGCGTGCGTGATTGCGTCATGCGCGTTTCATCATAAGACGTCCTCAGTGCTTTCATACAGGTGGTAGCGCTACACCCCCGTGTGAGGACCGACGGCGGAGCTATCTCCATCCCCCCAGTTGTTAGCCTGTTTGAACGGAGTGGACTGTTGACTTGGGGACTGGTCGGATGCACTGAATCCCCCTGTCCATCCAACCCTGCTGCCTAGGATTATATTTAACATCCTCTAATATCAGCGCCTTAAAAAGCTTCTCACCAGGGCTCGCTATAGGGCTTATGGTTTTGGAGAGGTGCATATACGTTTAGCCACCTACACTCTGTGCACAGTATGAGTCTTTCATATATATAGACTTATATTTTACATTTTGCATTTTTTCTGCATTTTTGACTTTTATTTTTAGCTTTATTTTTCAAATTTATTATATAGATTTTGGGGTTTTTTAATCATATATATTTTTTATCCCTTGGTACCGATACTTACCCTTTGTGTCATACTGGGGTGGTACATTATATACCCCCCAAAGGGTTTTCTGTGTGGTATTTTCTGTGAATGCCTAAAAAAATTTTTTTGTAGTTTAGCTCATTTTATATATTTATCTTCTGTTACTACAATTTTTGTTATTATATTTTTATTTTTGCAAAACACATCTCTGTCTGAATACCGATGTGTGAATAAAAGTTTATGGTTTTTTAAAACTACACACCTTTGTTGGAATTACTACACTATGGAATCCTCCCCCCTTCTTTTTTCCTTGAGGAAACTCTGAATACCAATATCAGTCTCACCTGCTCATCAGGACTTGAGTGGACTACAATCTCTGCAAATAATCTCTCATCAGCGCATCTATGTCAGCAGTGTGATATCTACGGGCCTGACTGCCCTGTGTGGGCTCATAGTTTCGGTGAGTGGGGAGCTAAAGGGGGTGAGCACGAAAGTCACCTGAAAATCTGTTCCTGGGCACCAGTCACTTTTCCACCTACTGCACTCTTTTTGCTGTGAAGGTTTTGTGGACTTATTAATTTACAAAAAATTTTAATTTTAAATTTTTACTAGTAATATATTTTTTCACTTTTTGGACTGTATTTATAGCTCTTAATAGATTATCTGGGGCTAACTTTGAGATTTATATGCATTTTCTTGGGTAATAATTATCACATTGATTTATTTAATATTTATGGATTTACATTCCTGGTATTATCACATATTTATTTGAGGGTATATTACGCTGTATGGTCACCGTATTTTTACTTTATTTATTTTTATTCATGCAATTAACTTCACTGTGTTAATTTTTTCAACACACTTATCAATTTAGTGGCATATTAATATCTTATTAATTACCACGTATTTATCACTGCTGCACGCTATGCATATGTTATTTACCATATTACTAATTCCCGCTGCTTACGTAGTTGTCTAGTTTTGTGTCCACGTAGTCAAGTTTGGTCTAATTTATAGCCATCTTTTGGGGTACCTGATTGGCTGTGTTCAGGAATTGTTGTATAATATTGTTGGCAGTGTGTCTCTATTTTCTATATTCTGCATACTAGTAGTAGTTAGCTTTGGGGGGGTTATATATGTACTTCCCTTCCCTCTCTCCTCCTGTGTAATTCATATATACACTCCTCTGGATAGGATCTGTTATCTATATGACACCACTTGTGGTTCTGTGATAGGCTAATGGTGGAGGCGTACCTCTATTTTATGTACACACCCCATTTGAGCAAATTTACAGTGGCGCCGAACCCCTTTTATAAATAACCTCCTCTGCCTCCTCAAAAATGTTGGCTGCATATAATGGGCACAAGTGGCTGCATTTGATGGGCACAAGTGGTTGCATTTGATGGGCACAAGTGGCTGCATGTGATGGGCACAAGTGGCTGCATATGATGGGCACAAGTGGCTGCATAAGATGAGCACAAGTGGCCTCATATGATGAGCACAGTGGCTGCATTTGATGGGCACAATGGCTGCAATTGATGGGCACAATGGCTGCATTTGATGGGCGCAATGGCTGCATTTGATGGGCACAATGGCGGCATTTGATGGGCGCAGTGGCTGCAATTGATGGGGGGATTTCAGTATTTTTCAGTTTGTTTGGGCCCCCCACCCCCCGAAAAATTTTGAGCACCAGCTGCCACTGTACAAAACATACCCAAAACATGGTATCTCCACAATGTACTCTGCACTTAGTGACAACCGGCCCTACTCTCAACTCTCATCCCTCTCAAAATGGAGAACTAAATATTACTGTCACCCCCGAAATATGGATGCATGCCTTTAAACACACCTTTATAACCCTTCTACTGCTCTAACCACTGGGAATTGTAGCAGAAATGGGAATTGTACCAGAAATGGGAATTGTACCAGAAAACAATACACAGGTGGTATCTTACACCCTACCATCTCTCTCTCCATACTACGATATAGCAAAGATGCCTACCTAGCTGGTGCCTCCTCCCCCCCTTCTTGAGTTTATAATGTTTATATACTATGCATGATTGCACGATTTACCTCTGTTAAGTCCAATTTGTAAGCATGGCTATGCATTACCTAACCCAACGTCTTCATTTCTGGTTCAACTTGCTCCAGTCGGAAACATCCGACATCTTGTAACAAACGTATTCCTTGTTCACTTTATTGACAATATTAATAAAGGAATATTAAAAATAAATTGTGCAGAGAGGGGGGTTGTCCTAGGAAATTGACTCTTTCTGAAGTAGTCAAATGTTCTAAAAAAGTAGAAAGACACATTGCAAGTGGTAAGAAAATGGAGAGGAAAGCACCTCCAGTTATCATTTAGAATATTTCATTTTTTTGTGTGCCTATTGTGCATGTTTTATACATTGTTGACGACTTCTCTTTAACTTTTATTGGCTTTGGCAATTTGGAAGACGTAACCGAAGTTTATCACAATAATGATGACCAGGAACACATTCCAGACTTTTTAAACACCTGCGCGAACATGTTGGGGACATTTTATTAAAATGTTGGCAATGACGCCAAGGAATCATTTGTACCATAAAGGGACGGGCATTGACTGGATGAAGCCAAATTATTGAAGCTCATTTGGAGTCCGGCGTTAGCGCCATATCCGCTGATATTAAGTTATTTATCTGAGTGCCAAAGCCCCCGACACCTGCCGAACGGAGCTGAGCCCGTGCAGCTGCGATGGCTCAGAAATGGAATTTGCACTCGGTTATTACTGTAGTCCGCACGTGTGTAATTGTACAATTTTACTTTATCTAGCCACCTCTGACAACCCCCGAGATTATAGAACTGGCTGTGACAAGTACTGACACTGAACAGACAAAATCCCTGAGCTGTTAGAAGACCAAAAAAGCCATGGCAATTGAACTTCACAGACAATTATTCTTTTTAAATGTATAAAAACTATAAATACACAATACAGTGCCTTCAAAATGTATTTTTTTTTAAAAAGGGACGCGTCCCCCGTAAATGGGGTTTTCTATGCAGCAATAATTGTAGGGTGACTCGAAAGAGTAAAATTTGTTAACTTTTATTGGTATCAAATATATCAATTGACAGTAAGTAGACATGTGCATTCGTTTTCGTTCGAATGCATTTTCGTCCTAATTTCCTAATTTCGGGTATTTTCTTTATCGTTTTAACAAACCATAACGAACGTGCAGAATCCAAAAAAAACAAAAGATCCGACATAAACAAATGCTTTATTTTCGTTTTCGTTATGACAACAGTTCGATATAGATAGGAGATTCGACATGACGCTGGCAATAGCGATCTGTGTCCATTGAACCTGTGGTCGAATGTGCCTAATCTTAGCTCTATCAGTCCAGGATTATTCTACATAGAGAGAAAAGATTCGATAGAGACAATAGCAAAAAAGGTCAAATGTGCCTAGCCTAACTCTATTAGTTCAAGATTATTCTACATAGAGAGAAAAGATTCGACATAGAGAGAAAAGAAGAAAAGATTTGACATAGAGAGAAAAGATTTGACATAGAGAGAAAAGATTCAACATTATAGAGAAAATAGCAAAAAAGGTCAAATGTGCCTAACCTAACTCTATTAGTCCAAGATTATTCTACATAGAGAGAAAAAGATTCGACATAGAGAGAAAAGAAGAAAAGATTTGACCTAGAGAGAAAAGATTCGACATAGAGAGAAAAGATTCGACATTATAGAGACAATAACAAAAAAGGTTGAATGTGCCTAACCTAACTCTATTAGTCCAAGATTATTCTATATAGAGAGAAAAGATTAGACGTAGAGAGAAAAGATTAGACATAGAGAGAAATGATTTGACATAGAGAGAAAAGAAGGAAAGATTCAACATAGAGAGAAAAGATTTGACATAGAGAGAAATGATTCGATATAGAGAGAAAAGAAGAAGAGTTTTGACATAGAGAGAAAAGAAGAAAAGATTCGACATAGAGAGAAAAGATTCAACATTATAGAGACAATAGCAAAAAAGGTTGAATGTGCCTAACCTAACTCTATTAGTCCAAGATTATTCTTTATAGAGGGAAAAGATTTGACATAGAGAGAAAAGAAGAAAAGATTTGACATAGAGAGAAATTATTTGACATAGAGAGAAAAGATTCGACATAGAGAGGAAATATTCAACATTATAGACACAATAGCAAAAAAGGTCAAATGTGCCTAGCCTAACTCTATTAGTCCAAGATTATTCTACATAGAGAGAAAATATTCGACATAGAGAGAAAAGAAGAAAAGATTTGACATAGAGAGAAAAGATTCGACATAGAGAGAAAAGATTCGACATTATAGAGACAATAACAAAAAAGGTTGAATGTGCCTAACCTAACTCTATTAGTCCAAGATTATTCTATATAGAGAGAAAAGATTAGACATAGAGAGAAATGATTCGACATAGAGAGAAAAGAAGGAAAGATTCAACATAGAGAGAAAAGATTTGACATAGAGAGAAATGATTCGATATAGAGAGAAAAGAAGAAGAGTTTTGACATAGAGAGAAAAGAAGAAAAGATTCGACATAGAGAGAAAAGATTCGACATAGAGAGAAAAGAAGAAAATATTCGACATAGAGAGGAAAGAAGAAAAGATTCGACATAGAGAGAAAAGATTCAACATTATAGAGACAATAGAAAAAAAGGTTGAATGTGCCTAACCTAACTCTATTAGTCCAAGATTATTCTTTATAGAGGGAAAAGATTTGACATAGAGAGAAAAGAAGAAAAGATTTGACATAGAGAGAAATTATTTGACATAGAGAGAAAAGATTCGACATTATAGAGACAATAGCAAAAAAGTTTGAATGTGCCTAGCCTAACTCTATTAGTCCAAGATTATTTGACATAGAGAGAGAAAAGATTTGACATGAAGAGAAAAGAAGAAAAGATTCGACATAGAGAGAAAAGATTCAAAAAAAGAGAGAAAAGATTCAAAAAAAGAGAGAAAAGATTTGACATAGAGAGAAAAGATTCAACATTATAGAGACAATAGCAAAAAAGGTTGAATGTGCCTAACCTAACTCTATTAGTCCAAAATTATTTGACATAGAGTGAAAAGATTCGACATAGAGAGAAAAGATTCAAAAAAAGAGAGAAAAGATTTGACATAGAGAGAAAAGATTTGACACAGAGAGAAATATTTGACATAGAGAGAAAAGATTTGACATTATAGAGACAATAGCAAATAAGGTTAAATGTGCCTAACCTAACTCTATTAGTCCAAGATTATTTGACATAGAGAGAAAAGATTCGACATAGAGAGAAAAGATTCGACATAGAGAGAAAAGATTCAAAAAAAGAGAGAAAAGATTTGACATAGAGAGAAAAGATTCGACACAGATAGAAATATTTGACATAGAGAGAAAAGATTTGACATAGAGATAAAAAGAGTCGACATTATAGAGACAATAGCAAAAAAGGTCGAATGTGCCTAACCTAACTCTATTAGTCCAAGATTATTCTACATAGAGTGAAAAGATTCGACATAGAGAGAAAAGAAGAAAAGATTCGACATAGAGAGAAAAGATTCCAAAAAAGAGAGAAAAGATTTGACATAGAGAGAAAAGATTCGACACAGAGAGAAATATTTGACATAGAGAGAAAAGATTCAAAAAAAGAGAGAAAAGATTCAAAAAAAGAGAGAAAAGATTTGACATAGAGAGAAAAGATTTGACATAGAGAGAAAAGATTCAACATTATAGAGACAATAGCAAAAAAGGTTGAATGTGCCTAACCTAACTCTATTAGTCCAAAATTATTTGACATAGAGAGAAAAAATTCGACACGAAGAGAAAAGAAGAAAAGATTCGACATAGAAAGAAAAGATTTCACATAGAGAGAAAAGATTCAACATTATAGAGACAATAGCAAAAAAGATTGAATGTGCCTAACCTAACTCTATTAGTCCAAAATTTTTTGACATAGAGAGAAAAGATTCGACATGAAGAGAAAAGAAGAAAAGATTCAACATAGAGGGAAAATAAGAAAAGATTTGACACAGAGAGAAAAGATTTGACAGAGAGAAAAGATTCAACATTATAGAGACAATAGCAAAAAAGGTTGAATGTGCCTAACCTAACTCTATTAGTCCAAGATTATTCTTTATAGAGGGAAAAGATTTGACATAGAGAGAAAAGAAGAAAAGATTTGACATAGAGAGAAAAGATTCGACATTATAGAGACAATAGCAAAAAAGTTTGAATGTGCCTAACCTAACTCTATTAGTCCAAAATTATTTGACATAGAGTGAAAAGATTCGACATAGAGAGAAAAGATTCGACATAGAGAGAAAAGATTCAAAAAAAGAGAGAAAAGATTTGACATAGAGAAAAAAGATTCGACACAGAGAGAAATATTTGACATAGAGAGAAAAGATTTGACATAGAGATAAAAAGATTTGACATTATAGAGACAATAGCAAAAAAGGTCGAATGTGCCTAACCTAACTCTATTAGTCCAAGATTATTTGACATAGAGAGAAAAGTTTCGACATGAAGTGTTGACGAAGCAGTCGCCATGAGCGGACATTTCCAGTCAAATGCTTCGCCCATAGGCTATAGAAGAATTCTAATGTTGGTTGACTAGTGATAATAAATAAATATAATTATTACTGGTGTCATACAACATTAGAATTCTACTATAGCTTGTAGGCGGAACATTCGACCGGAAATGTACAATTGCGGCGGCGTACGGTTTAGCTGCTCCGTCGAATCTTCGTAGAACATTCCACAGACACCATAAGCCTTCAATGACAGATTCAACCTTAATTATTGAAAAATTTTTGGACTAACACATTTTTTTAATGAAACAAAATAAAATAAAACAAATTTTGGGAGTAACTAAATACATTTATTTTTCGGACGAATAAGAAATTCTGAAAAACAAAATATTTCAGTGTGCACATGTCTACAAATAAGTGCTCTGGTAACGGGGTTAGGACAATGCAATGGATGCAGACACAATAATACACAACATTGAATTATACAAATGCTGGTAATATATAGATCTTGACGCGTTTCAACCCAACAGGGTCTTCTTCAGAGCTTTTTCTCTGCTGTATTGCTAAGAACGGAATAGTAATAGCCACATGTATTTAATATATAATTACTAATAGCAATGTATTGTGAAATTTCTCCTCACCAGAGGTCCTCTAAAGTGAGGAGAGATTTCTCAATACATTACTATTGGTAATTATATATTAAATACGTGTGGCTTTTACTATTCAGTTTTTAGCAATAAAGTACAATTAATCAATGTAAAAAAAACTTTTTTCCATAGCAGACAAAAACCTCTGAAGAAGACCCTGTTGGGTTGAAACGCGTCAAGATCTATATATTACCAGAATTTGTATAATTCAATGTTGTGTATTATTGTGTCTGTATCCATTGTATTGTCCTACCCCCATTACCAGAGCTCTTATTTTAACTTACCGTCTGCACGTTCGTTATGGTTTGTTAAAACGATAAAGAAAATACCCGAAATTAGGACGAAAATGCATTCGGACGAAAACGAATGCACATGTCTACTTATTTGAACTTACTGTCAATTGATATATTTGATACCAATAAAAGTTAACAAATTTTACTCTTTCGAGTTACCTTACAATTATTTCTGCCCGGAAAACCCCATTTACACTTCCCTTTTTTTTTTGGAAAATACATTTTATTCTACTTCTTCATACTATTCGGGGTGTGCATCGTTGTTTTCTTGCTCCTATATGGGCTTTCCCCTGTATCAAAATGTATTCATACCCCTTGAAATCTTCCACGTTTTTTCACGTTACAACCAAAAAAACCTAAATGTATTTTATTGGGATTTTATGTAATAGACCAACACAAAGTGTCACATAATTGTGAAGTGGAAGGAAAATGATAAATGATTTTCATTTCTTTTTACAAATAAATATCTGAAAAGTGTGTGTGTGGGGGGGGGGGGGGCGGGAATTTCTATTCACCCTCCTTTACTCCGATACCCCTGACTAAGATCTAATGGAACCAATTGCCTTCAGAAGTCACCTAATTAGTAAATAGAGTCCACCTGTGTGTCATTTAATCTCAGTATAAATACAGCTGTTCTGTGAAGCCCTCAGAGGTTTGTTGAGCCGTAGTGAACAAACAGCAATCGTGGAGGCCAAGGAACACACCAGACAGGTCGAGGGATAAAGTTGTGGAGAAGTATAAAGCAGGGTTAGGTTATAAAAAAATCTAGGGTTGTTACTGATCAAAATTTTTGTGTTCGATTAATCGATTTTTTTTAAAATCTATTAATCGACTAATTTCGATTAATTATAACGCACATACAGATCCAACTACTTTTAACTGATCTCCTTGCATTGCAACTCTGCATAAGTCAGTGGTAAATGTGGTATACACTGTATACAATCACCTGACACTAGTTAGTTTTCACAATCCATGACTTAACTTCACAGTTCACACAAATACGTTTTATGGCATGGACCCCTGTGCAAACAGGTGGTCATGCATGTGGGTATCAAAAAGGTTCACACGGACCATAAACTTCTCTCACAATCTCAGGTCATGGGTAGAAAGAAAAGATCAAAGTGCTCACCGCTTAAGTATAAGATTTAATTTTTGTGTTCAAAACACAAACTACTCACATAAAGATGATAAAAACACAGCATGTAAAGCCGACAATCGTGTTAGTTCCGTAGGGCAGCACCGGGTGGCGTCATGCGTAGCTCCTCCCCCGTACACGTTACATTCAATCAGAAACTTCAATGTCACTGGACTCCTCCCCCCTTCCCTTCGTTAGCAGACGGAGGCACTTGCGGAAGGGGGAGGAGTCCGGTGATGTCACCGGATCTCCGGTGGAACTCCCTGAAGACCCGGGAAGTCGGCGGAGAGGTGAGTACCGGTCAAAAGAATTTTGATCGATCAAAAAAATTAACGATTAATCAAGGAATTAATCTTTAATTTTCACAGCCCTAAAAAAATCCCAAGCTTTGAACATCTCACTGAGCTCTGTTCAATCCATCATCGGAAAATGGAAAGAGTATGGCACAACTGCAAACCTACCAAGACATGGCCGTCCACCTAAACTGACCGGGCCGGGCAAGGAGATCATTACAAACCCATGGTATGTATGTAAGCCACTCAGGCTACTAGAAAATGTAGTCCTGTGCCTGCTGCTGTTACATCAGCATCTCCCCGTTCTTCAGCTCCATGAGACGATCGCGGATATCCATCGATTCCCCGGGACCCGCGAGCACGCTCCCGGAGCTGAAGAACGGGGAGAGATGCTGATGTAAACAAGGCATTTTCCCCCGTTCTGCCTAGTGACAGGACACCGATCGCCGCTCCCTGTCATCGGGAGCGGTGATCAGTCATGTGTCACAGACAGCCCCGCCCCAGAGTAAGAATCACTCTCTAGGACGCACTTAACCCCTACATTGCCCCCTAGTGGTTAACCCCCTTCACTGCCAGTGTCATTTACACAGGAATCAGTGCATTTGTATAGCGCTGATCACAGTGGTCTCCAAAAATGTGTCAAAAAGTCTCTGATGTGTCCGCCATAATGTCGCAGTCACGATAAATATCACAGATCGCCGCCATTACTAGTAAAAAAAAAAAATGATTAATAAAAATGCCATAAATCTATCCCCTATTTTGTAGACGCTATAACTTTTGCGCAAAGCAATCAATAAACGCTTATCGTGATTTTTTTTTTTACCAAAAATATGTAGAAGAATACTATCGGCCTAAACTGAGGAAAAAAAAAATTATATATTTTTTGGGGATATTTATTATAGAAAAAAGTAAAAAATATTGTGTTTTTTTTTTTTTTCAAAATTGCCGCTCTTTTTTTGTTTATAGCGCAAAAAATTAAAAAATTCCCAGAGGTGATGAAATACCACCAAAAGAAAGCTCTATTTGTGGGGGGGAAAAAAAAGGGCGTCGGTTTTGTTTGGGGGCAACGGCTGCGCAATTGTCAGTTAAAGCGACGCAGCGCCGAATTGCAAAAAGTGCCTCTGGTCTTTGACCAGCCAAATGGTCCGGGGCTTAAACGGCTAAAGTTTGATAGCCTCCCATGTCCAGTTGCAAAATAAGAAACATGTCAATTGTAGAACTTGGCCGGGTGTATGTAGTGCACCCCCTTAGGAGCTGCAGATGAACTGGGAACCCCCCCTCCCCCACACACCTTGCACAGCCAGGCACACCAGATTTTCACAGGCACTCCAGAGTCAAAGAACAGTCCGTGGCTTTGTTTTTGTTATTTGTTGAGAGATATAACTTGGGTAGGGAATGCGAGGTTATGGGAGGCCCACTTGACTAAGTCTACGTTCACATTGGAGCCATTTGTCATGCAATTTGAGAAATCAAATCGCATGACAAGTTGCAGCCTATTGGAGGCAATGACACTGTTCCAATTGGTGCAACGCCATTGTAATTTTTTATTTTTTATTTTATTTTATTTTTTCCGACGCCATGCCGATTTGCAAAAGTAGTTCCTGCACTACTTTTGCCGATTTCAGGTGTGACTTCAATAGACATCAGTGCATTAAGCCAGTGGTCCTCAACCCTGCCCTCAGGGCCAACCAACAGGCCAGGTTTTATCGTATTACTGACGGGAACCAGGAAATCAGGCCGAGACAGAAGTACAGTTAAATCACACTTGTTTAACCTCTTGAGACCCGCGCTATAGCCGAATGACGGCTACAGCGCGGACCTCCTTTGCCGGGACTACGTCTATTGACGTCGTCCCGTGCACGAGCGCCTGCGCGCCCCCTGAGGGGTGCGCGCGGTGCGCTCTGTGATCGGGGAGTCTATGAGACTCGTCTAAACACCGATCCGAGCAAGGGGTCGATCCCGACCCCTTACCACGTGATCAGCTGTCAGCCAATGACAGCTGATCATGTGACAAAACAGAGCCGGTAATCGGCTATAGAGAAAAAAAAGCCGATCACCGGCGGCCGTGATCGGGACAACAGTCCCGATCACGGCCAGTGTATCAGTGCCCACCTGCCCCCTGCCAGTAACCCCCAGAGAATTAAAAAAGTGCCACCCAGCAGTGCCACCCATCAGTGCCCACAGTGCTATACATCAGTGCCCACAGTGCCATACATCAGTACACACAGTGCCACCTATCAGTGCCCACAGTGCCACCTATCAGTGCCCACAATCTGCCTCAACAACAGTGCTGCACCTCAGTGCCACATATCCGTGCCCATCAGTGTCATCTACCAGTGCCCATCAGTGCTCATCAGTGCTGCCCATCAGTGCCCAGCAGTGCCACCTATCAGAGCCACATATCAGTGCCACCTATCAGTGCCCATCAGTCCCATCTATCAGTGGTACCTATCAGTGCCCCTTAGTGCCACCCATCCGGACCACCTATCAGTGCCATCTATCTGTGCCCATCAGTGCCACCTTATCTGTGCCCATCAGTACTGCCTTATCTGTGCCTATCGGTGCCACCTTATCTGTGCCTATTAGTGTCGCCTTAACTGTGCCTATCAGTGCCCACCAGTGCCGCCTATTAGTGCCCACCAGTGCTGCCTATCAGTGCCCACCAGTGCCGCCTCATCAGCGCATTTCAATGAAGGAGAAAAATGACCTGTTTGCAAAATTTTATAACAAACTATTAAACATGATTTTTTATTTTTTTTTATTTTGCATCTTTTTTTGTTTGTTTAGCAAAAAATAAAACTCCCAGCTGTAATTAAATACCACCAAAAGAAAGCTCTATTTGTGGGAAGAAAATGTTAAAAATGTCATTTGGGTACAGTGTTGTATGACCGCGCAATTGTCATTCAAAGTGCATCAGCGCTGAAAGCTGAAAATTGGTCTGGGCAGGAGGAGGGTTTAAGTGCCCAGTAAGCAAGTGGTTAACAATAAAAGTAAAAAGAACAAAAGAAAGTCAAAACATAGCCAGAGTTCAGGAACTGGAACGGATAGTCAGACAAGCCAAAATGTCTGGGATCAATGTAGTGGAACAGCATTATGGAGCAGAAAAGAGACTGCGGGGAATAGTGCCAAATCGATGCGGCCCGAGGGCGCAGGATTTTGCAAGCTGGGCTGGCTGGGAAGCAGTAGTCCACCGTTCAGCACATGCTTTTAAACTACTAGGCCTCCCTCCCGGGAGAGGTACTGCAGACCTACTGGGCTAGAAGCAGCAACCAATCAGAGTCAGCATTAGAGACTATTCAGAGTGGGATCGTTCAGAACGTGATGACGTTATTTTGTTACGATGGGACTACGTTCAGGCTAGTAGTGATCTGAGCATGTGTGGCACTTTGTCCGATCGGAATTCCCTACACACGGTCGGACAAAGTTGTCGGAAAATCCGATCGTTCAGAACGTGATGACGTAATTTCGTTACGATGGGACTACGTTCAGGCTAGTAGCCAATAGCTTTGGTGTAGGAATTTGATCTGAGCATGCGTGGCACTTTGTCCGATCGGAATTCTCTACACACGATCGAACAAAGCCCGATCGGATCATGTTGTCGGAAAATTTTATAGCCCAGCTCTCAAACTTTTTTGGTCGGATATTCAGACGGAAACAGTCCGATGGAACCCACACATGGTCAGATTATCCGACAACACGGTCCGATCGGACATTTTCCGTCGGAATGTCCGACCGTGTGTACAAGGGCTCAGAGGTGATGTATGGAGGTCTGGCAGCGGGGGTGATTTGGTGGATGTTAGTAACTAGTGGCAACACACCGCTACATTTGGAGGTCCCAGCGAGATCCGCCTTCATGGTCAACCTGCTGACCGGCGCCCCTCCCAACCGCTAAAAGCCAAGTGAGACTTTGTCTGTTTAGCCAAGTTTGGGGGTATAACGAGGAAAGACTTGTGTTTGCCTTCAAAATTTACTTTTGCCACATGCTGTTGCCCTTAGCAACCAAATCCAAGCTTGATTACACTAGTGGTAACACACCGCTACAATGGTTAAAGTGAAACAATAACAATTATTAAATATTGTATTTTTTGCACGCAGCCTGTAGTGGGTGGAGTCTGCTGGGTCCCTCCCACAGCTCTGCTCTCCCTCTCCTTGTGCAGGGTGACTGGTCCGGTCTCCGCCCCCCTCCTGTAGTTTTCTACAGGCAGCCTGTAGTGGGTGGAGCCTACTGGTTCCCTCCCAGAACTTTGTTCTCTCTCTCTCTCTCTTTATGCAGGGTGTCTAGCCTTGTCTCTGCCCCCTCCTATTATTTTTCTGCAGGCATTCTATAATGGGTGGGGCCTGCTGAGTCCCTCCCACAGCTCTGCTCTCTCTCCTTGTGCAGGGTGACTGGTCTTGTCTCTGCCCCCCTCCTGTAGTTTTTTTTATTTGCACCCAGCCTGTAGTGGGTGGAGCATGCTGGGTCCCTCCCACAGCTCGGCTCTCTGCACATACCCTGTTTCCCCTAAAATAAGACCTAGCATGAGTGTCGGTGATGGCTGCAATATAAGCCCTACCCCCCAAATAAACCCCACCCTCTTTCCCCAAAAATAAGCCCTACCCTGAGAATAAGACATAGAAGGACTTTAACTAGGGCTTATTTGGGGGGTAGGGCTTATATTGTAGCCATCGTCGACAATAACGCTAGGTCTTATTTTAGGGGAAACAGGGTAGTGCCACTGCTATTTGTACAAGGTGATATCCGGGTTTGATAGGCATTCTGTGCACACAAAGTGATTTTATATCCTCTTTTTTTTTTTTTTTTTTTACTGAATTTAAATAATTTTCGTGTTCCGCTTTAAGATCGTTCCTGAGTCCTGAGAACTGCCTTTATTTTACCAAATGAATAAAAGAATTAAAAAAAGGAAGAGTACAATTCTAACAATGATCAGCAGGCGGGTACATTGTGTTCTTCTCAGCTAATTGTATCTCTAATAAAAGGAATAAAGACATTGATCAGTCTCCCCGATGTTTATACAATAGAGCGAGATAATGACGGCAGATCATGCGGCTGTAATTAAAGAGAGGGAATTACATTTGGCTCGGTGGAACGCAGGTGGTCCCGGCGTGCGTTTAACTAAAACGTGATACTGACAGGTGACGATTAATAATGGACGTCACATAGGCAGTGACAGAGCACAGCAATCAGGATATGTGACATACCGGGAGATTTCCTCCAATCAACACTGCGCTCAACTCCTTCCAGTTCATGGGAGTGTAAAATATAGATAAAGATATAGATATCTACATATATATAAATCTATCTATCTATCTATCTATCTATCTATCTATCTATCTATCTATCTATCTATCTATATATGTGTCTATAGATATATCTTAGTATCTCTCTAGATAGATATGTGTCGATAGATAGATAGATAGATAGATAGATAGATAGATAGACAGACAAATAAACAGACAGACAGATATATAGATAGATAGATAGATAGATAGATATCTCTCTAGATAGAGAGAGAGAGAGAGAGAGATAGAGAGAGATGGATAGATGGATAGATATCTCTCTAGTTCGATCGATAGATAGATAGATAGATAGATAGAGAGATAGAGAGAGAGAGAGAGAGAGAGAGAGAGATGGATAGATGGATAGATAGATAGATAGAGAGAGAGAGATAGAGAGAGAAAGAGAGGATAGAGAGAGAGAGAGATAGATAGATAGATATCTCTCTAGATCGATAGATAGATAGATAGATAGATAGATAGATAGATAGATAGATAGATATGTGTCTGTAGATATATCTATATATATGTGGCACTTACCCCTGAGGGAGTGGCTGGTTTTGTTGGGCTTACCGTTACCTTCTCCACCTCGTTGCTCGTCTAGGGGATTTCCCGAGGTCGATGGCCCAATAAACTGTAGAGACCGACACTTGAATCCCTTTAGGAATTTTTATTTGCAAGAACGTTATATAGAACTCAGCCTCTCAGTAGGGAATGGAGGGGATGGGTAGGAAAGCTCAGGTACTCTTGGAACTGTCTCTCTCGAAGGGATCCAGGGAATAGCCGTTCACAACTGGATATTCCAACTACCGGATAAATCCACTTTTTAGCGAATTTATCAGCCGACAGGTGATTTACGTTTAGCAAAGTCTCTGCCACAGACTTGGTTGTAGAACTTTAGAACAGATCAGAAAGTCTCTCACAGAACTTAGTTGTAACTGAAGGATGAAATTAGGAACTCTCTTACGGTACCGGTATCTTGCAACCGGTCCGGCGATACCGTAAGAATGTGGATTCACTTGGTGTCCTTTCAGCTCAGCTTCCAGGCTCTTACCGAGCAGCCAGCCTTGTGCATGGTCCTCTTCTGAAGAGACCTCCCCTGGTTGCGTTTTCAGTTGCTGGGCCTCTTCAAACCGAGACGGCACCAGACCACCTTGGAAACCCTCCTTCCAGAGACTCGGAAAACGGATGGATCCGCACCCTAGGCCATGAGGGCCTCTGGGGTCTGGTCAGGAGGACCAGGACCATGGAGTCAGAACATAACTTCTGGACTGGAACCCAGAATCACGTGACTTCAGCACCTTAAGTACCCTCTCCCGGAATACACAGCGAGACAATGCAGAGATTGGTACCCAAGGCCTCCAACCAAACTGCGTTCCAATGCCTGCCAAAGGTGATACCCACACCTCTGACCAGTCAGAACATAGTACAGTCCAGCCAAAATGATGCCAAAACCACAATTTACTGAAATTAACCCTAAAAGCCAACTATGGTCTTAGGAAAAATGAAATTTACAAAACATAGTGCGTGCTCTTCAGGAGCCCGGCGCTACATATATATATATAGAGAGAGAGAGAGAGAGAGAGAGAGAGAGAGAGAGAGAGAGAGAGATCTATATATATATATATATATATATATATATATATATATATATATATAGATATATAGATATATAGATAGAAATGTGCCAATCAGATCCTTTCTTAAAAACAAAAAAAAAAAATACACGCACCCCAAGTTTAGGAGGGAAGTTTAAGGAAAAAAACTTACATTTTAAATGCCCATCAATGTAGCCTTCCACTGTCCCCCTGCAGCCCCACACTGTCCCCCTGCAGCCTTCCACTGTCCCCCTGCAGCCCTACACTGTCCCCCTGCAGCCCCACACTGTCCCCCTGCAGCCTTCCACTGTCCCCCTGCAGGCCTACACTGTCCCCCTGCAGCCCCACACTGTCCCCCTGCAGCCTTCCACTTTCCCCCTGCAGCCCTACACTGTTCTCCTGCAGCCCTGCACTGTTCTCCTGCAGCCCTGCACTGTTCTCCTGCAGCCCTGCACTGTTCTCCTACAGCCCTGCACTGTTCTCCTGCAGCCCTACACTGTTCTCCTGCAGCCCTGCACTGTTCTCCTGCAGCCCTACACTGTCACCCTGTAGCCCTACACTGTTCTCCTGCAGCCCTGCACTGTTCTCCTGCAGCCCTACACTGTCCCCCTGTAGCCCTACACTGTTCTCCTGCAGCCCTGCACTGTTCTCCTGCAGCCCTACACTGTCCCCCTGTAGCCCTACACTGTTCTCCTGCAGCCCTACACTGTCCCCCTGCAGCCCTACACTGTTCTCCTTCAGCCCTGCACTGTTCTCCTGCAGCCCTACACTGTGCCCCTGCAGCCCTACACTGTTCTCCTGCAGCCCTACACTGTCCCCCTGCAGCCCTACAATGTTCTCCTGCAGCCCTACACTGTTCTCCTGCAGCCCTACACTGTCCCCCTGTAGCCCTACACTGTTCTCCTGCAGCCCTGCACTGTTCTCCTGCAGCCCTGCACTGTTCTCCTGCAGCCCTACACTGTCCCCCTGCAGCCCTACACTGTCCTCCTGTAGCCCTACACTGTCCCCCTGTAGCCCTACACTGTCCTCCTGTAGCCCTACACTGTCCTCCTGTAGCCCTACACTGTCCCCCTGTAGCCCTACACTGTCCCCCTGTAGCCCTACACTGTCCCCCTGTAGCCCTACACTGTCCCCCTGCAGCCCTACACTGTCCCCCTGCAGCCCTACACTGTCCCCCTGCAGCCCTACACTGTCCCCCTGTAGCCCTACACTGTCCCCCTGCAACCTTCCACAAAATTGCAGTATGGTTAGTTTTAAATTTACCGCCGTCGCCGCCATCTTCGGCTCCTCCGGCCGCGATCTTCGGCTCCTCCCGCCACCGCCGTCGAGATCTTCGGCTCCTCCCGCCGCCGCCGACATAGACCGAGCCGAGCCGAGGGTACTCGGCTACTCGGCTCTGCTCGCAGTAACACAACACTAGGCCAATGGTGGGACGTAAAGGCTAGGAGGCGGGACTGGGCGTGACTGAGAGCGGAGCCGAGTACAAGGTACACTCGGCTCAGCTCGGTAACTGTCGGCGGGGGGATCGGCGTATAACACGCACCCATGATTTTCCCCCGATTTTAAGGGGAAAAAGGTGCGTGTTATACGCCGATAAATACATCTATCCATAAACTCACTGGCTACTTTATTGGGTACACCTGTTCAGTTGCTCGGTAACACAAATTGCTAATCAGCCAATCACATTGGCAGCAACTCAATGCATTTAGACATCTAGGACATGGTGAAAGTGACTTTCTGAAGTTCAAACAGAGCATCAGGATGGGGGAAGTGACTTTGAATGTGTTGGTGGCAGACGGTGCCGGTCTGAGTATTTTGGGGATTTTCACACACACACAACCATCTCAACCACCAAAGAGAAAATATCCAGTGAGCGGCAGTTGTGTGGAAGGAAAATGCCTTGTTGAGGTCGGAGGAGAATGGGAAGACTGGTTCCAGGTGATAGAAAGGCAACAGTAACTCAAATAACCTTTCGTTACACCCAAGGTACGCAGAATACCATCTCTGAACGCACAACACATCCAACCTTGAAGCAGATGGGCTACAGCAGCAGAAGACCATACCGGGTGCCACTCCTGTCAGCTAAGAACAGGAAACTGAGACTACAATTGGCACAGGATCATCAAAACTGGACAACAGAGGATTGGAAAAAACGTTGCCTAGTCTGATGAGTCTGGATTTCAGCTCCGACATTCAGACGGTGGGGTCAGAATTTGGCGCATGGATCCATCCTGCCGTGTATCACAGGTTCAGGCTGGTGGTGGTGGGGGTGTAATGGTGTAAGGGGGGTATTTTCTTGGCACACTTTGGGCCCCTTAGTACCAATTGAGCATGGTTCAAACGCCACAACCTACCTGAGTATTGTTGCTGACCATGTCCATCCCTTTATGACTACAGTGTCCCCATCTTCTGATGGCTCCTTCCAGCAGGATAATGCACCATGTCACAAAGCTCCAATCATCTCACCACTGGACAATGAGGTCACTGTACACCACACTCACCACATCTCATCCAATAAAGCACCTTTAGGATGCTGTGGTGTGGAGGCCATGGATGTGCAGCTGACAAATCTAAAGCAACTGTGTGATGCCATCATGTTACTATGGAGCAAAACTTCTGAGGAACGTTTCAAACACCTTGTTGAATCTATGCCACCAAGAATGAAGGAAAAGGGGGTCCAACATGCTACTAGCAAGGTGGCCCTAATAAAGTGGCTGGTGAGTGCGTATCAGTGGCGGCTGGTGAAGTTTTAGGATGGGGGGGGGGCACCAGACCACACCCTTCCTTTTTGACCCCTCCCACTTGGTGAAAATGGCCGTGGTTTCAGCGAAATAGTGGGCATGGCTCTAAGGTGGTGTGGTTAGTGTCTGAGATGAACGAGGGATGGAGGGAGAGGGAGAGAGGGATGGAGGGACAGCAGGCCCAGATCCTACACAACAATAGAAATATGTGTATTCTAGAAAGTTTAACAATCAGCAGATAAAGATATTTCAAACACCTGGTGTTAGCACTTCAATCATCCCGGGACCATGGTTGTTATGGTGTCAGGATGATTGAAGTGCATTATTTCTATTATAAAATTGTAATATATAATGAAATCATTCAACTCATCATAATGCAGAATCAGTGGGAGCCCTGAGCGTGTCACTAGCCACGTCGCCTGCCACCAGGTGTCCCCAGCGGAGTCCGTCCTTACATCAGGTGCCCCCAGCGGAGTCCCTCCTTACATACAGCCTGTGTCACATAAAATGCAGCAGCATGTGTTACCACCAAATTGAAGCAGCATGTGTCACCAGAAAATTGCAGCAGCCTGTGTCACCATCAATTGCAGCAGCAGGTGTCCCACCAAATTGCAGCAGCATGTATCACCATAAAATTGCAGCAGCATGTGTCACCACCAAATTGCAGCAGCATGTGTCACCACCAAACTGCAGCAGCACGTGTCACCATCAATTGCAGCAGCAGGTATCACCACCAAATTGCAGCATCATGTGTGCCACTAAATTGCAGCAGCATCTGTCACCGCCAAATTGCAGCAGCATGTGTGCCACCAAATTGCAGCAGCATGTGTTACCATCAAATTGAAGTAGCATGTGTTACCACCAAATTGAAGCAGCATGTGTCACCAGCAAATTGCAGCAGCCTGTGTCACCATCAATTGCAGCAGCAGGTGTCCCACAAAATTGCAGCAGCATGTGTCTCCATAAAATTGCAGCAGCATGTGTCACCACCAAACTGCAGCAGCATGTGTCACCATCAATTGCAGCAGCAGGTATCACCACCAAATTGCAGCAGCATGTGTCACCACCAAATTGCAGCAGCATGTGTGCCACCAAATTGCAGCAGCATGTGTCACCATCAATTGCAGCAGCAATTATATATATATATATATATATATATATATATATATATATATATATATATATATATATGCCATAATACAGTGCTGCCGTGTCTTCTCTTGAGATTTGGCCAACCCAACATTTCCAGGGATTTCCCAGGATGATGCCAAGCATGATTATACTAGTCTAGTCTAGTGGAATGTGTTATTTATGGGTCTATATATATATATATATATATATATGTATGTATGTATGTATGTATGTATGCGTATTTATTATTTTGCAAGATTCAAAAACTTTTCTTGAAAGGCTTGAATATGTTTGAACCACTGAGAGCATTATAAACAGAAGGAACGAAGACTGCCAGATCAAAGTGGAAGGTTTTTCTGTTGCCTTCCATCTGCAGCAGCAAGGAACAAGAGAAAGTAATACGCGGGCTAAGAAGAGGCAGCGGGAAGCAGCTACAAAGAAAACAAAGTGACTGAACATGAAACGGGAGCGAACGCCTAAAAAAAAAAAAAAAAAAAAACCCCGGACCTTATCTGAAACCAAAACTCGGCAATCAGAACACGAGTTAGCGGGGCTGCCGGGATGAATGTGCCGCCGGAGAGGATGGGGCAATCAGAGCAGAAATTTAGGAGCTCCGGGATGCTGCGTCATTCCAATGGAAAATCTTGTGTGGTTCACTAAATGCTAAACCTGAATTGTTGATATCAAAGTGTCTTGTTTTAATATTTTTTTTCCTTTATATGAAAATGGCTCTCAAAACTTCTGTAACAAAGGGTCAGTTTACTGCCCTTCAAACTTTAGGAGGGCCGGAATGTGGCCAACGGGAGCAGAAAATGCCCCAGCTTCAGTGGGAATAAACGTACCATCGACTTGGTGGTCAGTAGGAGTAAAAAGAATTACATCATTGGTGTCAGTGGGAGGAATAGTGCCCCATTATTGGTGTCAGTGGGAGGAATAGTGCCCCATCATTGGTGTCAGTGGGAGGAATAGTGTCCCATCATTGGTATCAGTGGGAGGAATAGTGTCCCATCATTGGTATCAGTGGGAGGAATAGTGCCCCATCATTGGTGTCAGTGGGAGGAATAGTGCCCCATCATTGGTATCAGTGGGAGGAATAGTGCCCCATCATTGGTATCAGTGGGAGGAATAGTGCCCCATTATTGGTGTCAGTGGGAGGAATAGTGTCCCATCATTGGTGTCAGTGGAGGAATAGTATCCCATCATTGGTATCAGTGGAAGGAATAGTGCCCCATCATTGGTATCAGTGGGAGGAATAGTGCCCCATCATTGGTGTCAGTGGGAGGAATAGTGTCCCATCATTGGTGTCAGTGGAGGAATAGTGTCCCATCATTGGTATCAGTGGGAGGAATAGTGTCCCATCATTGGTATCAGTGGGAGGAATAGTGCCCCATCATTGGTATCAGTGGGAGGAATAGTGTTCCATCATTGGTATCAGTGGGAGGAATAGTGCCCCATCATTGGTGTCAGTGGGAGGAATCGTGTCCCATCATTGGTATCAGTGGAAGGAATAGTGCCCCATCATTGGTATCAGTGGGAGGAATAGTGCCCCATCATTGGTATCAGTGGGAGGAATAGTGCCCCATCATTGGTATCAGTGGGAGGAATAGTGCCCCATCATTGGTGTCAGTGGGAGGAATAGTGTCCCATCATTGGTGTCAGTGGGAGGAATAGTGCCCCATCATTGGTGTCATTGAGAGAAATAGTGCCCCATCATTGGTGTCAGTAGGAGGAATAGTGCCTCGTCATTGGTGTCAGTAGGAGGAATAGTGCCTCATCATTGGTGTCAGTGGGTGTCACGTACCTGGTGGCTGAGCCCGATATGCAGAGGGAAGCCCATGCTCCATCATTGGTATCAGTGGCCTTCAAACTTTAGGAGGGCCGCAATGTGGCCAACGGGAGCAGAAAATGCCCCAGCTTCAGTGGAAATAAACATACCATAGACTTGGTGGTCAGTGAGAGTAAAAAGAATTACATCATTGGTGTCAGTAGAAGGAATAGTGCCCCATCATTGGTGTCAGTGGGAGGAATAGTGTCCCATCATTGGTGTCAGTGGGAGGAATAGTGCCCCATCATTGGTATCAGTGGGAGGAATAGTGTCCCATCATTGGTATCAGTGGGAGGAATAGTGTCCCATCATTGGTGTCAGTGGGAGGAATAGTGCCCCATCATTGGTGTCAGTGGGAGGAATAGTTCCCCATCATTGGTATCAGTGGGAGGAATAGTGTCCCATCATTGGTGTCAGTGGGAGGAATAGTGCCCCATCATTGGTGTCAGTGGGAGGAATAGTGCCCCATCATTGGTATCAGTGAGAGAAATAGTGCTCCATCATTGGTGTCAGTATAAGGTATAGTGCTCCATCATTGGTGTCCGTAGAAGGAATAGTGCCCCATCATTGGTGTCAGTGGGTGTCACGTACCTGGTAGCAGAGCCCAATATGCAGAGGGAGGTCTCTCTTATGTCTCTGACTTGCGGCCCCTGGTAGAGCAGACAGGAAGCACCGGAGTACAGGACAGCACGAGTGCCTGGCAGGATCAACGGCTGGTTGGCAGGTCTGAAGCTCCGGAGGTTGCAGAGACAACTGGAACAGCAGGTGGGATGCAGCAGACTGGAAGCTGAAGCAGGCAGGCAGACACTCACAGGATACAGAGAGGAGGTTCCAGGGATTGGAACACAGGAAGGTCAGACAGGCCGAGACATACACAGACGAGCAGTACAGGAGCAGATGCAGGAGGCCGAAGGAGAGTCACAGAACAAGCCAGGTCGGTAACAGACCGGTATGGGTGAACCAGAGGATCAGACAGGAGCGAGGTCGTGGACAGGCCAAGGTCAGGTGCAGGCGGATGGCAAAGGATAATCACAAGGCAAGCTGGGTAATACAGAAATGGATCAGGAACACAGATATGTCTCAGGGAACTCTGTAGATCAGACAGTAAGGTTTCCTTGTCGTGGCAGAGTTTAAATAGTGCGCTTGGCGCCGGTAATTGCGCACCCACGCATGCGTATAGGCGCACATTCACGCATGCGCGTACGCACAGGCACCCGCAAGCCACTTGTGTAGAACTGCTGCTCCCAGCAAGCCTTTCCTGACATTGCCCCCCCCCCCAAGGGGCAGCCCCCGGATGCCCAAACCGGGCCAACTTTTCAGGGTGAGCTCTCTTGAAGGACTGGATTAGTCTCTTGGCATTAATTTGATCTTCCGGTTCCCAAGAATTTTCTTCTGGGTTGTAACCCTTCCATTTTACCAAGAATTGGAGCTGATTATTTCTTTTCCGGCAGTCCATGATTGCTTCCACCTCATATTCCTCTTGCCCAGTAACAATCACAAGCTCAGGAGGATCCTTAATGGATTAGTAACAGCGAGCTTAAGTAAGGAGACGTGGAAAACGGGGTGTACCCAAAGGGAATCCGGTAGATCCAACTCGTAGGCCACCTCATTGTTGCTTCTCTTTACAGAAAATGGATCCACAAACCTAGGACCCAACGTCCTAAAAGAGCAAGCTAGCCTTATGCCGTGTACACACGACCGGACTTTGAGGGACTAGGTCCGACAGACTTTCGACAGAGTTCTGACGGAGTTCTGACAGAGTTCTGACGGACTTTCCGAATGAACGGACTTGGCCACACACAATCACACCAAAGTCCGACGGATTCGAACGTGATGACGTACGACCGGACTAGAATAAGGAAGTTCATATCCAGTAGCCAATAGCTGCCCTCGCGTCATTTTTTGTCCGTCGGACTAGCATACATACGAGCGGAGTTCTCGGTAGGAACTGGGTCCGGCGGGGGGTCCGGCGGAGTTCCGGCGGAAAAATTTGAAACATGTTCCATTTCTAAAGTCTGTCGGATTTTTGCAAATCAAAAGTCCGCTGCAGCCCCACACACGATCGAATGGTCTGCCGGAATTGTTCTGTCGGACCTTTGATGTTGAAAAGTTCGGTGTACATGGCATTAGATTCACGGTGGATAGCCATACCTGATCTCCAGGTTTCAGGGCTAATTCTCCCCGTCTCTTCCTATCAAAGATCTCCTTGTTGAGTTCTTGCGCTTTAGCCATGGTTTCCTGTAGCAGTTTGTCATTTGTGTTGAAGAAGTTTATGGTTTTCGAAAGCGGCTTGGACCGAGCATTCTGGAAGGTAGTTAGGTAAGAACGATGGATGGTACCAGTAGCTGGCGAAGAAAGGAGTTTGTTTTATGGAAGTATGAGTAGAGTTATTGTAGGCAAATTCAGCCAGTGGTAATAGGGAAATCCAGTCATCCTGGGAAAAAGAAGAGAAGCATCGCAGGTACTGCTCAAGAGTTTGGTTGGTCCTCTCCGTCTGCCCAGAGGAGAAGGACAATTCAATGCCGAGGGATTTGCATAATACTTTCCAGAATCTGGAGGTGAATTCTACTCCCCTATCCAAGAAGATGTTGGCAGGAACTCTGTGTACTCTGACAACCTCCCTGGTGAAAACCTGTGCCGATTCAGGGGCCGATGGTGTTCCTTTCAAAGGAATGAAGAGTGCCATCTTTTTCACTTTTTTTTAGTTGTTGGAACACAATATTTTGTCGCACTTTGGCAATCTAAGGCGATAGCGTGGGATAACACGTCTGCTGTAATTTTTTTGGCCCACAAACATTTGTAAAATATATTATGTGGTCCTTATCCTGAAAAGTTTGGAGACCCCTGGTATAGACCAGCCTTTTTCAACCATGACGCCCTTGGGGGGGCCTTTTTGGTTCTTCAGGGGTGCCTTGGCAAAATGCTTAAACATTGCCTCAAATTGGCCGAAAAATTGGCCTTACATTGGTGGCCAGTGAGAAGAATGTTCCTGACATTGGTGGCTAGTAAGGATGAGCCGAACACCCAGCCCCCCCCCCCCCGGTTCAGTTCGCACCAGAACATGTGAACAGGCAAAAAACTCGGATGAACACAGGAACTCCAGGTTTCAGGGCTAATTCTCCCCGTATCTTCCTATCAAAGATCTCCTTGTTGAGTTCTTGCGTTTTAGCCATAGTTTCCTGTAGCAGTTTGTTATTTGCTTGCACCAAGCATTCTGGAAGGTAGTTAGGTAAGAATGATGGATGGTAGCCGGTCTACAACTACAAATATGGCGGTATGACCTTCTACGGGAGGAAGCTCCAAAATAAAATCCATGGAAATAAATCTCCAGGGCCTGTCCGGAATGGGCAAAAGGTTTGGTTCGGTTACACTTGCTTCGGGAACAGATAGGCCAAGATTCCACATAATCTTTACAGTCTTTTGTTGGGGCCAGAGGGAGGAATAGTGTCCCGAGTGCCGGATAAAGGCAAGCAAAGGATGTCTTCATATTGGACGAAGAAGACATGCTGCTAATATTTCAAACAGGGGTCTCCAAACTTTTGAAACAGAGGGCCAGTTTACTGCCCTTCAAACTTTAGGGGGTTTACATGAGTAGAAATTGTATTGATGTCATTCACTCAGGATTTGTTTCTATTTTGATAAGCGCAACCAACACGTTTTAGTTGTTGGAACACAATATTTTGTCGCACGTTGGCAATCGAAGGTGAGAGCGTGGGACAAAAATTTTTTTTTATTCATATTTCATAATCCATAATCCACCATAAAACATTTTGGGCATCAAGCCTCTATAAGGTGGATCTTAAATAAGCATACAATGTATAAAAAATGTTTTATCACAATCCGATAGAACTTAACATTTGAAAAAAAGCAGCAATGACAATTAATGCATATGATACACAGGGTCATAATAATTTATATTGAATACACATAAAATAAAATGATATCTTGTTGTTCCATGTTTAACCACTTGCCGACCAGCGCACGACGATGTACGTCGACAGAATGGCACGGGCAGGCAAATGGGCGTACATGTATGTCCCTTTAAATTTGCCGCCCTGCCATCGGGAGCGCGCCCTGCTGGCGGCGCGCTCCCGCGCTGGTCGGGACCCCCGTGAATCCGGTCGCGGGACCCGCGGACTCGATCGCCACGGGCATCCCCGCGATCATCTCACGGAGCGGCCGAATGGAGGAAATGCTGTGTAAACAACATTTCTCCATTCTGCCTAGCAACTAGTGACGCTGATCTCTGCTCCATGTGATTGGAGCAGAGATCAGTGTTCACTAAATGAAAGCCCAACCCCCCCACAGTTAGTAACACACCCCTAGGAACACTTAACCCCTACACTGCCACCCACCGGTTAACCCCTTCACTGCCAGTGTCATTTACACAGGAATCACTGCATTTATATAGCAATGATTACTGTATAAATGACAATGGTCCCAAAAATGTGTCAAAAATGTCCGATGGGTCCCCCACAATGTCACAGTCACAATAAAAATCGCTGATCGCCACCATTACTAGTAAAAAAATAAAATAATAAAAAATTATTAATAAAAATGCTATAAAACTATCCCTATTTTGTAAACGCTATAGCTTTTGCGCAAACCAATCAATAATCGCTTATTGCGATTTTTTTTTTACCAAAAATATGTAGAAGAATACGTATCGGCCTAAACTGAGGGAAAAAAATGTTTTTTTATATATTTTTGGGGGATATTTATTATAACAAAAAGTAAAAAATAATGAGTTTTTTTCAAAATTGTCGCTCTATTTTTGTTTATAGCGCAAAAAATAAAAACCGCAGAGGTGATCAAATACCACCAAAAGAAAGCTCTATTTGTGGGAAAAAAAGGACGTCAATTTTGTTTGGGAGCCACGTCGCACGACCGCGCAATTGTCAGTTAAAGCGACGCAGTGCCAAATCGCAAAAAGTGGTCTGGTCTTTGACCAGCAAATTGGTCCGGTCTGAAAGTGGTTAAAGTAGAAATACAAAATGATAAAGGCTCGACGCGTTTCGCGGCACGACAACCGCTCATCAGGAGCAAAATCATGGAGTAAATCTAAAAAATAAAAATAAAAAATGAACAAAAGATAATAAAAAATAAAAAACAAAGATTGAGTAAGAAATATAAAAATAAAAAAGTATAATTTTATAATTAATGAGGGCTATGCATCCAACTCACGTCTGCACCCACACACCAGCAGATTAGCATCGGGGATCGCCACAACATCGCAGAGCAAAACTCCCGGTCACCACAAAGGCCAGCATGGGTGATGACACCCACCACAGGCACCTCCAAAGTGAAAATGTGCATGTGTGGAGTGAAGTGTGAATCAAAATCACGAAGGGGAGCCTAAGTGAAAAAAAATTGTAAAATAAAAATATATTAATAAAGTGTACATGTTAGTGTATCAACAAAGTGGGAGGAAAAAACAAAACAAAACATTTTTTAAAGGTGTAACTATAGCCCAAAAAAAAGGGGGCCACAAAAGAGTGGATATGATCTGTCACATAGAGCAGATTATAGTATATCATCCTAACTGAGGAAATGCCTAAATCGGTGCACCACCTTTTGTCCCGCCCCCAGCACCAAGCTGACCCGTGATCAGTTTTAAATGACTCTTTTTTCTTTAGAAATTTAATTTTGCTGTGGAACTGTTCTAAACACGGGAAAAATGCGCCACTTTACAGGCATACTATAGACACCCCCACGATATTTAAAGGAATATTTCATTTTTATTGTTTCACTTTAAGCATTAAAAAAAACACTGCTCCTGAAAAAACACAATTTAATATATTTTTTGTTTACATTAAATCCTGTCCCCTGGGCAGACCCGGGTCTCCAAAAACTTTTTATGACAATAACTTGCATATTAGCCTTTAAAATTAGCTTTTTTGATTATTCATGTTCGTGTCCCATAGACTTTAACAGTGTTAGTGTGTGTGTGTGGGGGGGGGGGGGGTGTTTGTCTCATCCCCAGTGGCCAGTGGGAAGAATGCTCCTTACATTGGTGATCAGTGAGAAGAATGTTCCTTACATTGGTGATCAGTGAGAAGAATGTTCCTTACATTGGTGTTCTCTGTATTACGGGACCCGACAATTTAGCCGCAAGTGATTTTAAAAGACTTTTTTTCCTGCACAAATGACACTTTGTGCAGGGACAGTTCTAAGCACGGGAAACATGCGCCCCTTCAGAGGCATACTATAGATACCCCCCAGCTACGAAATTTAAAGGAATATTACACTTTTATTGTTTCACTTTAATCATTATTAAAATCACTGCTCCTGAAAAAACTGCCATTTTTAAAACTTTTTTTTGCATTGATCCATGTCCCCTGGGGCAGGACCCGGGTCCCCAAACACTTTTTAGGACAGTATCCTGCATATTACCCTTTAAAATGAGCACTTTAGATTGTGAACGTTCGAGTCCCATAGACTTTAATAGGGTTCTAAAGTTCACACGAAGTTTAGGTCTGTTCGCAGGTTCTGGTGCGAACCGAACCGGGGGGTGTTCGGCTCATCCCTAGTGATCAGTGAGAAGAATGTTCCTTACATTGGTGATCAGTGAGAAGAATGTTCCTTACATTGGTGATCAGTGAGAAGAATGTTCCTTACATTGGTGATCAGTGAGAAGAATGTTCCTTACATTGGTGATCAGTGGGAAGAATGTTCCTTACATTGGTGATCAGTGGGAAGAATGCTCCTTACATTGGTGGTCAGTGGGAAGAATGTTCCTTACATTGGTGGTCAGTGAGAAGAATGTTCCTTACATTGGTGATCAGTGAGAAGAATGTTCCTTACATTGGTGATCAGTGAGAAGAATGTTCCTTACATTGGTGATCAGTGGGAAGAATGTTCCTTACATTGGTGATCAGTGAGAAGAATGTTCCTTACATTGGTGATCAGTGGGAAGAATGTTCCTTACATTGGTGATCAGTGAGAAGAATGTTCCTTACATTGGTGATCAGTGAGAAGAATGTTCCTTACATTGGTGATCAGTGAGAAGAATGTTCCTTACATTGGTGATCAGTGAGAAGAATCTTCCTTACATTGGTGATCAGTGAGAAGAATGTTCCTTACATTGGTGATCAGTGAGAAGAATGATCCTTACATTGGTGATCAGTGAGAAGAATGATCCTTACATTGGTGATCAGTGAGAAGAATGATCCTTACATTGGTGATCAGTGGGAAGAATGTTCCTTACATTGGTGATCAGTGAGAAGAATGTTCCTTACATTGGTGATCAGTGAGAAGAATGTCCCTTACATTGGTGGTCAGTGAGAAGAATGTTCCTTACATTGGTGATCAGTGAGAAGAATGTTCCTTACATTGGTGATCAGTGAGAAGAATGATCCTTACATTGGTGATCAGTGGGAAGAATGTTCCTTACATTGGTGATCAGTGAGAAGAATGTTCCTTACATTGGTGATCAGTGAGAAGAATGTTCCTTACATTGGTGATCGGTGAGAAGAATGTTCCTTACATTGGTGATCGGTGAGAAGAATGTTCCTTACATTGGTGATCAGTGAGAAGAATGTTCCTTACATTGGTGATCAGTGAGAAGAATGTTCCTTACATTGGTGATCAGTGAGAAGAATGTTCCTTACATTGGTGATCAGTGGGAAGAATGTTCC
This sequence comes from Lithobates pipiens, assembly GCF_037356315.1. Taxonomy (NCBI): domain Eukaryota; kingdom Metazoa; phylum Chordata; class Amphibia; order Anura; family Ranidae; genus Lithobates; species Lithobates pipiens. The sequence goes on along the minus strand of NW_027507685.1, from coordinate 260,978,243 downwards.
TTACATTGGTGATCAGTGAGAAGAATGTTCCTTACATTGGTGATCAGTGAGAAGAATGTTCCTTACATTGGTGATCAGTGAGAAGAATGTTCCTTACATTGGTGATCAGTGGGAAGAATGTTCCTTACATTGGTGATCAGTGAGAAGAATGTTCCTTACATTGGTGATCAGTGAGAAGAATGTTCCTTACATTGGTGATCAGTGAGAAGAATGTTCCTTACATTGGTGATCAGTGAGAAGAATGTTCCTTACATCGGTGATCAGTGAGAAGAATGTTCCTTACATCGGTGATCAGTGAGAAGAATGTCCCTTACATTGGTGATCAGTGAGAAGAATGTTCCTTACATTGGTGATCAGTGAAAAGAATGTTCCTTACATTGGTGATCAGTGAGAAGAATGTTCCTTACATTGGTGATCAGTGAGAAGAATGTTCCTTACATTGGTGATCAGTGGGAAGAATGTTCCTTACATTGGTGATCAGTGGGAAGAATGTTCCTTACATTGGTGATCAGTGAGAAGAATGTTCCTTACATTGGTGATCAGTGAGAAGAATGTTCCTTACATTGGTGATCAGTAGGAAGAATATTCCTTACATTGGTGATCAGTGAGAAGAATGTTCCTTACATTGGTGATCAGTGGGAAGAATGTTCCTTACATTGGTGATCAGTGGGAAGAATGTTCCTTACATTGGTGATCAGTGAGAAGAATGTCCCTTACATTGGTGATCAGTGAGAAGAATGTTCCTTACATTGGTGATCAGTGAGAAGAATGCCCTTCTGACAGTGGTGGTCAGGATGCCAGTCTTATAGGGAGCTAAAAAGATTAAAGGTTTCATGCAGCTGGTTTTGCAAAGGGGCATTGCCCTCAGAACAATACTGGTATACCGGTACTATCAAATAGGAATTCAATGAGCCACAACTCAAGCAACCTTATTAGGAACCTTAGGGTTCCACTGAATGCTTGCTGAGAACGGCAGCTCTAAGGTTTTTATTTCTGTTTGTGTCCTATAGGAATCCAGAATGGGGACACCAGAAGTTCACGCCAGTGTCCTAGTGGTCCCGAAGGAAGGAAATTAAAGATAATCTCCTCAACAGGAACATAGACAGCAATCCAACAAAGCAACCCTATAGGATCTTATGCTGCGTACACACGACTAGACTTTTCGACGGACTAGGTCCGACGCTCTTCCCGACGGACTTTCGGCTGAATTCCAGCGGACTTTCCGAATGAATGGCCAAACACAATCACGCCAAAGTCTGACGGATTCGAACGTGATGACGTACGACCGGAATAGAATAAGGAAGTTCATAGCCAGTAGCCAATAGCTGCCCTCGCGTCGGTTTTTATCTGTCGGACCAGTATACACACGAACGGATATCTCGATAGGAGTTCCGTCCGAAAAAAATTGAAACACGTTCTATTTCTAAAGTCCGTCAGATTTTTGGACAGCAAAGGTCCGATGGAGCCCACACACACGATCAAATTGTTCGACTGAATTCGTTCCCGTCTGACCTTTCTCTGTCGAAAAAGTCCGGTCGTGCGTACGCGCCATTCGCCTTCACCTCTCTATCCAAAACCACGAAAGTTCCTTTTAAGCCATCGCATTCCTATCTTCATTATCTCTGAAAAATTACATCAAATCCTTAAACCCAGGTTCCATTTCTTGAAGGAAAATTGATTTCGATGGCACAATAAACTCTCTCTATTATTTCGGTTTCTTTCTCCGGTGACTGAAGACTCTTGTTTACCGCACACTTTGGAAAATAGTGAAGTTTAAACTCCGGGTAATTTGACAAGAAGGATGGTTCTTTGGAAAATAGCTTTTTTTTTTTAAGAGGAGACATATTCACGACTTCTAAAAAAAAAAAAAAAAAAAAAAAAAAAAGGCCTTTGTACGAAGACGGACACGTAGTCTGTGCATTTCCATATAATCTTCTGCATTCTCTTCAGGATGGCCGTGTGCAGCACAATAGGGGGTGCAAAATAACACCGATACAATAACAGGCTTTAGCTTTCTGGGGTACTAATACCTGGTGGAAAAAAAAAAACAAAAAAAAAACGCGTTGTCTGCAGATGAATTCCAAATAATAGTAATAGAAGAAAATGGACGCTATTTTCGTTTTTTTTTTTTATATATACAGATTTTATGTCTAATCTCAAACAGGTCAGTGCAACTTGTCAAACCTTCAGGAACATAAGACATGCCGGTGTTGTGCTTTACAAGATGCTGCTATGAGAATTAAGATTTGGGGTGAGGATCTGGGTTCACCGATACCATTGGGTTCAAGGCAAATGCGGCCATTTTGAGATTTGTGGTGAATGAAGCGAATGGGGTTTACATAGACTTCATTGTGTTCTGATACATAAAGTTGTAGGCACAGCTGCAGTCTCTACTCCCAACTGTAGATGGCGCTCGACCGAAGCAATACAGAAGGGGAAGGAAGCCGCGGGGAACTCGTTTCTCCATGTGACTTCCTGCAGTCAAAAGAGGAAGCAGCTCTCAGATTGGACACTGGTTTACCCCGCGACCTCAGCAGCCATCTTGGGTTTGGGCAGGGTCTATTTAATCACTTCACGCTCGCCCACCGCACATATACTTCGGCAGGGCGGCGCGCTCTGCACCAGATCACGTACTTAGTAATGTGATCTGAAGCTTCTGGGTCTTGTGCGCCGCCGGCGACCCACTGCCCCTGTGATCACACACAGCGGGAGCCCAGCGTGGGTGCCGATGTCTGTCGGAGTCTTGTCAAATACTGTCCGCCATCGGATAGTGTCCGCCCTATACTGCGCTTGCGCAGTACGGAGGACAAAGGAGACGCTGAAAGTCTCCGAAGGTGAACATAAGACATGCCGGTGTTGTGCTTTACAAGATGCTTCTATGAGAATTAAGATTAGGGGTGAGGATTCGGGTTCACCGATACCATTGGGTTCAAGGCAAATGCAGCCATTTTGAGATTTGTGGTGAATGAAGCGAATGGGGTTTACATAGACTTTATTGTGTTCTGATACATAAAGTTGTAGGCACAGCTGCAGTCTCTACTCCCAACTGTAGATGGCGCTCGACCGAAGCAATACAGAAGGAGAAGGAAGCTGTGGGAGCTCGTTTCTCATTTGACTTCCTGCAGTCAAAAGGGGAAGCAGCTCTCCGATTGGACGCTGGTTCCCCCCCATGACCTCAGCGGCCATCTTGGGTTTGGGCAGAGTCTATTTAATCACTTCATGATCACCCACCGCACATATACTTCGGCAGGGCAGCGCGCTCTGCACCAGATCACATACCTAGTATGCGATCTGAAGCTTCTGGGTCTTGCGCGCCGCCGGCGACCCACTGCCCCTGTGACCACACACAGCGGGAGCCCAGCGGCGAGTACCGCGGACTGCCGATGTCTGCCGGTGTCTTGTCGAATACTGTCCCCCATCGGATAGCGTCCGCCCTATACTGCGCTTACGCAGTACGGAGGACAAAGGAGACGCTGAAAGTCTCCGAAGGTGAACATAAGACATGCCGGTGCTGTGCTTTACAAGATGCTGCTATGAGAATTAAGATTAAGATTGACGCCGAAGGTGAACAGCTGATCGTCTGCTCTACACGGCGCCTGCGCACTGAGTCCAGGTTCAAGCTCCACCACCATCCAAGTGGACATAGAGTCAGAAAAAAAATATGCCGAGGGAAGCGAGGCCGTGCCCGAAGCGTGGTGATCGAAGCGAGCCCGCGAGGGGCCCTGTTACAAAGCGGTGACTATTAAGTGTGCAGGCGCCGTGTACAGCTCATGGTCAGCTGTTCATCTTTGGAAACTTTTGGCGTCCCCCAGGTGCAGCGCTTGCGCAGTACGGGGGCAGACACTATCCGATGGGGGGACCTTTCTCAGCAGAACACCGGCACCCGATTGGTTAGTACACAGGCAGAACGGCGATCTGCCTTTGTAAACAAGGCAGACCATCGTTCTGTCAGTAGGGAAGACATTGATCCAGGAACACGGATCTATGTCTTCCTTCAGTAGAAGCACCTCCCACACAGTGAGTAAGCACTGGATAGGAACACATTTACTAGACATCTGCACTGCGGAAAAATTATAATTAATTTTTTCCTTTTCGTTTCATTCGATTTTTGTTTTTTTTTGTTTATCGGATCATTCGTTCTGATCGGCATTCGTTATTTTCGATAATTCGCAACTTCGGATGCATTCGTATTCCTTATATTCCATTCGGTTAGATGCGACATTCGTTAAATTCGATACATTTGTATTCGTCACGTTCCCTAATGCCCCCGTACACACGATCAGACATTCCGACAACAAAATCCATGGGATTTTCTTCCGACGGATGTTGGCTCAAACTTGTCTTGCATACACACGGGTCACACAAAGTTGATCGGAAATTGCAAACGTCAAGAACGCGGTGACGTACAACAGGTACGACGAGACGAGAAAAATTAAGTTCAATAGCCGGCGCGGCTCTTCTGTTTGATTCCGAGCCTGTGTGGAACTTTGTGCGTCGGAATTGTCTACACACGCTCGGAATTTCCGACAACGGATTTTGTTGTCGGAAAATTTGAGATCCAGATCTCAAATTTTATGTGACGGAAATCCTGATGGAAAATGTCCGATGGAGCTCTACACACGGTCGGAATTTCCGACAAAAAACTCCCATCGAACGTTTTCCGTCGGAAAATCCGACCGCGTGTACGGGGCATAACATTTAGCCAAATTTGAAAGAAAATTCCAATACTTATAATTTATTAGTTTATAACTATTATAATAGTTTTTATTATTAATAAATAATCATTGAAAAAAAAAAAATCTAAAATCATGGTTAATAATTTAATTATAATAGAAAATACGAAAAAACTAAATTATCGAAATGTTTTTCGTTCTTTCGAATTTTACAATTTTTTCATTCTTATTTTCTGGTTTTCATCCTTTTGAATTGGTAATTGTTGGATATCCTCGCGCTACAATGGTAAAGCAAAGAGAGCTGGTATGGTTGCAGCAAACCACCGACAGAGGTGCAGACCCTCCCCTCAGGTGATACTTAGTGAAAAAGAATGGTGTTGCGCTCCACACGAAATTAATTAAGTCTAATAACAATAAATAAATAATCGCATACAAAATCTAAAAGACGCACCTATGCGATTAAAATTAATTTAAATTATATCTATAACCTATGTGCATAAAATCATTCAAAGTGATTAGTGGGGTATTCAGAATATACACCTATTCCTAGTGTTATTCATACTACAATCAATAAAGAAATACAAATAATCTATGCAATCGTAATACAGTGCAAGTGAAGTAAAAAAAAAGCGAAAACGCAGATACTAGTAATATCAATCCAGAAAGTTGTGAAATCAAAAATGTGTCTCAATCCATAAAAGTGCATCCAAGTGCCAACGTATATACAGAAAATTGAGTAAGAGCCGGTTCACACAGCGGGCGATGCGAGGCGACACGATTCGCCTCGCCTCGCTCTCGCAAGTCGCCCCCGTTCTGTACAATGGAACCGTTCTGAGAGGAGCGACTCGAGTCGCTCCGACTCAGAAAAAAGGTTCCTGTACTACTTTTGGGCGACCTCGGGGCGACTTGCATTGACTTCTATACAGAAGTCATCTGCAAGTTGCCGCTGAGGTCGTGGCAGGTCGCGGCGAGGCAAGTCTGAGTCGCCTCGCCTCGCCTGCAGTGTGAACCGGCCCTAAGGGTAAAATCCAGCAAATAAATAAACGGAGAGGTGTGTATAAAAATATATCAAAAATTATATAAATAAACCTAAATAAAAAACAGTCCAAGGAGTTTCTTAACCACCTTCAGACCGGACCATTTTGCTGGTAAATGACCAGAGGTCTTTTTACACTTTGGCACTGCGCTGCTTTAACTGGTAATTGCGCAGTCATGCAATGTTGTACCCAAACAAAATTTGCGTCCTTTTCTTCCCACAAATAGAGCTTTCTTTTGATGGTATTTGATTGCCTCTGCGATTTTTATTTTTTGCGATATAAACGTAAAAAGACCGCAAATTTTGAAAAAAAAATGATATTTTCTACTTTTTGTTATTAAAAAAATCCAATAAACTCAATTTTAGTCATACATTTAGGCCAAAATGTATTCAGCCACATGTCTTTGGTAAAAAAAAAGTCAATAATTGTATATTTATTGGTTTGCGCAAAAGTTGTCACATCTACAAACTAAGGTACGTTTTCTGGAATTTACGCAGCTTTTAGTTTACGACTGCCTATCTCATTTCTTGAGGTGCTAAAATGGCAGGGCAGTACAAAACCCCCCCAAATGACCCCATTTTGGAAAGTAGACCCCCTAAGGAAATTGATAAGTGGCATGTTGAGCCCATTGAATATTTTATTTTTTTGCCTCAAGCGATTGAATAATGACAAAAAAAAAATTTTTTTTTTTTTTTACACAAAGTTGTCACTAAATGATATATTGCTCACACATGCTATGGGCGTATGTGAAATGACACCCCAAAATAAATTCTGCTGCTTCTCCTGAGTATGGGGATACCACATATGTGGGACTTTTTGGGAGCCTAGCCACGTACGGGGCCCCGAAAACCAAGCACCGCCTTCAGGCTTTCTAAGGGCGTAAATTTTTGAGTTCACTTCTCACTACCTATTACAGTTTTGAAGGCCATAAAATGCCAAGATGGCACAAAACCCCCACAAATGACCCCATTTTAGAAAGTAGACACCCCAAGCTATTTGCTGAGAGGCATGTTGAGTTCATGGAATATTTTATATTTTGCCACAAGTTGCGGGAAAATTACAAACTTTTTTTTTTTTTTTTTTTAACAAAGTTGTCACTAAATGATATATTGCTCATGCATGCCATGGGCATATGTGAAATGACACCCCAAAATAAATTCTGCTGCTTCTCCTGAGTACGGGGATACCACATATGTGGGACTTTTTGGGAGCCTAGCCGCGTACGGGGCCCCGAAAACCAAGCACCGCCTTCAGGCTTTCTAAGGGCGTTACAGTTTTGAAGGCCATAAAATGCCAAGATGGCACAAACCCCCCCCAAATGACCCCATTTTGGAAAGTAGACACCCCTAAATTTAGGGGTACACTAGTGAGACTAGGTAATAAATGGCGGGTGCCCTGAAACTATAAAAAAATAACTAACCAACCAGCGTCACCTGTAACAGTTATATGGTGATCACTGGTGAAAGGGTTAACTAGGGGGCAATTAGGGGGCTTTATGCGGTAGTATATGGGGGTCCCTGGCACTATAAAAAGCTGCAGCGAACCTAAATACCTACCTGCCTAACTAGCGTCACCTGTGACACTAATACAGCGATCAGAAAAACGATCGCTTATTAGGCTGGGTTCACACTGGAGCGATGCGGGAACGCCACGAATGCGCGGCGGGTTCCCGCATCGCATGCCTCCCGGCGGCAGTTCACACTGCCCTATGCGAACTGCTGGGAGTGTCAGTGAAATGTTACTGACACCCCCAGATCAGTTCGCATATCGCAGTGCGATCTGCAAACTCGGATCGCATGGTGTGAACACCCATGCGATCCGATTCTGCTGCGGGCCAAAAAAAGGGTCCCGTGCGAATTTGCGGCGGGTGCGGCGGGTGTGGCGGGTGCGGCGGGTGCGGCGAATGGCTGAACTCGAATCGCACAGAGATCGGATGTGATTTGCACTGCAGTGCGGTGCGAATCACATCCGTTCTCATAAACCACTGCAATGTGAACCCAGCCTTAGTGACACTGGCGACGGGGGGTGATCACGGGGTTAAACCTTTATTGGGGGGGTTAGGGGGGTACCTTAGAACTAAAGGGGGCTAACCCTAACTGCCCTAACAGTTATTAGTCACAAATGACACCCGCCGGGTGATCAGGGGGTTAAACCTTTATTAGGTAATAAATGGCGGGTGCCCTGAAACTATAAAAAAATAACTAACCAACCAGCGTCACCTGTAACAGTTATATGGTGATCACTGGTGAAAGGGTTAACTAGGGGGCAATCAGGGGGCTTTATGCGGTAGTATATGGGGGTCCCTGGCGCTATAAAAAGCTGCGGCGAACCTAAATACCTACCTGCCTAACTAGCGTCACCTGTGACACTAATACGGCGATCAGAAAAATGATCGCTTATTAGGCTGGGTTCACACTGGAGCGATGCGGAAACGCCGCGAATCCGCGGCGGGTTCCCGCATCGCATGCCTCCCGGCGGCAGTTCACACTGCCCTATGCGAACTGCTGGGAGTGTCAGTGAAATGTTACTGACACCCCCAGATCAGTTCGCATATCGCAGTGCGATCTGCAAACTCGGATCGCATGGTGTGAACACCCATGCGATCCGATTCTGCTGCGGGCCAAAAAAAGGGTCCCGTGCGAATTTGCGGCGGGTGCGGCGGGTGTGGCAGGTGCGGCGGGTGCGGCGAATGGCTGAACTCGAATCGCACAGAGATCGGATGTGATTTGCACTGCAGTGCGGTGCGAATCACATTCGTTCTCATAAACCGCTGCAATGTGAACCCAGCCTTAGTGACACTGGCGACGGGGGGTGATCACGGGGTTAAACCTTTATTGGGGGGGTTAGGGGGGTACATTAGAACTAAAGGGGGCTAACTCTAACTGCCCTAACAGTTATTACAGTCACAAATGACACCAATGCAAAAAAAAAAAAAAAAAAAAAAAAATGACATTGGTGTCACTGTGACTGGGGGGCAGGGGTAATTGGGGGGGTGATCGGGGGGTAAAGGGGGGGTGTGAGTGTGCCTGGCATGTTCTACTGTGTGTGTAGAGTGTTGGTGCAACTTACTGATCCGCTCTCCTCCGTGTCGGAACGAAAAATACCGACACGGAGGAGAGAATACATCACTTCCTCTCCTGTGTTTACATTACAGGAGAGGAAGTGATGTCACCGGGGATTTCTATTCGTCGGGAGCGATCGCGAGGGGGTGGCCATGAATGAATGGCCGTCCCCTCGTCCGGGATCGCTCCCGAACGAATACCGACCGCCGCAGGCACCGGGCGGGGGCCCGATCGGGCCCCCGACCCACGGGAGGCAAGGGACGTACATGTATGTCCTTATGCCTGCCCGTGCCATTGTACCGACGTACATCGGCGTGCGGCGGTCGGCAACTGGTTAAAGTGTCTCTAATTGACGTAAAAACTAACAATCCATATCAGTTCATGCAAAATAAAGTGAGTCCACACTGTGCTGTGTAAAAAGTTAATTCTGTGAATGAACACGGGATAGTTGCACCGGTGATCTTATAGTTCCTCAAAGTGGGTGCTCACACACTGAGTGCAGTGGGTACCTTACCTCACTGCTGTCAGTTAGACAGCAATATGCTCCAATATTTAAGGTGTATATCCTCAATTAGGGTGTATATCCTCAGTTGATATAGGTACAACAGTATACTCCAATGGTTTAGTATGAATAACACTAGGAATAGGTGTATATTCTGAATACCCCACTAATCACTTTGAATGATTTTATGCACATAGGTTATAGATATAATTTAAATTAATTTTAATCGCATAGGTGCGTCTTTTAGATTTTGTATGCGATTATTTATTTATTGTTATTAGACTTAATTAATTTCGTGTGGAGCGCAACACCATTCTTTTTCACTAAGTATCATCCTTTTGAATTGTCGTTCTTTTAGAAAATTTGTTTTAGAAAAAAATAGTCTTTAGTTCATTCGGATGCTTCCAGGCTTTGAATTGTGTGTCCAGGTTTCAGGCCACCTGGAACCCAGACAGAATATTCAGAACAAGTAACCAAAACCACGACCGCCGAGTGCATACTGTAGGTGTGCACATGGGCCCCATTCCCATACAGGAGACAGGAGAGGAGAGGGGGCTTGATCTGCTCCTCCTCCTCCTGCCACCTACCCCTCTGTCTGCCCACCCACCCTCCAATCCCTGGCGTTCTACGCCTCGGGAAAGGGATGTGTGGGCTGAAAGTTTGACGCTCGTCGACATGCAGACACGTTGTGGATGAAAGGTGTCGATGTCTGAGCCTCCATACAATGTCTGTTTGAAGTCCCCCCCCCCCCTCCTTTCTTGCTCTTGCCTCCAAGCAAGTGAGTACACTAAGGTAAGGGGAACTCAGATGTAAGGGGTGCCCTGTGGACTCTGATGCAAGGAGAGGGGGGGGGTTTGGGAACCCGAATTTAAGGGGGAATGCTGGAAGCTCTAATGTAAGTAGGAGGTATTAGATAATTCTGTGGCCTCGCAATGAGAGTGAGTACACTAAGGTAAGGGGGACTCAGATGTAAGGGGTGCCCAGTGGACTCTGATGCAAGGAGGGGGTGTTTGGGAACCCTAATTTAAGGGGGAATGCTGGAAGCTCTAATGTAAGTAGGAGGTATTCGATAATTCTGTGGCCTCGCAATGAGAGTGAGTACACTAAGGTAAGGGGGACTCAGATGTAAGGGGTGCCCTGTGGACTCTGATGCAAGGAGAGGGGGGAGGGTTTGGGAACCCTAATTTAAGGGGAATGCTGGAAGCTCTAATGTAAGTAGGAGGTATTAGATAATTCTGTGACCTCGCAATGAGAGTGAGTACACTAAAGTAAGGGGCACTCAGATCTAAGGGGTGCCCTGTGGACTCTGATGCAAGGGGGGGGGTTGGGAACCCTAATTTAAGGGGGAATGCTGGAAGCTCTAATGTAAGTAGGAGGTATTAGATAATTCTGTGGCCTCGCAATGAGAGTGAGTACACTAAGGTAAGGGGGACTCAGATGTAAGGGGTGCCCTGTGGACTCTGATGCAAGGAGAGGGGGGAGGGTTTGGGAACCCTAATTTAAGGGGAAATGCTGGAAGCTCTAATGTAAGTAGGAGGTATTCGATAATTCTATGGCCTCGCAATGAGAAATTCACAATAAACAAAATTTTACCTAGTGTACCATCATCCAAGTTAAATGGGATAGAAGTTTGGGAGTCTGGTCCCCAACCAGAACCCAAAATAAAGGGGGAGCGTTTGGACTATCATGGTACAGGTAAAGTATGTAGGCAAACAAATATATATATATACACCAAACATAAAAATTCTAACAAAGATTTATTAGTACACAGACAACAACATAGATATCTAAAATTACAGATGGTATAGTATTTCAACTAGTTTCGCTGTAAACAGCTTCATCAGGAAATACAGTAGGTGCATCTGAAAAGATGTAAATATTACATGATGAAACAAACGCACGTTTTTTTTTTTTTCATAATTAGAGAACATTGTAAATGGGGAAACAAAGGTAAAATGTTTACCATAGTGGACGGCGTACTCCCCAATCAAATGCCATCCGGGCCCGAGGTGCCAACCGGCACAGCCTCCCGCGGCAACTGGGGGAGGCAAACGCACAAAGAACAGGAGGCCGGTGTCTAAATAGAATAAATAAAATATGCTAAATGGACAAAAAAAAATTACGGAAACAGATCAAACCATTGGGATAAGGGGAAGACTCCAGGATAGTGATCAATTAAAACAGTGTAGAAAAGCTAAGTAGGAGGTATGGTGAGCAGACCCCCCCCCCCCTTATGCCAGAATTCCCCTTTCCACCAGAGTCCACAGAGTTCCCCCTTAACCACTAGAGATCCGCGTTATAGCCAAATGATGGCTACAGCGCGGACCTCCTTTGCCGGGACGACGTCTATTGGTGTCGTCCCGTGCAGGAGCGGCCTGCGCGCCCCCTGAGGGGCGCGCGCGGCGCGCTCTGTGATCAGCGAGTCTATGAGACTCACCTGATCACGGATCGAAGCAAGGGGTCGATCCCGACCCCTTACCACGTGATCAGCTGTCAGCCAATGACAGCTGATCATGTGATACAACGGAGCCGGTAATCGTCTATTTTTCCTCCCCGCGCTGACAGCGCGAGGAGAAAAAAAAAGAACCGATCACCGGCGGCTGTGATCGGGACATCAGTCCCGATCACGGCCAGCTTACCAGTGCCCACCTGCCCCCTGCCAGTGCCACCTCAGTAATTTAAAAGTGCCCCCCATCAGTGCCACCCATCAGTGCCCACAGTGCCACCCATCAGTGCCCACAGTGCCACCCATCAGTGCCCACAATCTGCCTCAACAACGGTGTTGCACCCTAGTGCCACATATCCGTGCCCATCAGTGTCATCTACCAGTGCCCATCAGTGCCGTCCATCAGTGCCCAGCAGTGCCACCTGTCAGAGCCACCTATCAGTGCCACCTATCAGTGCCCATCAGTCCCATCTATCAGTGGTACCTATCAGTGCACCTTAGTGCCACCCATCCATGCCACCCATCCGTGCCATCTTATCTGTGCCCATCTTTGCCCATCAGTGCCGCCTTATCTGTGCCCATCAGTACTGCCTTATCTGTGCCTATCAGTGCCACCTTATCTGTGCCTATTAGTGCCGCCTTAACTATGCCTATCAGTGCCCACCAGTGCAGCCTATCAGTGCCCACCAGTGCCGCCTCATCAACGCACTTCAATGAAGGAGAAAAATTACCTGTTTGCAAAATTTTATAACAAACTATTAAACATGATTTTTTGTTTTGTTTTTGCATCTTTTTTTGTTTGTTTAGCAAAAAATAAAACTCCCAACTGTAATTAAATACCACCAAAAGAAAGCTCTATTTGTGGGAAAAAAATGATAAAAATGTCATTTGGGCACAGTGTTGTATGACCGCGCAATTGTCATTCAAAGTGCATCAGCGCTGAAAGCTGAAAATTGGTCTGGGCAGGAGGGGGGGTTTAAGTGCCCAGTAAACAAGTGGTTAAAAAAATTAACTTTTTCCGCGCGTGGCTAAAGTATTCGGGTTTGGCTTGAAGAAGAGGTGGCGACCCTACGTGGAACGGACCTTACAGATACAGCCGGCCCTTTGAGGGCAACCATAATGCCAAGGAAGTTTGACACCCCCTGGCTTAGAAGAAAGATTTGTTACAAGGCTTCATTATTTATTTAACAAATATTTGAAAGTTTTAACTTTTTTACATTCCGGGAGGGGGGGGGGGGCAAAACAGCCAATCACAGTGCATTTGGGGGGCTAAAGATAACTGTACTTATTTTATTTTGCCATTATCTAAAGAAAAAAATAGTAACAACTATATTCATAAAGGATCGCCTAAGGTGCCCCCCTTCTAATGGCCCCATTAGTTTGCACGGCGGAGCGTTTCCTCCTAAAACCCATTGTTCAGCACTCTGTTGATTGAACACTTTTGCCAATAAGATTTTAAACATTTTTAAGCACTTTTTTTTTTATTTTTTTTTGTGCAGTTTAATAACAGCCGTTATGACACAATAATTTCTTTTTCTCACTTCATTTTCTTTTGCTGCGTAGGTCGTTTCATTTATTAATCGTAAAAATAATATGCATATAATCCGGCAGATTTTCTTTTTTCTCAATCTTTTTCAAATGTACGTGCCGTGATTCCAGTGTCTGCTGCCGCTGGAGAAGGGCGATTGCAGTCAGGTAAAGTGGAAAATAAATGTGGGTGAATCGCCAATAAGCCAACGCACCACATACCATAAATTAAAACAAACTTGGAAACTGGGTATTGGGATTTTTTTTTTTTTTTGGTGCTTTACAACAAACGACACTCAATTATATTAAAATGTCATCATTTACTTCACCATCAATAAAAACACCTATTTAGCTCCAATAAAAAAACACATTTGAACTTGGGGTTCATTTTATGTGGGTCTTGCTTTATACAGTTATACTTTGATGGCAAATCCCAACATGTTTCGCCCTTTAGGCTTCTTCAGGGAATAATTTGTCTGCATAACGTCCTATCAAATAAACATACAGTTTAAATATAATGGCAAACAATCCACCTGCCACCACCTCCCCCCCCCCCACAGTCGATTGGTGATTGGTCACAGGCACCCACCCTCTCCAAGTGGTCAGGCCCAAGCCCCGCACTTACCCCATCTAGGTTGCCGCGTCTCTTCCTCCTGGTGCTTCACAATGACATTCCCTGCATCTCTTCCCTCCTCCTCCTCATCGGCGGCAAATAGGATCGCTTCTCCTCTCAACCAACTGAGTGACGGGTCTCTGGACCTGCTTCCTGATTGGCAGGGAGGAGAATCAGTAAGTCAATATGGAATATAAACTCAATATTGTCACACAACTGGGTAGGCTAAGGGTCGGTCACAGACAAACCCTCATCCCTCCGGGTCGGTCTTAAGCCCCGTACTAGGGGTCGGGGGCAGCACTTCCTCCGGGCAGGTCTCCTCCTCCTAGAGTCATCAGCTGTCAATGGGCTTCCTCACCGACAGCTGAATAAAAAATAAAACAATTAAAAAGTGAAAGAAAAAACAGTGTGAGGGGTCCCCCCCAATCCATACTAGGCCCTTATCCGAGCATGCAGCCTGGCAGGCCAGGAAAGAGGGGGGGGGGCATTTGTGTGTCCCCGAACCATACCAGGCCACATGCCCTCAACTTGGGGGGCTCCCCCAACCCCAAAGCACCTTGTCCCCATGTTGATAGGGACAAGGGCCTCATCCCCACAACCCTGTGCAGGGGTTGTGGGTGTCTGCTGGACATGGGCTTATCTGAATCTAAAATTTCTGACCCAAAGGGGTAGTTAATCTAAAAAAAAAAAAAATGGCCTGCCCCCCCCCCCCCCCAAATACATAACAGACCCTTATCCCAGCATTCCGCCCAGGAGATCAGGAAAGGGGGATACGAGCGAGTGCCCCATCCTGAACCATACCAGGCCACATACCCTCAACATGGGTGGATGGGTGCTTTGGGGCAGGGGAGGATCTGCCCCCCCAAAGCACCTTGCCCCTGTGTTGATGAGGACAAGGAAGGGCCTCCTCCACAGAACCCTGGGCTGTGGTTGTGGGGGTCTGGGGGCAGAGGGCTTATCAGAATATGGAAACCCCCTTTAACAAGGGGGCCCTCATATCCCCCTCCACCCCCCCCCCCCCCCATGTGAATGAGTATGGGGTAAAAAAAAAAAAGTTTAGAAAAGTAAAAAAAAAACAGTTTTTACAATAGAATATTGACAATTCCTTTATTAAAAAATAAAGAAGTGGGATTCCAGATTCCGGTAAGCCCTCCTCCTCCAGACCCCCACAACCACAGCCCAGGGTTGTGGGGATGAGGCCATTGTCCATATAACCATGGGGACAAAGTGCTTTGGGATGGGGGGGGGGGGCAGATCAGAGATGTTGGGGGGCCTCATGCCATTATTTTAAAAAAAACTTGATGTGGAGTTCCCCTTAAAATCCATACCAGACCTGACAGGCCCCCATCAAATATAATCATCATAACATAACATCATCAGACCTGACAGGTCCCCATAAGACCTGGCAGCTATTACCTTTTGTACCACCACCCCCTCCCTTTAGAATGTAAGCTCTATGAGCCGGGCCCTCCTGTACCTTTTGTATTGTACTGTAATTGTGTTGTCCCCCCTATACATTGTAAAGCGCTGTGTAAACTGTTGGCGCTATATAAATGGATAATAATAATAATAATGAACAGGGGAGGCACGACATTAAAAAAAAAAAATGTTTTCTATTACTAGCAATTGTATTGTATTGCCGGAAATGTAAATATTGTTTCACACATTCTTTTTTTTTTTTTTATGTCATTATTGCTGCAGCAGGTTCTATACATCGTACAGAAACACCACTTTACAAGCAGAATAAGGGGACCCCCCAAGCACTATAGTTAAAGGAATTTCTGCTTTTTATTGTTTCATTTTAAGCATCATTAAAATCATTGCTCCTGGTGGGTCCAGTACCCAGGCCCCATAACCTTTTTATGGCCAATTACTTGCAAATAATCCTTCAAAATTGGGACTTTTGATTTTTAAAGTTTGGGTCCCATAGACTTTAATTTGCGGTTTGGGTCAGCACTTTTTCTCTGTTCAGGAGTTCTGGTGTGAACCAAACAGGGGGCTGTTCAGGCCTATCTCTATCTGCCACTAGGTGCATCTGTTCCAGAATATGACTGATTACAGAAGGTAGTGTCATCAGGTGCTAGGCGGTCTTCTGTAGTGAGGTCATGGATGAGTTAGGACCCAGACATAAGCCAGGTTGAGAAGAACCCTAGTGCAGTTGGGGTATGGGAGCCAATGATCCCACACCAGTACAGATGTAACCAGCATGTGAAGGGCTTAAGGCCAGGGAGGAGTAAACCTGCATCCAGGAGAAATGGCTGTTGACTTCCTGACCCTTACGAAGGTGGGGGCTAGGGCGGCTTGCAAAAGGCTTTTTAGGCCAGGCCAATAATTCCCTGAATGAGGCTATTCCCCTGGTGGGTCTCGGGAGAGATGTATCTATGGAGTTGGTAGTGTACATATATCCTATTCCAGGGAGTACTAATGACCCCGGGTGGAGGGAGAGACTGTTTAAGGGAAGATGGCAGCTTAATAAGTTTGGCATATACTTTCACATGTGGCTAATGTGAGCTAAACGTGATTGACTATGTATTGTCAAGCGACCCCAGATAGTATGTCAATGTGATGTGACCATCAGTAAAGTACAGCAAACTTATCATTGTGTGGACATTCCTTCCTTGAGCATATAAAGGTCAATGGTTGGGAATGTCATGTGGAGGCCTCTGGCATGGCGGAGGGTACGGCCTCAGCAGGAGGGTCATAAGGGGGGGGAGTGGGGCAGGGACTTGTGCCTTTGGCGCCAATATCCATTTAATTGCAAGGCCCCTCTCACAGGAGGGCCTTTAATGGAGGATAGGTGTACCATTGTGTTTTTAATTTGCAAAATCAATGGTTTTTCTTTATTGGAAACTGGTTGCTGATAGTGTTATTTTCATATTATTTTTGTGTTGTCTGTGGCAGTCCACTAGCAGTAGCTTTTTGTTGGTTTAATTGACTTCAAGAGGTCTTGAGTTTATGAATTTTGGAGGTTCTCCCATTTTGAGTAAGTTCAGCCAAAACACAACTGATCAAACGTTTTAGAAGTTTGACCATCTCTACTTTCAAAATTAAGGGGAGATCATACCTATGCCACGTGGCTCCTGAAACATGTTGGCTTTTCCTGGTGAATTTAAGTAGAATCTAGATCTGCCCTTTATAAGTAGAGTGTTGCCTCTATGTTCTACCTTCTCAGCAATAAAACAAAAAAAAAAAACATTAAAGGTTCATTAACCCCTCACAGAGTGGCGGCCAGTGCATAGGGGATGCACGCCCCCCCCCCCCCCCCGCAGTAAATTTTATAAAAAGTGCCGGGCAAATGGCGAGTGGGCGGGGGGCACACTGGCAGCATTTGATGGGCACACTGGCAGCGTTTGGGCACACTGGCAGCATATGATGGGCAGTTGGGCACATTGGCAACATGTAATGAGCACACTGGCAGTGTTTGGGCACACTGGCAACATTTGATGGGCACAGTGGCAGCATTTGGCACAGTGGCAGCGTTTGGGCACAGTGGCAGCGTTTGATGGCACACTGGCTTCGTGTGGTGGGCATAGTGGCTGTGTTTGATGGCATAGTGCCTTTTTTTGATGGGCACAGTGGCTACGTTTGATGGGCACAGTGGCTGCATTTGATGGGCGCAGTGGCTGCATTTGATGGTCACAGTGGCTGCGTTTGGTACAGTGGCTCCATTTGATGGGCTTTGTTTGATGTCACAGTGGTTGCATTAGATGGGCACAGTGGCTCCGTTTGATGGCACAGTGGCTGCATTTGATGGCATAGTGCCTTTTTTGATGGCACAGTGGCAGCATTTGATGGGCACAGTAGCCACGTTTGATGGCACAGTGGCTGCATTTGATGGGCACAACGGCAGCGTTTGGCACAGTGACAGCGTTTGATGGGAACAGTGGCAGCATTTGATGGGCACAGTGGCAGAATTTGATGGGCACAGTGGCAGCATTTGATGGCACAGTGGCTCCGTTTGGTGGGCATAGTGGCTGCGTTTGATGGCACAGTGGCTAAGTTTGATGGGCACAGAGGCTGCGTTTGATGGGCGCAGTGGCTGCGTTTGGGCACAGTGGCTGTGTTTGATGGGCACAGTGGCTGTGTTTTATGGGCACAGTAGCTGCGTTTGATGGCACAGTGGCTCAGTTTGATGGGCACAGTGGCTGCATTTTATGGGCACAGTGGCTGTGTATTATGGATACAGTGGCTCCGTTTTATGGGCACAGTGGCTTAGTTTTATGGCGGCACAGTGGTTGCATTTGATGGGCACAGTGGTTGCTTTTAATGGGCACAGTGGTTGCATTTGATGGGCACAGTGGCTGCGTTTGGCACAGTGGCTCCATTTGATGGGCACAGTCAGTGGCTTCGTTTGATGGCACAGTGGTTGCATTAGATGGGCACAGTGGCAGCGTTTGATGGCACAGTGGCTCCGTTTGGTGGGCACAGTGGCTGACTTTGATGGCATAGTGCCTTTTATTGATGGCACAGTGGCAGCATTTGATGGGCACAGTAGCCACATTTGATGGCACAGTGGTTGCATTTGATGGCACAGTGGTTGCATTTGATGGGCACAGTGGCTGCATTTTATGGGCACAGTGGCTCCGTTTTATGGGCACAGTGGCTTTGTTTTATGGCACAGTGGTTGCATTTGATGGGCACAGTGGTTGCAAAAACAGCAAATTCTCCTGCGCTCTGGTTTCTTGGTCTTTAGATGTGATATAGACAGTTTGAAAATGGTGTAGTCACTACGTCTTGCAGCCCTCCTTTAGAACATTGGGTGTTCAAATACTAAAAAGAGAGAATACAAAGAAGGGGAAGGCGCACTGACCTAGTGCATTACCATAAAACAGCTTTATTTAAAATTGAATCAAATAGCAAAATGGCTACTCACAAACGAGTATTGATCACAGGCAAAATCAATACAATAAATCCATCGCACCAAACGTTTGGCGACTCCAGACCAGATGTCCGAGGAATTTGATGAGTACCTCTACGGAAATGGCTAACGCGTTTCGGGAGTGACCCCCTTTCTTCAGAGCCAAAGAGGGCTATGGTCTCTCGCTGGAGGCTGCCAGTAAATATATATAAAAAGGCCTCTAAGCCCATGAGGTAGAAAAGGTCAGAAAACTCCACCCCAGGTCAGGCAGGTCAGAAAGCTCCACCCCCCCAAAAAAAAAAAAAAAAATTAAATAAATAAAAAAAATAAAAAAGGGAGGGAGAGAGGCGACTGCAAGTGTCGCATCTTATGCGGAAACGCACGCGTGTGCTCATGCACACGTGTGTGGATATACATATGTACTCCTGTTCAATAGAATAATACTAACCGCCACATACGATAGAGATTTTTTGTGTTAATATCTGCCACATAGAAATTACTGATGATCTTAGTGGTACACTCGAGGGGGAAGGTGCTACACCGAATTTCATTTTATTTTATTTTATTGAAATACATTTAGTGCTGTACACAACCTGTATGTGTGCAAAGGTGATGTCCTCGTGGACGCTATCTGCTGGCTGGAGCGCACCTGGTTTCTTGTAGCAGGAAGTGCGGGTGGATATGCGTTCCACCCGCAACTTCCCGCAACTTCCGGGCGCACCAGCATGGGCACTTCCGCTCACGCCGACTGGAGCGCACTTGGTCCCATGTGACAGGAAGTGCGGACGGATATGCGTTCCATCCGCAACATCCGGGCGCCCCAGCGTGAGTACTTCCGCTCAGGCGCATTTGATGGGCACAATGGTTGCTTTTGTTTGCACAGTGGTTGTATTTGATGGGCACAGTGGCTGCGTTTGGCACAGTGGCTCCATTTGATAGGCACAGTCAGTGGCTTCGTTTGATGGCACAGCGATTGCATTAGATGGGCACAGTGGCAGTGTTTGATGGCACAGTGGCTCCGTTTGGTGGGCACAGTGGCTGCCTTTGATGGCATAGTGCCTTTTTTTGATGGCACAGTGGCAGCATTTGATGGGCACAGTAGCCACGTTTGATGGCACAGTGGCTGCATTTGATGGGCACAATGGTTGCTTTTGTTTGCACAGTGGTTGCATTTGATGGGCACAGTGGCTGCGTTTGGCACAGTGGCTCCATTTGATAGGCACAGTCAGTGGCTTCGTTTGATGGCAAAGCGATTGCATTAGATGGGCACAGTGGCAGTGTTTGATGGCACAGTGGCTCCCTTTGGTGGGCACAGTGGCTGCCTTTGATGGCATAGTGCCTTTTTTTGATGGCACAGTGGCAGCATTTGATGGGCACAGTAGTCACGTTTGGCACAGTGGCTGCATTTGATGGGCACAACGGCAGCATTTGATGGGAACAGTGGCTCCGTTTGATGGGCACAGTTGTTGCATGTGATGGGCACAGTGGCTCAGTTTTATGGGCACAGTGGCTTTGTTTTATGGCACAGTGATTGCATTTGATGGGCACAGTGGTTGCATTTGATGGGCACAGTGGCTGCGTTTGGCACAGTGGCTCCATTTGGGCACAGTCAGTGGCTTTGTTTGGCACAGTGGTTGCATTAGATGGGAACAGTGGCAGCGTTTGATGGCACAGTGGCTCCGTTTGGTGGGCACAGTGGCTGCCTTTGATGGCATAGTGCCTTTTTTTGATGGCACAGTGGCTGTGTTTTATGTGCACAGTGGCTGCCTTTGGGCAGAGTGTCAGCATTTGATGGCACAGCGGCTGCGATTGATGGGTTTTTTTTTCTTGATTTTTTCAGTTTCTTTGTGCCCCCCCACCACCACCACCACCACTGTATCCACAACTAAAGATACAAAATTTGGCTTCAGATACAATTCAACCTTTTTTTTTTTTTTACAATTTTTGCCTTATTCACTAAGCCTAATGAACTCTCCTACAGCGTGAGGGTTAGATGCTGTGGGCTTCAAAAGCCTACTTTAGAGTGAGAAGGCGAATTAGATTGTAAGCTCCTCAGGTCAAAGTGTGTAGACATGCGGTCTGTCCGATGTCAGTGAGGTTGCTGCAGGGATGAGACCAGAAGAAATACAATGTTTTCTATGGAGCCCAGGGAGGAGCCGTCACATTCCATTGATTAATGTCTCACACCTTCTATATCGTAAGTGCGGAGCGGCCTTCATACCGAGGCTCCATGATGTATGTGATGACATAAAGAAAAATTAATTAACTCTGTTTGCAGATGATATTTGTTGGAGCCTTAATAGAATTCTTTGCGTTCCTTTGATTAATTGAAAAGGATACATTTTCAGCTTGCTGACATTGTTGCCATCCTCTTTAATAGATATTTTAAATATAGGTGTTCAATTTAATAATTGACTGCACACCGGCATCGTTGTAATGCATGTTTTATTCACTTTTACTGGATCCCATGACATCCGGAGAATTATCTACAGTACACTACGTGCAGAAATGTTTTTTATATATATATATATATATATATATATACACAGTGCCTTGAAAAAGTATT
The DNA here is from genome assembly GCF_037356315.1 of Lithobates pipiens. Lineage (NCBI taxonomy): Eukaryota > Metazoa > Chordata > Amphibia > Anura > Ranidae > Lithobates > Lithobates pipiens. Next base: position 260,956,959 of record NW_027507685.1, on the reverse strand, counting down.
CACACCCCTTGAAATTTTCTACATTTTGTCATGTTACAACCAGTGGCGGCCCGTCCATAGCCCGTCCGCAGCGCCCCCCCCCCCCCCCCCCCCCCCCCCAAAAGGCAGCCACAAAAAATATATATTTTTTTAATACTGGCCCTTTAAAAAAAGAAAAAAAAAATACAAAAAAAGTTCCTTAAGTGCACTGTGTTCGGACTCCGGACACAGTGCCCTTATGGGAAGTGCCACGTCTATGCAATCACGAGACTGCAGACGTTGGCGCTGCATTTGCGGGGGCGTTTAGCCAGCCTTGCAGCATTTTATGAAGCGCCGATTAATTAGCTTCCGCCCGGCCATAGTAATATATAATACAGGCGGCGGGCGGAAGCTACTCTGCGCTTCAGATTTGATTGACATCTGACCTCAGTTAGATGTCACTCCCCTGTCTTTCTCTCTCCCATTGCGCCCAGTAGAGGAACCAGGAAGTATGCCGCTCCATCAGCGCTGCCAGTGGAAGGAGACACCGCAGGAGAGGACGAGGTAAGTACCGCTGAGAGGGGATTTGAAATGACAGACGCTGCAGGCTGCATTTAATGGGACACAGGCAGGCTGCATTGGGGGGGGGGGGGGCATAGACTGCATTTGGGGATGACAGAAGCTGCATTTTGGGGGGACAGAAGCGGCATTGGGGGGCAGAGGTTCCATTTGGTGGGACAGAGGTTACATTTGGGGGGAAGGAGGCTGCATTTGGGGGGACAGAGGCTGGGGCAGAGGCTGCATTTGGTGGGACAGAGGCTGCATTTGGTGGGAGAGAGGCTGCATTTGGTGGGACAGTGGCTGCATTTGGTGGGACAGTGGCTGCATTGGGGGGGCAGAGGTTGCATTTGGGGGACAGAGGCTGGGACGGAGGCTGCATTTTGGGGGACAGAGGCTGGGACAGAGGCTACATTTGTGGGGACAGAGGCTGCAATTGGTGGGACAGAGGCTGCATTTGGTGGGACAGAGGCTGGGACAGAGGCTGCATTTGGGGAGACAGAGGCTGTATTTGGTGGGACAGAGGCTGCATTTGGTGTGACAGAGGCTGCATTTGGTGTGACAGAGGCTGCATTTGGTGTGACAGAGGCTGCATTTGGTGTGACAGTGGCTGCATTTGGGGAGACAGAGACTGCATTTGGGGGGACAGAGGCTGCATTTGGGGGGACAGAGGGTGGGACAGAGGCTGGGACAGAGGCTGCATTATGGGAGACAGAGGCTGCATTTGGTGGGACAGAGGCTGCATTTTGTGGGACAGAAGATGGGACAGAGGCTGCATTTGGGGAGACAGGTTGCATTTGGTGGGACAGAGGCTGCATTTGGTGGGACAGAGGCTGCATTTGGTGGGACAGAGGCTGAGACAGAGGCTGCATTTGGTGGGATAGAGGCTGGGACAGAGGCTGCATTTGGGGAGACAGAGGCTGCATTTGGTGGGACAGAGGCTGCATTTGGGGAGACAGAGGCTGCATTTGGGGGGGCAGAGGCTGCATTTGGTGGGACAGAGGCTGGGACAGAGGCTGCATTTGGTGGGATAGAGGCTGGGACAGAGGCTGCATTTGGGGAGACAGAGGCTGCATTTGGTGGAACAGAGGCTGCGTTTGGTGAGACAGAGGCTGGGACAGAGGCTGTGTTTGGGGAGACAGAGGCTGCATTTGGTAGAAAGAAGCTGCATTTGGGGGACAGAGGCTGCATTTTGGGGGGACAGAGGCTGCATTTGGTGGGACAGAGGCTGCATTTGGGGGGGGGAGAGGCTGCATTTGGTGGGACAGAGGATGGGACAGAGGCTGGGACAGAGGCTGCATTTTGGTGGGACAGAGGCTGGGACAGAGGCTGCATTTGGGGAGACAGAGGCTGCATTTGGGGAGACAGAGGCTGCATTTGGTGGGACAGAGGCTGCATTTGGTGGGACAGAGGCTGCATTTGGGTTGGACAGAGGCTGCATTTGGGTTGGACAGAGGCTGCATTTGGGGGGGGGGCAGAGGCTGCATTTGGGGGGCAGAGGCTTCATTTGGTGGGACAGAGGGTGGGACAGAGGCTGCATTTGGGGGGCAGAGGCTGCATTTGGTGGGACAGAGGGTGGGACAGAGACTGCATTTGGTGAGACAGAGCCTGGGACAGAGGCTGCATTTGGGGAGACAGAGGCTGCATTTGGGGGGACAGAGGCTGCATTTAGTGGGACAGAGGCTGCATTTGGGGGGACAGAGGCTGCATTTGGGGGGACAGAGGCTGCATTTAGTGGGACAGAGGCTGCATTTGGGGGGACAGAGGCTGCATTTGTTGGGACAGGGGCTGCATTTGATGTGAAACGGGCTACATGTAAGGAGGGACTCCGCTGGGGGCACCTGATGTAAGGACAGACTCTACTGGGGACGCCTGATGACATCTGGTTGTAGGCGACCGTTATAACTTTTACGAAAAACTAATCAATATACACTTATTGCGATTATTTTTTTTACCAAAAAAATGTAGAAGAATACGTATCGGCCTAAATTGAGGGAAAAAAATGTTTTTTTTATATATTTTTGGGGGATATTTATTAGAACAAAAAGTAAAAAATAATGCGTTTTTTTTCAAAATTGTTGCTCTACTTTTGTTTATCGCGCAAAAAATAAAAAACGCAGAGGTGATCAAATACCACCAAAATAAATCTCTGTTTGTGGGGAAAAAAGGACATCAATTTTGTTTGAGTGAAACGCCGCACGACCGCGCAATTGTCAGTTAAATCGACGCAGTACCAAACCGCAAAAAAGTGCTCTGGTCAGGAAGGAGGTGAATCCTTCTGGGTCTGAAGTGGTTAATAGTTAAAAAAAAAGGTCATATCAAAGATTTGCACTCGCATGAATGTGTGCCTCAGACCGGCACTGGGCTTCTCCAGCTTGCCAGTATTAGCCAGTAATGGCTGTGTGTTACTGGGAGCCGGCGTGCCGTTAAAGCCTCCTTCTCAGTGCAGTACACTTGGCAGGGAATGACGTCAAGGAAGCTTCCTGATGAAGCATTACTTATGCGAAATGCGTTGAGGCTGGTTGTGCGACACTGACATCATTTCCTGCCGAGTGTACCACACTGAAGTCGAGGCTTTAACGCCAGGCTCCATTACTGGCTGGCTAATACTGGGTAGACATGTGCGATTAGTTTCGTACCAATCGAAAATCCGTACGAATTTCGTAAATTCGTACATTCGGGAGGATCCGAAATACGAATTGCTATTCTTCAGAATTTTATACAAAGTTGCATTTACGAATTTCGGATCCAAATTTGTTTACAACAGAAACGTGACTGGCGTTTTGTAGACCGATCAGAGGCTTTCTTCTGCTGCTGAGTGGGGGTTGGGAAAATTACCTTTTTTTTAAAAAAATATGGGAGTGGGAGACTGGTACTGGTAATCAATGGGAGTTAAAAACCCAGGAAATCATCACAGCACAGGGGTGGTGGGAGCCTCTCATAATCGGCACAGCACAGGGATGGTGGGAGCCCCTCATAATGAGCACAGGGATGGTGGAGGTCCCTCATAATGAGCACAGGGATGGTGGGAGCCCCTCATAATGAGCACAGCACAGGGATGGTAGGAACCCATAAATAATGAGCACAGGGATGGTGGGAGCCCCTCATAATGAGCACAGGGATGGTGGGAGCCCCTCATAATGAGCACATGGATGGTGGGAGCCCCTCATAATGAGCACAGCACAGGGATGGTGGGAGCCCCAAATAATGAGCACAGCACAGGGATGGGGGGAGCCCCTCATAATGAGCACAGCACTGGGATGGGGGGAGCCCCTCATAATGAGCACAGCACGGGAATGGTGAGAGCCCCTCATAATGATAAATTCATCATAACGAACGTTCATAATTGTTACGAAAAGTTAATGAACCTAACGAAAATTCGTATTTCGCATAAATCTAAATTGAATTTCGGATAAGAATTAATGGCTAATACAAAACGAATCAAATTTATTGATGCCACACATGTCTAATACTGGGAAGCTGGAGAGACTCAGAGCAGGTCTAAGGCAGAGATCATCAACCCTGTCCTCAGGGCCCACTAACAGGCCAGGTTTTATGTATTACCTTGGGGGGAGATGTAGACTAGAATACTCCAATCACAGAGCAGCAAATGATAGCACCTGTGATTTATTTCAGTTATCTTGCAAACCCGGCCTGTTAGTGGGCTCTGAGGACAGGGTCGATGACCACTTGCCAGGGCTGGGCTCAGCCCTTCCTTCTCTGAGCTGGCCGCTCAGATGTCAGCTAATTGCCAGCTCCTATCTCTCCACAGTGACTCACCTGTTAATGAACCTGCTCGTCAGTCCTACTTAAGCCGCCCAGTCCAGAGGAGCTCGGTCTTCGCCTTGGTCACATCTCTAGAGACGCTCTCCTGCGGTCCTGTTCAAGACTTGCTTTGCTGACATCCCTTCTGGCTTCAGATCCTGCTTGCTGTTCCACTACATTGATCCCTGACTTCTGGCTTGGTTGACTATCCGCTCCAGTTGCTGAACTTTGGCTATGTTTTGACTACTTTTGTTTTTGTATTTTTTACTTTTATTATTAAACAAGTATGATTTACCTGTACTTCTGTCTCGGCCCGATTTAATGGTTTCTGGCACCAGATCTTTTATACGACCTTTGTAAACTATTAAAACATGGAATTTAGCAAAATATATTTACTGGAGGAGTGAGAGAGTGGTCTGAGAGTTTGGTGAAGACATATCTATTTACCCACATGGAAGACTAAAGGGAGGCTACATACAGGCTTGTTTATTAACCCTTCTACACACGGTCAGACATTCCGACAGCAAAAAGATTTTGTCCGAAACTGGTGTTGCATACACACGGTTGGACAAAGCTGTCAGAAAATCGGATCGTTCAGAATCTGATGACGTTATTTCGTTACGATGGGACTACGTCCAGGCTATTAGCCAATAGCTTTGGTCTAGGAATTTGATCTGAGCATGCGTGACACTTTGTCCGATCGGAATTCTCTACAAACGATCGGACATTTTGTATGCAGCTCTCAAACTTTGTTGGTCGGACATTCCGAAAGAAAAAGTCAGATGAAGCCGCCACACACGGTCGGATTATCCGACAACGCGGTCCGATCGGACATTTTCCATCGGAATGTCTGACCGTGTGTACAAGGGCTGGTGGTGGTCAATCACAGCACAATCATTTTGAAAGTCACCTATGTGTTCAGCACGAAGGATTACTTCACTTGGACTTTATGTTTTTTTATATATATATATATATATATATATATATATATATATATATATATATATATATATATATATATATATATATCTATATATATATATATATATATATATATATATATATATATATATATATATATAATTTATATTTAGCATATATGTCTTTTTTATTTGGTTAAATATGTTTTCTATGGAAAATTACTCGTATAATATACACTATTCGATTTAAAGGGCCAGTGCAGCTAAACAAACAATAGTTTTTTTTTTTTTTTTTCACATTGTTTTTCACTGGTTTAGTGGTGAATATTAGCTGCAGCATAGCCTATATCATAATAAATAAATATTTGGAATTTGTTTTGTGCTGGTGGCACATAATATACCAATATAAAAAAAAATTCTCCCAAGCTTTGAACATCTCACGGAGCTCTGTTCAATCCATCACCGGAAAATGGAAAGAGTATGGCACAACCGCAAACCTACCAAGACATGGCCGTCCACCTAAACTGACCGGGCTGGGCAAGGAGAGCATTCATCAGAGAAGCAGCCAAGAGGTCCATGGTAACTCTGGAGGAGCTGCAGAGATCCACAGCTCAGGTGTTTGACCATTCTTCCAGAAGCGCATTTGTGAGGTCAGGCACTGGTGTTGGACGAGAAGGCCTGGCTCACAGTCTCCGCTCTTAATTCATCCCAAAGGTGTTCTATCGGGTTGAGGTCAGGACATTGTAAAGGCCAGTCAAGTTCCTCCACCCCAAACTCGCTCATCCGTGTCTTTATGGACCTTGCTTTGTGCACTGGTGCGCAGTCATGTTGGAACAGGAAGGGGCCGTCCCCCAAACTGTTCCCATAAATTTGGGACCTTGAAATTGTCCAAAAATGTCTTGGTATGCTGACGCCTTAAGAGTTCTCGTCACTGGAACTAAGGGGCCAAACCCAACCCTGAAAAACAACCCCCGCCCCATAATCCCCCCCTCCACCAAATGATTTGGAGGGGTGGCCCAATACTTTTGGCAATATAGTGTGTGTAACAATATGCCCACCATTGTGACTCCATTTTACTTACATTACAGTATACAAGATCTTGTAATTTTAGCTTAAATCTGCAATTATGAAAGAATGCACAGAAAAATGCTTGCACAGCACTGTGCCCTATATATATATACAGTGGTGTGAAAAAGTGTTTGCCCCCTTCCTCATTTCCTGTTCCTTTGCATGTTTGTCACACTTAAGTGTTTCGGCACATCAAACCAATTTAAACAATAGTCAAGGACAACACAAGTAAACACAAAATGCAATTTGTAAATGAAGGTGTTTATTATTAAAGGTGAAAAAAAATCCAAACCATCATGGCCCTGTGTGAAAAAGTGATTGCCCCCTAAACCTAATAACTGGTTGGGCCACCCTTAGCAGCAACAACTGCAACCAAGCGTTTGCGATAACGTGCAATGAGGCTTTTACAGCGTCCTGGAGGAATTTTGGCCCACTCATCTTTGCAGAATTGTCCTAATTCAGTTACATTAGAGGGTTTTCGAGCATGAACGGCCCTTTTTAAGGTCATACCACAACATCTCAATAGGATTCAGGTCAGGACTTTGGCTAGGCCACTCCAAAGTCTTCATTTTGTTTTTCTTCAGCCATTCGGTGGTGGACTTGCTGGTGTGTTTAGGATCATTGTCCTGCTGCAGAACCCAAGTTCGTTTCAGCTTGAGTACACGAACAGATGGTCGGACATTCTCCTTCAGGATCTCTTGGTAGACAGAAGAATTCATAGTTCCTTTTATCACGGCAAGTCTTCCAGGTCCTGAAGCAGCAAAACAGCCCCAGACCATCACACTACCACCACCATATTTTACTGTTGGTATAATGTTCTTTTTATAAAATGCAGTGTTCCTTCTACGCCAGATATACTTGGACACACACCTTCCAAAGAGTTCCACTTTTGTCTCATCGGTCCACAGAATGTTGTCCCAAAAGTCTTGGGGATCATCAAGATGTGTTGTGGAGAAATTGAGACGAGCTTTGATGTTCTTTTTGCTCAGCAGTGGTTTTCTCCTTGGAACTCTGCCATGCAGGCCATTTTTGCCCAGTCTTTTCCTGATGGTGGAGGCATGAACGCTGACCTTAACTGAGGCAAGTGAGGCCTGAAGTTCCTTGGACGTTGTTGTGGGGTCTTTTGTGACCTCTTGGATGAGTCGTCGCTGCGCTCTTGGGGTAATTTTGGGCGGCCGGCCACTCCTGGGAAGGTTCACCACTGTTCCATGTCTTCGCCATTTGTGGATAATGGCTCTCACTGTGGTTCGCTGGATTCCCAAAGCTTTGGAAATGGCTTTATAACCCTTTCCAGATTGATAGATCTCAATTACTTTCTTTCTCAATTGTTCCTGAATTTCTTTGGGTCTCGGCATGATGTGTAGCTTTTAAGGATCTTCTGGTGGACCTTACTGTGTCAAGCAGCTCCTATTTAAGTGATGCCTTGATTGTGAACAGGTGTGGCAATAATCAGGCCTGGGTGTGGCTATAGAAATTGAACTCAGGTGTGGACAACCACAGTTATAGTATGTTTTAACAAGGGGGGCAATCACTTTTTCACACAGGGCCATGATGGTTTGGATTTTTTTTCACCTTTAATAATAAACACCTTCATTTACAAATTGCATTTTGTGTTTACTTGTGTTGTCCTTGACTATTGTTTAAATTGGTTTGATGTTCCGAAACACTTAAGTGTGACAAACATGCAAAGGAACAGGAAATGAGGAAGGGGGCAAACACTTTTTCACACCACTGTATATATATATATATATCATTGTGGTTTAGTCAGTCCTTTCCTGTTTTCTGTTCTGTGGGCCATGAGACAGGATGCATGACTTGTGACTCACAGCCAGATGGTCTGGTGACTCGTGTTAACTCATGATAAATGTATCTTAAGGGTCACTGACTTGTATAGCCATATATACATGATTTACTAACCACTCCCCCCCCTCCCCTCTTCTCATTGGTAATTTGAACAAAATATAAGCTGTATACGCTGCTAATAAAGGCAGACATGAACTCACATCTTGTTTCACGTGTTGATTGAGGTGCCTCGCAGGGTAACGGGCGGTCACAGTGGTCTGCTGGATTTAACCAATGGGTGGTTCGTCGAGTACCTGAATTTCCTTTCAGCGTGGGTGAGCGAGTTGGGATGGAGGAACTTGACTTGTCCTGACCTCATCCCGATAAGAACACTTTTGGGATAAATTCGAGCGGAGACTGTGAGCCAGGCCTCCTCGTCCAACACCAATGCCTGACCTCACAAATGTGCTTCTGGAAGAAGGGCGCAACCTGTGGCCCTCCAGCTCTTGCAGAACTACAAGTCTCTTCACAACCTTTGCCTTTGGGAGCCATGCTTGTAACCGTCAGCTTTGCAATGCCTTATGGGACTTAGAGCTGGAGGGCCACAGGTTGAGCACCCAAGCCATAGACACACTCCTAAACCTTGTGGACGGCCTTCCCAGAAGAGTTGAAGCTGTTATAGCTGCAAAGGGTGGGCCAAATCAATATTGAACCCTACGGACTAAGCCCCTGTACACACAGTCGGAGATTTTGACAACCAAATCCGTCGGATTCTGTCTGTCGGATCTTGTCCGAAACTGTTGCATACACACGGTCGGACTAAGTTGTTGAAAAATCCGATCTTTCAGAACGTGATGACGTAATTTCGTTACGATGGGACTACATTCAGGCTAGTAGCCAATAGCTTTGATGTAGGAATTTGATCTGAGCATGCGTGGCACTTGGTCCGATCAAAATTCTCTACACATGATCGGAGTATGTCCGATCGAACCAGTTGGGCGGGAAATATTTCCAACATGTTGGAAAATTGGGTCTGACGGATAGTCCGACGGAATCAGTCCGATGCATACCACACACAGTCGGATTATCCGACGACACGGTCCGATAGGACACATTCCAAACGGATTCTCCGACCGTGTGTACAAGGGCTAAGACTGGGATGCCATTAGCCCCTGTACACACGGTCGAACATTCCGACAACCAAATCCGTCGGATTTTGTCCGACGTATTTTGTCCGAAACTGGTGTTGCATACACGCGGTCGGACAAAGTTGTCGGAAAATCCAATTCGATCAGAACGTGATGACGTCATTTAGTTACGACGGGACTACATTCAGGCTAGTAGCCAATAGCTTTGGTCTAGGAATTTGATCTGAGCATGCGTGGCACTTTGATGGGAATTCTCTACAAACGATCGGACAAAGTCCGATCTGATCACGTTATTGGGAAAATTTTATAGCCTAGCTTTAAAACTTTGTAGGTTGGATATTCCGACGGAAACAGTCCGATGGAGCCCCACACACGGTCGGATTATCCGACAGCGCTGTCCGATCGGACATTTTCCGGCTTAAAGTTCATGTGCGTGTAAAGGCAGGTGTCCCAATACTTTTGGTAATATAGTGTGTATATATACACACAGTATGTTTATGTTTTAGCAAAAGAACAAAGAGAATAACAGGTGAATGTTTACTAATCCTGATGCTTCCAGAAATCCTTACCTTATTTATTTTTTTATTTTTTAATAAACAATATACAGAAACAAACACAAATCAGATCGATATATGTATAAATAATTCTACTTTGTATAATATTTATATATATATATATATTTTATATATTTTTTGCCTGCAAATAAAAAAGTTCATGGATACTCAGGACCTGCCAGACATACAAACTAAAAGCAAACAAGCCATGCAGCAATAAAGAGCGGTTAGAGAGAGAAAGGACAGAGATGGTTCTGCCGCTGTGTCTGATTGCCCTACAGCAGTTCCCACATCCCAGCGGAATTTTCCTTCTGATCTGTCAAATGAATTGAATTTTCAAAAACTCCACAGCTGAATTCTTATATAACCTGTAGGAACGTGTGTGCTGGTTTAGAGCAATTCTATTTTTTTTTTTCCAAGGTAGATGACCATTTAAAGCAGACCTGTAATGAATCAAATGCAGGGCCTTCAGAAACCCTGGTGCCTGGTGTACTTCTGCATCTGAGAGCTGGAACAAACACACACACAAAAAAAAGGAGTTTTAGAGAAAATTCTCAATTCTTCATCTGTACTGGTTCGGGGACTTTCTTAGGCCGCGTACACACGGGCGGATTGTCTGCCCAACTAAGTTCGTCAGACAATCCGACAGACAGTCCGTTCAACTTTTGGAATGAACAGACTTGACCACACACGATAAACAGACAGTCCGCCGAAAGCTTGCGCGATGACGTGTACGGCACGTACGACGGGACTAGAAATTCGACGTCCAATACACTGCAATGCAACCTTCGGCGTGTAAATCCTTTCTGAGCATGCGCCATACTTAGTCCATCCAACTTGCCTACACACGAGCGGACTGTCCGCTGAAACCAAGTTTGGACGGACAAAATTACGGAAATTCCGAAAGACTTAGTCCGTCAGACTGTCCGCTGAAAAAGTCCGCTGAAGCCCACACACGAACGGATTGTCCGCTGAAACACGTTTCAGCGGACTAAGTTGGGCAGACAATCCGCCCGTGTGTACGCGGCCTTAGTCAATGACCCCCGAACCAGTAGAGATGAAGAATTCCTAATTTTCTCTAAGCCCCTGTACACACGGTCGGAGATTCCGACGGAATGTGTCCTATCGGACTGTTTTGACGGATATTCCGACTGTGTGTGGTTTACATCGGACTGTTTCCATCGGAATATCCGACGGACCAACTTTTCCAACTTACCGGTAAAATTTTCCGACAAAATGCTCCGATCCGACATACTCCGATCATGTGTAGCCTACTCAGTGCCACGCATGCTCAGATCAAATTCCTAGACCAAAGCTATTGGCTACTAGCCTGAACTTAGTCCCGTCGTAACGAAATAACGTTGTCACGTTATGTACAATCGGATTTTCCGACAACTTAGGCCGCGTACACACGGGCGGACTGTTCGCCCAACTTTGTCCGCTGAACAGTGTTTGGGCGGACAGTCCGCTCGTGTGTGGGCTTTCAGCGGACAGTTTCAGCGGACAGTTGGACGGACAAGGTTTTTCGGAAATTCCGTAAAACTGTCCGCTAAAACCTTGTTTCAGCGAACAGTCCGCTCGTGTGTAGGCTTGTTCGTCAAACAAAGTTGCGCGCATGCTCAGAAAGGATTTTCACGCCGAAAGCTATAATGCAGTGTATAGGACGTCGTATTTTTTGTCCCGTCGTACGTGCCGTTCACGTCATCGCGCACGGTTTCAGCAAACTGTTCGTTCGTCGTGTGTGGCCATGTCCGTCCATGCTAATTTTGAGCGGACTGTTTGCCGAAACTGTTGGACGGACAAAGTTGGGCGAACAGTCCGCCCGTGTGTACGCGGCCTTAGTCCGACCGTGTGTATACAACATCACTTCCGGACCTCTTCCGGAATTATTCCGTCGAAATTACTCCGATGGATTTGGTTGTCGGAATCTCCGACTGTGTGTACAAGGGCTAAGATTTATCACAGCGTGAAAGCCGGGCAATTGAACGTTGAGTTGGACTTTATGCCCTTCCTGCCACCCCCAACATTAGACAGAACGAAAAAATTAGATTTTTATTTTTTTTTGCATTTCGATTCACTATTTACATAAATTCAATTAGTTACATTTCTTTAACCACTTGCTTACTGGGCACTTAAACCCCCCCCCCCCCCCCCCTCCTGCCCAGACCAATTTTCAGCTTTCGGTGCTCTCACACTTTGAATGACAATTACTCAGTCATGTAACACTGTACCCAAATTATTTTTTTTGTCCTTTTTTTCCCCCCACAAATAGAGCTTTCTTTTTGGTGGTATTTGATCACCTCTGGGGTTTTTTATTTTTTGCGCTATAAATGAAAAAACACCAAAAAGTTCGAAAAAAAACACATTTTTCTTTGTTTCTGTGATAACATTTTGCAAATTATTAATTTTTCTTCATAAATTTTAGGCCACAATTTATACTGCTACATATCTTTGGTTAAAAAATAATCCAAATTAGTGGATATTATTTGGTCTTTGTGAAAGTTAGAGAGTCTACAAGCTGTGGTGCGAATCGTACAAAATTGATCACATCTGATGTACTGGTGGCCTATCTCATTTCTTGTGACCCGAACAAGTCAGGAAAGTACAAATACCCCCCAAATGACCCCTTTCTGGAAAGTAGACATTCCAAGGTATTTAGTAAGATTTTGTGAGATTTTTGATGTTGTCATTTTTTTCCCACAATTCTTTGCAAAATGAAGATTTTTTTTCACAAAATTGTCATTGTAATAGGTTATTTCTCTCACATGGCATGTGTATACCACAGATGACACCCCAAAATAAATTCTGCTACTCCTCCTGAGTATTACGACACCTCATGTGTGGGACTTTTCCACAGCCTGGCCACTCAGAGAGGCCCAACATGCAGGGAGCGCCATCAGGTGTTCTAGGAGCATAAATTACACATCTAACGTGTTGACTACCTATTACACATTTGAAGGCCCTGGAGCACCAGGACAATGACATGTGACACTGATGTGGCACTGATGACAGAAGGCACTAATACGTGGCACTGATGACACGTGACACTGATGACAGATCGCACTAATATGTGGCACTGATGGCACTTATATGTGGCACTAATATGTGGCACTGATGACAGATGGTACTAATACGTGGCACTGATGACACGTGACACTGATGACACTAATATGTGGCACTGAAGACAGATGGCACTTATACGTGGCACTGATGACACATGGCACTGATGACAGATGCCACTAATACGTGGCACTGATGACACATGGCACTGATGACAGATGGCACTAATACGTGGCACTGATGACATGTGACACTGATGACAGATGGTACTGATACGGGGCATTGATGACATGTGACACTGATAACAGATGGCACGCGACGCTGACAGGTGGCACTGAAGACAGATGGCACTGATGACAGATGGCAATAATACGTAGCACTGATGACACGTGATACTGATATGGCACTGATGACAGATGGCACTATGTGGCACTGATGACTCGTGGCACTGATTGGGCACTGATGACAGATGGCACTTATACGTGGCACTGATGACAGATGGCACTTATACGTGGCACTGGGGACAGGTGGCACTGACAGGTGGCACTGGGGACAAATGGCACTGGGGACAGGTGGCACTGACAACAGATGGCACTGACAACAGGTGGCACTGGGGACAGGTGGCACTGAAATTTACTTTGGACACTTATTTTCCATTTTTTTTCTACTCATGGCCGCTGCAGCCGTTCATCTCTCCCTCCTCACACGCTGTCTCTGGAGAGCCGGCGATGAGAGATGATCTCATATGTTTACATATGAGATCATCTCTCATTGGACACGCCTATCGTGTGGTAAACGGCCGCTGTGATTGGCCATTTACAGCGATCTGTAACTGGCTGTGTCCAAGGGACACGGCCAGCACAGAACTTCCCAGATGCACGCTCGCTGGAGCACGCATTGTGGAGGTAAACAGGAGGGCATCCAGGGACGGCCTCCCGGCAATTGGCGTCCACGCTGCAGCCGTCTTTCGGCTATAGCGTGGACGCCTAGTGGTTAATTTGTTTAATTCGCTTTCAGAATTTGCTTCCTTTATTCAAATTCCATGCCAAATCAAATGTATTCTGTTATATTCTTTCTATTCCATTGTAAGATATTGTTTTTTCTATTATAATTTGTAAATTTATTGTATTCGAAATTCGAATTTCAGAAAACAGTTATATTGTTATAGTCTTTCTATTCTATTCTATTTTTTTTTTGTTTCATTAATTTTTATTGAGTGAAAATCGTACAACATTTCATGTTAACATTTGAAAGCATTAAGGTACAGTGAGAAAGAAAAAAAATGTGTTTTTGCAAATTAGGATAGTAATAGTTAAGAGTCAATTAATATATATATATATATATATATATATATATATATATATATATATATATATATATATATATATATATATATATATATATATATATATATAAAAATGAATAATACAGTATGCATATCCCTGTAAAATATTAACTGATTTTATTCCATTGTTTATTCTAATCTATTCTATTCTTTTATTCTATGTTCTATTATTTTAATTTCTATTCTATTCTGCTCTATTCTATTGTTTATTGTAATCTATTAATTTTTTTTTTCTTTTCTATTCCACTATTTTTTTTTTCTATTCTATTCAAATTCAAATTTATTGTATTCTAAATTAGAATTTTGAAAGATGGTTATATTATTTTTTAGGGATGGGCGAACGGTTCGGCCCCGAGCATGAGTTTGGGCCAAACTTTGGCTGTTTGGTGGTTTAGCGAACAACCGAATTATAGGGTCGTTCGACCGTTTGTTTTTCGGCCCGCCAAACGTCCACAATGCACTGCGACAGTGACTCACAGTGCATTGAAAGCCCTGATTGGCTGAAGCAACGAAAGCTTCGCCCGATCAGGGCACAGAGCACTGTCGGAGCCATGATTGGATGCAGTCATGATGACTGTATCCAATCAGGGCTCACCGATCTTAATAACGCCCCGCACTATAAAATGATTCTTTCCACTTGTAGTGTGATGGCGGTACGGAGAGTGATAGAACAGGACTCTGTTCAGTGCTATTAGACAGTTAGTGTGCTATACTGATTCTATTGTCAGTGTAGAATATCAGTTTAGTGTGCATCTAGGGATAGTTCAATGTGAGTGTAGTGTGACCATTCATCCTTACATTAGTGTGTATGTAGGAATAGTTCAGTCAGTGTGAGTGTAGTGACCATTTAACACAGTATATTTTATTACGTTACTGCAAGTTTAACGCTGTATATTTCAGTGTGTTACGTGCCATTTAATGCAGTACATTTCTGTGCGTTAGTGCACTCTTAACGCAGTATATTTCAGTTACGCTCCTGCAAGATTAATGCCATATATTTCATTGCGTTACTGCAAGTTTAACGCCATATACAGTTGTGCTCATAAGTTTACATACCCTGGCAGAATTGATGATTTCTTGGCCATTTTTAGAGAATATGAATGATAACACAAAAACTTTTCTTTCATCATGGTTAATGTTTGGCTGAAGCCATTTATTATCAATCAGCTGTGTTTACTCTTTTTAAATCATAATCACAACAGAAAATACCTAACTGACCCTGATCAAAAGTTTACACACCCTGGTGATTTTGGCCCGATAACAGTCATGCACACGGGTTGACACAAAGGGGTTTGAATGGCTATTAAAGGTAACCATCCTCACCTGTGATCTGTTTGCTTGTAATTAGTGACAGACCCTTGCATCTTTCATCCAGTCCTGCACTGATGTTTCTGGATTCTGAGTCATGGGGAAAGCAAAAGAATTGTCAAAGAATCTGCGGAAAAAAGGTAGTTGAACTGTATAAAACAGGAAAGGGATATACAAATAGTAAGTGAGAATGCCAATCAGCAGTGTTCGAACTCTAATCAAGAAGTGGAAAATGAGGGGTTCTGTTGAAACCAAACCACGGTCAGGTAGACCAACTAAAATTTCAGCCACAACTGCCAGGAAAATAGTTTGGGATGTAAATAAAAACCCACAAATAAATTCAGGGGAAATACAGGACTCTCTGAAAATGTGCTGTGGCTGTTTCAAGATGCACAATAAGGAGGCACTTGAAGAAAGATGGGCTGCATGGTCGGGTCGCCAGAAGAAATCCATTTCTACGCAAATGCCACAAAGTATCCCACTGATAATACACCAAACAGCACAAAGACAAGCCTCAAACCTTGTGGCACAAAGTCATTTGGAGTGAGGAGACCAAAATTTAGCTTTTTGGCCACAACCACGCTACATTTGGAGAGGAGTCAAGAAGGCCTATGGTGAAAAGGTATGTAGGTGGATCGCTGATGTTTGGGGATGTGTGAGCTACAAAGGCACAAGAAATTTGGTCAAAACTGCTGGCAAGATGAATGCATTATGTTATCAAAAAATACCGGAGGAGCATTTACATTCATCAGCCATTATGATTAAAAACGAGTAAACACAGTTGAGTGATAATAAATGACTTTAGCCAAACACTAACCATGAGTGAAAGAAAAGTTTTTGTGTTATCATTCATATTCTCTGATAAATGGCCAAGAAAACATAAATTCTTTCAGGGTATGTAAACTTATGAGCACAACCGTATTTCATTACGTTACTGCAAGTTTAACGCCATAATAGTTCTGTCCATTATTGCATGTTTAATGCAATATAATTCTGTGCGTTACTGAAAGTTTAATGCTGTATATTTCATTGCGTTACTGAAAATGTAACGTCATCTATTTCATTGCGATACTGCAAGTTTAACGCTGTATATTTCATTGAGTTATTGCAACTTTAACGGCATACTGTACTGTGTGTTACTGCAAGTTTAACACTGTATATTTCATTGTGTTGATGCAAGTTTAATGTCATGTAGTTCTGTGCATTACTGCAAGTTTGATGCCATGTATTTCATTGTGTTACTGCAAGTTTAACGCTATATAGTTCTGTGTATTACTGCAAGTTTAACACCATATAGTTCTGTGCGTTATTGCAAGTTCAACGCAATATAGTTGTGTGCAATACTGCAAGTTTAACGCTGTATATTTAATTGTGTTACTGCAAGGTTAACGCCATATAGTTCTGTGTGTTATTGCAAGTTTAACGCCATATATTTAATTACGTTAGTGCAAGTTTAATGCTGTATATTTCATGGCGTTACTGCAAGTTTAACACTATATAGTTCTGTGCGTTACTGCACGTTTGACGCAGTATATTGCAGTATATTATAGTGTATCTGTGGACTGTGTCTGTGTAGTGAATACTCAAATTAAATGCACCAAACACCACTTTCCATTGATTAAAGTGCATCCAGGGGTGGACTGACAACTCATAGGGCCCCCGGGCAATGGGAGATTATGGGGCCCCCAGACAAACCGAGATTATGGGGCCACACAGTATACACACACACACAGTACACACTTACATGTACACACAGTATACACAGACATGTTTCTATTGGCTGAGAATGTACTGGAGAGGTGGGGCAGCTATAATCTCAGGATTTTTAGACCAAAAGGATGTCGGTAAGGGACATTTCAGAGACAGATTTTTACATACTGTCCCTGGTTTTACTGAGGCTGGCAACCCTTGTGGCTCAGGGCCTTTGGGCAGTGGCCCAATGGTCAGTCCGCCCCTGAGTGCATCCACATACACATTTACACATCTTTATTACATTTTGTTAATAAGCAGCCTCTACTCCCCCCATCATGTCTTGGAGGACAGCAAGGAGAGGCAGATGTTCACATGACAATGAAAGGGGGCCAGCAGCTTATGTGTCCACAGGCAAAAGTGGACGTGGTCAGTCCTCAGGCAGGGCATAATTTTCTCTGTTTAGTGATGTTGCCCATGCTATCCAACCACAGCATTCAAAGGAGATGTTGGACTGGCTTTCTAAATCGTCCTCATTCCCGTCACTCAAGCAGAGACTAGTGTGCAGTCCACTGCAGCTAAAGAGGCAGCCATCATGGAATAGTAGAGAGCAGCCGCCCTATTCCATCACTTTGTGGAGCTGTTATCTCCCAGCACACTTCCCACAGCTCAGCTGTCTGGGCCTTTTTTAGTACATGTGCAGCTGATCACTGTTGCTATTTGCAAACTTTGTCTCAAGTCCATCAGGCGTGGCA
Source organism: Lithobates pipiens (assembly GCF_037356315.1). Lineage (NCBI taxonomy): Eukaryota > Metazoa > Chordata > Amphibia > Anura > Ranidae > Lithobates > Lithobates pipiens. Next base: position 260,939,049 of record NW_027507685.1, on the reverse strand, counting down.
AAAACACCAACCATTTGGGTACCACGTGCTTGACAAGGCATTTAACCTCCCACCATCACAAATCTGCCCCCCCTCCTTACTTACCTCAGTGTGCCCCTTCTATACCTCATGACCTCTCAGCAGCCTCCACTGACAGGAATGATGGTATAGTGCAGGGAGTTCCAGGTCCTAGCAGCACATCTGCCAGCAGCACACCGCCAGCTGTAGACTATAGCCGAAAAATTTCTCTGCCCCATCTGCTGTAGTGGAAAAAAAAAATACAGTCCCTGCCCAGCATGTAAAAAAAAGCTTGTCAAAGCTGCTGGCTCTACAAATGTTGCCTTTCCATCTTGTGGATTCTGCCCCCTTCCATTAATTTGCAGAATGTGCTGTACCACACTGACAGGTTCCCATTAGCTATTTATTTTCAGGTAAGGCCATTCCAGCTCTCTACCATCACATGGAAGGCAATGTTGTGGCATTGTTGGACAAGGAAGTCAGCCGCAAAGTCCACATTACTGCTAACACTTGGTCCAGCAAGTATGAGCAGGGACAATATAGTTAGATCACAGCACACTGGGTAACTCAGAAGGATGCAGGACAGAGCTCAGTGCTGCAGCTATTTAATGAGATTCTTGCAGCTCTGCAGGGACAGGCCCAGAGGTGTGTCATGCCACGCAAGCCCGAGCCAGGAATGGTGGTATGTGATAATGGCACAAACCTTCTGTCCGCCCTTAGACAGGGAAAGTTGACACATGTGCCATGCCTGGCACATGTCCTTAATTTGGTGGTGCAGCATTTCCTAAATAGATACCCAGGGTTAGAAGATCTACTAAAGCAGGCCAGAAGAGTCTGTAGCCATTTCAGCGATCATACACAGACAGTGCTCGGTTGGCTAAAATTCAGCAGGAATTCCACCTGGGTCATGAGAATAGACCAATGGCCAGAACTTGCCCGGTACGCTATTGAGCTACTGGGCTGCCCTGCATCCGAACGGAAATTCAGTGCTGCTGGAGGTTTTGTTACTGAACATAGAACGCGTCTGTCCACAGACTCCGTGGATCGTCTGACTTTTATCAAAATGAATCCGCCCTGGACTACCAGCAGCTATGAAGCCTCTGATGCCGATGTCACAGATTAAGTGTTTTTGGGATGTGGAATCTCCGCAGGACTTCTAGACTGCCTAATGTTGTGGGTGTCGATTTCACCTGGAAGAATGTTTTTGGTATAGGTTTCATGGGCACAATTTACACTCCAAGGCCAATTTTTACGCACCTGTTGCATATCATTGCAATTTTTGACAGCAAAGCCAATTCTGGCTTTCATCAAGAATACCTCCATAGGCTTACGGTGTGAAGGCATTGTGTTCTTTTATTTTCTATTCTATTTTGTTCTGGTTTACTCTATTTTTTTATTTTCTATTATATCCCCTTTTTCTATTCTTGTATTTTCTATTCTATTATTTTCTATTCTATTATAGTATTTTCTGTTCTTTACACTTTTTTTTCTATTCTATGTTATTCTCTTCAAAACTGTGAATTCGATTCAAAAACAATATGAATTCAAATCCGATTAGAAAACTATTCAAATTTGAATTTCGTCCAAAATTTTATTTTGTTATTTTGGATTGATTTAAATGTGTTACTATTGTAATTCAGAAATTTGGATACATCCGAATTTCAGAATAATGAAAACTTTGCCTGAATTTCAAATCAGAATGAAACTAAATGCACATGTCTACCCAGCATCCCTTTGATTGGGCTATTACATCAGGGCATAGGAAGGTCAGCCCGATCACATTACCACTATGATTGGTTATTACAGTGATCAAGTAATCAGAAGCCATCACAGTGGTCAGATGATTTGTAGACGGTCCAGCCAGCTACCGATCATTACTAGATACAAGGAAATGTCTTTGACAGCTCAATCCCTGTGCTGGGAACATGGCGTGAGCTCGCTTTCAGCACAGAAACTTCGACTGAACATTGATGCATGGGTGGGCGTGTGGCAGATAAAGCCCACTGTTTTTACACCTCTGTGTTACATGAATGGCAAGAGGTTAAGTAACAGTTTCATGTGTCAGTGGGAGGAATGGTGTCCCATCATTGGTGTCAATGGGAAGAATGGTGCCCCATCATTGATATCAGTGGGGGGATAGTGCCCCATCATTGGTATCAGTGGGAGGAATAGTGCCCCATCATTGGTATCAGTGGGAGGGATAGTACCCCATCATTGGTATCAGTGGCAAGAATACTGCCCCATCATTGGTATCAGTGGGAGGGATAGTGTCCAATCATTGGTATCAGTGGGGAGGGATAGTACCCCATCATTGGTATCAGTGGGGAGGGGTAGTACCCCATCACTGGTATCAGTGGGAGGAATAGTGTCAAATCAATGGTATCATTGGGAGGAATAGTGCTCCATCATTGGTATCAGTGGAGGAATAGTGTCAAATCATTGGTATCAGTGGGAGGGATAGTACCCCATAATTGGTATCAGTGGGGAGGGGTAGTACCCCATCACTGGTATCAGTGGGAGGAATAGTGTCAAATCAATGGTATCAGTGGGAAGAATAGTGCTCCATCATTGGTATCAGTGGAGGAATAGTGTCAAATCATTGGTATCAGTGGGAGGGATAGTACCCCATCATTGGTATCAGTGGGGAGGGGTAGTACCCCATCATTGGTATCAGTGGGAGGAATAGTTCCCCATCATTGGTATCAGTGGGAGAAATGGTACCACATCATTGGTATCAGTGGGAGAAATAGTACCCCATTATTGGTATCAGTGGGAGGACTAGTGTCAAATCATTGGTATCAGTGGGAGGGATAGTGCCCCATCATTGGTATCAGTGGGAGGAATAGTGTCCCATCAATGGTATCAGTGGGAGAAATACTACCCCATCATTGGTATCAGTGGGAGGAATAGTGCCTCATCAGTGGGAGAAATAGTGCCCTATCATTGATATCAGTGGGAGGAATAGTGCCCCATCATTGGTATCAGTGGGAGGAATAGTGTCAAATCATTGGTATCAGTGGGAGGGTTAGTGCCCCATCATTGGTATCAGTGGGGAGGGATAGTGCCCCATCATTGGTATCAGTGGGAGGAATAGTGCCCCATCATTTCTATCAGTGGGAGGAATAGTACCCCATCATTGGTGTCAGTGGGAGGAATAATGCCCCATCATTGGTATCAGTGTAAGTAATAGTTCTCCTATCATTGGTATCAGTAGGAGGAATAGTGCCCCATTGTTGGTGTCAGTGGGTCGTAGTTTGGAGGCCACTGGTTTAGCCTCCAAAGATTCCTATATTGTATGAAGATGCTGGTTGAAGGATTGGGTAAAAAGTTTTCCTTTAATTGGCGATCATCTGCATGTCCAAGTCCCTATTTCTGGGTGACGGCTGGAGACTGAGATGAGCCGTGGAAGTGGCACCACAGTCGTTTCTTCTGAGCTTCCCCTCGTGGCGATAACCTTTGATGGAGAACGGGGAGAGTTGCGGCGGAATGTCGGAGAGAGAGATCACCGCTCTGCAGACTGACAGCTCAGGAAATGAATGTCTTCCTTTCAATCATGATGAATCCTCTTCTTAGACATTCCTGACCATGATAGACAAACGCCCTCTTTAGAGGAGCCGATATCTAAATTTATACCGAGCCGTCGCCTCCCGGGACGGACACCTCCATCAATACCCCTTTTTGGAATAATGAAGACAGGAATCGTAGTCAACGTGCGGCAGATGCTTCTTGTTCCTTGAACTGATAAGCCCGGCGACAGCTGCTGAAGGTAGAAGAACACGGAGTGGTCGTCCGGCCAAACGGACGGAGATCTGAGACTTTCTGATGAATAGAGCTGAAGGCTGAAGCCGAATTGGCTTACATTTCGGCTTCCCCGGTTCCTCTGTTCCTCCCTTATCAGCCCGCTAAGGACACTTTTAAGTAAAACCTTTATCTTAGACCCGGAGAGGTCATGTTTCTTTATGCACTGCAGGCAGATCGTGGCTGGTGGGAGGGGCTGGCAGGGAAATGTATGTAGATAGGTAGACCACATTCCCAAACTGCCATTCAGGGACACCCCCCAACCCCCCCCCCCCCCCCAGCATGCACCAGTCGGGGGCAGGGCACCATGTGACGTCACCGGGTGGTCCCACACCTTACCTATTTAAGAAATGTCTCGGCTCACAATGCGGTCAGCGGCTGGTCGTGCCCGAGAGCGGAGCAGGGGGGGGGGGGGGGGGTTTATGTGCAACTTTAGTGCCTTAGATAGAAAAAAAACATTTGTTTAACCCCTTGCCTACTGGACACTTTCACCCCCCTTTCCTGCCCAGGCCAGTTTTCAGCTTTCAGCGCTGTCACACTTTGAATGACAATTACACGGTCATGCAACACCGCGCTCATATGACATTTTAGCATTTTTTTCACACAAATAGGGATTTCCTTCGGTTGTGTTTATTTTTTATTTTTTGCTAATCAAAGTCCAAAAATTAAGAAGAAAAACAAACATTTTTCAAAGTTTGTTTTTTTGCAAATAGGTCATTTTTATCCTTCACTGATGGGCACTGATAGGCTGCACTGATAGGCCACACTGATGGGCACTGATAAGTGGCACTTATGAAATGGCACTGGGGGCATTGATCAGGAGGGACTGATGAGGCTACACTTATGGGTGGCACAGATAGGTGGCACTGATGGGCACTGAGAGGTGGCACTGACAGGCAGCACTGATAAGTGACACTGATGATGAGGCACTGATGGGCGCTGATTGGTAGCACTGATGGGCACTGACAGGTGGCACTGGTGGGCAATGATCAGGAGGGACTGATGAGGCTGCACTTATGGGTGGCACTGATAAGTGGAACTGATGGGCACTGAGAGGTGGCACTGACAGGCAGGACTGATAAGTGAACACTGATGATGAGGCACTGATGGGTGCTGATTGGCAACACTGATGGGCACTGAACAGGTGGCACTGGTGGCCACTGATCAGGGAGGGACTTATGAGGCTGCACTTATGGGTGGCACTGATAGGTGGCACTGTTGGGCACTGAGAGGTGGCACTGACAGGCAGCACTGATAAGTGACACTGATGATGAGGCACTGATGGGCACTGATTGGCAGCTCTGATGGGCACTGACAGGTGGCACTGGTGGGCACTGAAGGCAGCACTGAAGGCCAATGAGAGGTGGCACTAATAGGTAGCACTGATAGGCACTGGTAGGCAGCACTGATAAGTGACCCTGGTGGTGCGGCACTGATGGGCACTGATTGGCAGCACTGAAAGGTGGCACTGATTGGCAGCACTGATGGGCACTGACAGGTGGCACTGGTGGGCGCTGATAAGGAGGGACTGATGAGGCTGCGCTTATGGGTGGCACAGATGGGCACTGATAGGTGGCACTGATAGGCAGCACTGAAAGCCACTGAGAGGTGGCACTAATAGGCAGCACTGATGGGCATTGACAGATGGCACTGATTAGCAGTACTGATGGGCACTGAACGGTGACACTGATTAGCAGTACTAATGGGCACTGATAGGTGGCACTGACGGGCACTGATTAGCAGCACTGGTGGGTACAGATTAGCCGCACTGGATGTCAATGTGGGCACCGATGTCCCTGTAACAGAAGCTGGTTAACGGCTTTCTTCTTTTCTCCTCACGCTGTCAGCATGAGGTGGGGGAGGGAATGATAGCCGGCTTTTGTTTACTTACGTGACAGCTGATCATGTGGTAAAGGGCAGCTGTGATTGAACTTGGCGATCACAGAGCACGCCGCCCCCCTCCTGCCCACCGCAGGGGTGTGCATGGGCAGCACGTCCATGGACGTGCTCCCGGCAAAGTAAGCCCACGCTGTAGTCGTCTTTTCGGCTATAGCGCGGGCGGGAAGAGGTTAATGTACGCTAACCTAACATTGCAGTTGCAGGCAGCCACTTAGATTTATAGAGCGTAATTGTTCTTTCAATGTTAGGTGACCGTACATTAAACAAATGCTCTTTATATCTAAAAAACACTAAAGTTGCATACAGTATAAAAATACAAAAAATACAAAAAATAAAAAAATAAAAACTCTACAAAAGCAATAAAAATGAAGTAAAAATTGGGAAAACATGAAGCCTCAAGACGACTAAAATGAGCTTCCCCTACTTGATGATAAGTACAAATCCATAATGCAGACTGTAGTGAATGCACAAGACTAAATTCAGCCATAGGGAACTAATAGTACTTCATGTACCTGATGTCTGTAACACACTGAGGAGGAGGACTGAACACTGCAGTGTCCAGTATTCCATCCAGGAGTCAGGGCGCTCAGGGGTTGAACGGTTGTAAGACACGCCAAAATACTGGCGGCTGGGGGGTGGCGTCAGCGGCGGGAGGCAGGAAAACAGGGCAGGCTAACGCCCACGGCTCCTCCTTTTGTGAAAGTGCCCCAACTAGAAGGGGGAGGGGGGCTTTTATCCACCTCTTGCTGTGTTTTTCCAGGAAAGGCAAGGCGCCCCGGGATGACGCCATCGACAATCGATGAAGCCGTTCTCTGTATTGATGGTGAATCGTGAACGGTTGCATCTGTTGTGTCAATTTCATTCGGGGACACTATATTGTCCCGGAATGAAGGTGTCCGGGACCCAGGACAGACCTGCGAAATGCGGGATAGATCAGCCGATCCGGGACACTTGGTCACCCTATCTGTACATTGCTTCCCGAAAGTATCACAGCACCTTCCCTCAGTACTCCTGTGGCGGAGTGCTCCTTTATCCACACTCAGGTGCAGGTCCCGTTAATTCAAATTTCACAATCCTCTGCGCTCCCAGCATCCCCTGAGCTGTTGGAAACGCCCAGAAGATGTAAATTCCAACTCCTCCCTGCTTCCGGTGCTCCGTGAGACCCTGACTGATGGAACGGCGGTGACTGGGCAAGTAAACTGTGACCAGGCGCTGAGTCATGGGGAAAGCACAAGAATTGTCAAAGGATCTGCGGGGAAAAGGTAGTTGAACTGTATGAAAGAGGAAAGGGATATAAAAAGATATCCAGGTAATTGAGAATGCCAATCAGCAGTGTTCAAACTCTAATCAAGAAGTGGAAAATGCAAAAAGCACTAAAAATGCCATAGATGTGAATGTGAAGCCTAAAGGGGGCAATACACGGTATTAAGAACTGGGGTATGTAAACTTTTTATCAGGGTCATTTGGGCAGTTTCTGTTGTCATTATGATTTAAAAAGAGTAAACACAGATAATTGATAATAAATAGCTTCAGCCAAACACTGACCATGAGTGGAATTAAAAATTTTTGTGTTATCATTCATAGTCTATAAAAAATGGGCAATAAATTATAAATTTTGCCAGGGTATGTAAACTTATGAGCACGACTGTAAATACCCTTGCCGGTTATCGGCTTTGCTCTCCTCGCCCTGTCACAGCGCAAGGAGAGGAGAGCCGGTAACCAGTGAGTGTGAAAGGGTCACACTGCATCATCAGTGTCCTGTTATCAGTGTCGCCTATCAGTGCCCATCAGTACCTCCTAGCAGTGCCCATCAGAGTTGCCTCTCAGTGTCCTTCAGTGCCATCTATTAGTGCTGCATATCAGTGCAGCCTCATCAGTGCCTCCTTTTTAGTGCCCACCAGTGCCACCTATTAGTGCCCATCAGTGCTGCATATCAGTGGAGCCTCATAAACCACCCAACCCCCCCCCCCCCCCACACCAAGTGATATCCGTGTTGTTACGGTTCAATTCTAATTCTGGACCATTGCACCTCACAATTTGCTTACTCAGCAGCCTTTCTACCTCTAAACATTAGTAACTCATAGTCTAAAGCACCAACGCAATGTCATGTTTTGGGAAAATTCCCTTTTTCACATGTAACGCCTTTCTCTTGTTCCGTTGTTCATCAATATCCTCCGCAACATACACCTGCTTGCCTACCTATAGGCTATTGTATACCATGATTGATGTTTGTTCTATGCCAGGATATGCCCAATTAGCAATGTTTTGTTACTTACAATCTCTTGACAACAATAAAAATGTAAATTTAAAAAAAATAAAAAATAAAAAAAAATGAAAGAGAAGAGAATTGAAGACGAAAGGAATGATAAACAGGAAAGAAAGAAAGATGGAAAGAAAGAAAGAAAGATGGAAAGAAAGATGGAAAGACAGAAAGATGGAAATATGGAAAGAAAGAAAGAAAGAAAGAAAGATGGAAAGATGGAAAGAGAAAGAAAGAAAGAAAGAAAGAAAGAAAGAAAGAAAGAAAGAAAGAAAGAAAGAAGAAAGAAAGAAAGAAAGAAAGAAAGATGGAAAGAAAGAAAGAAAGATGGAAAGACAGAAAGATGGAAATATGGAAAGAAAGAAAGAAAGAAAGAAAGATGGAAAGATGGAAAGAGAAAGAAAGAAAGAAAGAAAGAAAGAAAGAAAGAAAGAAAGAAAGAAAGAAAGAAGGAAAGAAAAAAAGAAAGAAAGAAAGATGGAAAGAAAGAAAGAAAGATGGAAAGAAAGATGGAAAGACAGAAAGATGGAAATATGGAAAGAAAGAAAGAAAGAAAGATGGAAAGATGGAAAGATGGAAAGATGGAAAGAGAAAGAAAGAAAGAAAGAAAGAAAGAAAGAAAGAAGGAAAGAAAAAAAGAAAGAAAGAAAGAAAGATGGAAAGAAAGAAGGAAAGAAAGATGGAAAGAAAGATGGAAAGAAAGATGGAAAGATAGAAAGATGGAAATATGGAAAGAAAGAAAGAAAGAAAGAAAGAAAGAAAGATGGAAAGATGGAAAGAAAGAAAGATGGAAAGATGGAAAGATGGAAAGAAAGAAAGATGGAAAGATGGAAAGAGAAAGAAAGAAAGATGGAAAGATGGAAAGAGAAAGAAAGAAAGAAAGAAAGAAAGAAAGAAAGAAAGAAAGAAAGAAAGAAAGAAAGATGGAAAGAAAGAAAGAAAGATGGAAAGAAAGATGGAAAGAAAGAAAGAAAGAAAGAAAGAAAGAAAGATGGAAAGAAATATGGAAAGAAAGAAAGAAAGATGGAAAGAAAGATGGAAAGAAAGATGGAAAGA